>NC_052664.1:8057515-8657515 GCF_016802725.1 Solenopsis invicta | reverse complement strand
GCGCGGTACACGTGCACGTGCATCGGACGCGAACGGACAGAGAACCGAGAGGAGGCAAAAACAGGGGGACCAGTAGGCAGCTCAATCGCTTGCATTTACGAGAAGTGTATCGCAGTGGGAACACCTGCAGTACCGCGAGGCTGATTTAAATAAATGTCGAGAATACCGATGCATCGTGATATATGCGTATCTATGATTTTTAACGGCGATTTCGATTCACAGAGGCACTGATATAATGACTTTGTTGAAAAATATATAATTAATATGAATAATTATGTTAAGTAAGTGGATATAAAATTGTACATTAAATAAGTAATTAGTAAGTGAAAGTCAATTATTTTTCGTTGATTAATTACTTTATTTTATTTTATTAAAGTAATTTAGATAAAATTTAAAATTAATTAGAAAAAGCAACATTCTTGTGAAGCAGTAGACATCAATCTAAGAAAAATATTTCGTAACCGTGAAATCTGTGTATTTTTTCGACGATTTTGCGCATTTATCAGGACGTCTTTCTCGTAGTTTTACTACAGAGTATTGCCGCAATCTTCAGTATATTTTTACTGCGAGGCTGTATATTTTACCAAGTGTATGCCGCACCCCAGGTCAGACTTTATCGGGAAAGTTACGATTCTCGTGGATGTTATTCTAGGAAAGACAGTTACGACGCACAGTGACCGCGAGATTATTCGCGCGACTTGTAACTTTTAATCTAACTGTGGCAGCTTTCAAAGAATGAGAAAAATTGTATTGTTAAAAAACATCAATACCTATATAAAGAACGCGTGAGCAAATATCTATATGCACCAAGAGAATTGAATGAAAATAAAGAGAAAGGAAAAAAGACAGAAGATCAAACTTAGTACGTACATACTTGTATATTATATATAGTTTTATAAACAGAGACTACAAAACAATATTAAAAATAATATATATTTATCAATATCTAGACAGAAAGAATGGCAAAACTTTTAATACAAATAATATAATGTACAACTAACATGTAAAATAATGTTTTCTTTAGCAGAACTGAATACTTTAATTTGTATAATAATATTTAACATGCAAAATATCGCATTTTAAAGGTTAATAAATTGATAAAAATTTTAATGATAAATAAAAAAAATGTAAAGTTAAAATATGTGTCACACAACAAAACCTCAAAAATTTTTTATTTTTTTATAAGCGATCAGAATACTGATTACTCCACAAAAATTTGCAATAAATTTTAAAATATTGCCAAATTACGCACATTTTGTTATAAAAATAAATTTAAAAAATCGTATAGATACGTTATAAATAACAATTTTTTTATCATGCTTCATATTGCATCTTTTGTCTTTCCGCACTTTAAAATTCTAATAGCTACATAAAATATTTTAGTTATTCTATGTTACATTGCTTTTATTATCATGTCACAAGTACGAATCAACATTTAATGTTTTCAATGTTCCGCCTTGAATCATTGCGATTGTGCATAGCACGGTGCGAGAAGGCAGAGAGAAAAAAGAGACTGGCTGGAAGAGTACGAGCATTTTACGATTACATCGCGTAACTTTTTCTTCGCGTTCGGGCAAGGATGAACTCGCAAAGTTACGGGATTGAAAATAGAGACTGACGCGCGCATTATTCACGTCGTGACTTTTCAGCGTCGACCGCGTTATATGCTTCGCTGGCAGTTCCCTTCACCTTTTTCTCAGCCGCGGCCCTTCTAACTTTAACGATTCTAGTTGTAGTCCATTATTTCGACGACAGTGATCATTATTCAGAAGTTAATCGGTTAGTCGTTCTTTTTTTATTACGTGCTCCATGTTATATTGAGATTGATGTATTATAAGCTTGAGTTTAAATGATCTTAGAGAATTTATCGGCTCAAAATTTAAAATTTTGTTTTATCGAGATTTGTGACATAATACTAAAAAATATAAAGAAAGAAAAAAATTCCAAATCAAAAGATATATCGTCAACCTAAGAATCTACGATTTTGACAACTTCTACATATTATATTCAGTAATTGAATTCAGAAAGCATAATTCGAGTATTGATCTTAGATCTCTTTTACTAAAGTTAACAAGATGTAACAGCTATTACGTATAAAGTATCGCAGATGTGATCCTAATTGGACTGACGCAAGGTTAAAGGGTTCGTGACTACGAACAATCTGTATCTTTGTGAATCAATTAATCGGGACATTAATTCTCTTAGTTGATATATTTTTGGGTGAGTGTATATTTTTTTTCGCAGATTCGCATCTGCGAAAAGAAGAAGCGCGAATCGAACGGGAAAGATGTAATTTCCGTGAATGTTATTTTGAGCAAGATAGTTATGAGGCCTTCGTAAAATCCCATGGATTACAATTCTTATTTTAAACCTTCCTGTATCACGCCCGATTCGAAAGCAAAAAAAAAAGATGATTCAACGAGATGACCGTGGTATAAGATTTAGCATATCGCGCCGCATAAAACTACCTATAAAGCAAAGAAAAATTGCAACATTGCAAAATGTTGCGAACTGTTGCGACAATATTGCTGTAACATTGGTAAAATGTCTGTCCTTAAAAATATTGCGCTTTTTTTGTTTCTATTCTTGTTTTAACACGTAAATACAGTATATGGGTCTGAAAGATTCATATAAAATTTCGACCTTGCTGTGAAAAGGGAATAAGAAAGAAAGTTTAGCAAGGAGAAGAAAAAAGGTCAGAGTTTTCACTAAATTAATTTTTACAAAAATTTTGTTGAATGTCAAAATACATCTCATTTATTTTCCACTTTAAACTCTATTTTGGAGACTTGCTTTTTGAAGGAATTATTTCATTAAAATGTAAGTAAAAAATTTTAATGAAGAACCCTTTAAGGTAAAGTGTCGTACAGAATAGGACTCCCTTCCGGACTGAAGCTTTACAGGTTACATAGATATATAGCAATTATTTACAAAGATTTTACGTTCGGGTTTTGTATAGTTTAAAAGATACAAAATAAAAATTAAAAAATTATACAGAATTTTCAGTAATGAATGGATCACTTCTCGTGAGCTGATAAAGTAGGCCAAATTGAGTAGAAAAGTTCTTCATTTTGCAAACTTTGCAATAATTAGCAAGATATTAATTACTGAAAATTGCTGAGTTAGCCCTATCTCGCCGCTCACACATAAAAGCACAAATTCGAAATATCTTTAGTAATTCTTACTTACGGGAAATAGAACTCTGCCGCAATAATTTAATGGTGGTAATGCATAAGTGAAATATAGGATGTTATTTTTTACAATAAGTTTGACATTATTACAACACTAATGATATAATATAAAAGATTTGTGCAATGTTTCTAGAAGTTTTTGTACTATATGAATAATATCATGTTCACAGTAACGTGTTCAGTTTGAATCTCATAACGAAAAGTGTTATAACTTGTCGATAACGAATACATTATGCTACACATTTTGTTTTATTTACAACGTTATCCCAAAAAGCTCAGTACAATTGAAGTATTACCTACAAAAATCAAATAAGTTCATTTTTTAAATCTAGGTTATGGCGCCAAGTTATTCTTTATTCGGCCAAAATCAAATTGAAAACGAGATGTATAAATATAAATAGATAGTAAATATAAAATTACCGCAAAAATTAAAGAAATCTGGAAATTTTTTAACTCTTGTAAATGGGTCTTCAAAATATCAAATCTTAAATTTTGTTCTTATATCTATTATATGTAATTTCAAATAAAAACTATCATATTTGTAAAAGGAGAAATATAAAAGGAAGTTTCCGTTAATAACAATTTGTATAATTGTAAATAAACAGTGAAAAACGACTTTTAATTTTAAATAATATTTTCACCGTTATTTGTTATATGTTATAAAAATAGATAAATGTAAAATATTATAGAATAAATAGGTAGTAAATATAAAATTTCTGTAAAAATTAAACAAGTTCAGGGATTTTTACTTTTTTTTTTAAATGGACCCTCAAAATATTAAAGCTTAAAATTTTATTCTAACATTTATTGTAGCCAGAAAAAGTTATCATATTTGCACAATAAAAAGTTTAAAGATGAGAGGTTAGTTGTTGTTTCTTAAAAATTTAATTCTTTTAGATTGGTTTTTGTAGGAAACCCTTTAATTATGGTAAAACTTTATAAAAGAGAAGCAGCCTCTGACGACCTTGATCTTGACATGTTATAGAGGCAAGGACACTGAACAACTTTTCCTTATAAATTAATCGGCACTCTCGTACAGTTTTCGAGATATACTTAGAGAAAAAAAAACAGTTTTTTTGAAATAATTAAGAAAAATTGTTTCTTCTTTCACCAAGTATATTTTGAAAACTGTACGAGAGCGCTGATTAATTTATAAGAAAATGTTCAGTATCCTCTCCTTGATAACATATATCAAGGTCAAGGTCGTCAGGAGTTGCTCCCCTTTTATAAAGTTTTACCAAAAATTTACTTTTCTCATTGTACAGCAACAAAATAATAGGACACCCATAGATTTTTTGTTTCTCAAACTAATAGTAGGAAAAGATGGGGCAAGAAAGGGTAGAAAGGTAAGATTGGGGATATCCCCTATATCGCGCAATTTGAATCAGAAATCATAATCGAGCATACGCGTTAAGCCCAAATCACACGAGCGAAAATTGAAGATTGAAAATTAAAGACTGAATTTTGGCCAATCAAAATAAAAAGAACTAAAATTTCCTTGTTCCAATTAGTCAAATTTCAATCGCTAATCGTCAATCACAATTGGCAATCGCTAGTGTGATTTGGGCTTCAGATGCGACTCTTTGATCATTGAAAGTTACCCACGAGTCAAAGAAGTAGACAGCTGTGTTATTGAGATAGACCTGATAGATCATAATTTTTACTTTTTAGCCATTTTTTTATGACTACAAAAAGATATAACAGCAAGAAAACAGAGGAGAAAAAAAGAAATAAAGAACACAAGAAAAGTACAAAATGAAATTATAAAAGAGTCAAAGAAACGTATGAGAAAAAATTAAGCTAAAAACGCATAAATACCTCACCTTGCCCGCGAGAATACTCTATCTTATCCCACCCGTCAGGTAAGATGAGATAAAATACTTCTTTTTGGTTTTTATTAAATAAAGTTTATAATACTTTAAATTTTATTTTAATGATAAATATATTGAAAGACAAATATCCAAAGAGTATTATAAAAATAGAGATGACTCGTTAATAACGAAAACTTAGCGTTCTTCCATATATCACGATCATTCACGAGGTGACCTTTCCTTGTTTTTTTGCTATAATTTTTGGGATCCTGTAGAAAGTTTCTAATCACATTTCGACTTCTTCTTATCACTTTTAAAATTAAAAAAAAATTTGCTCTTTCTTTTTTTAAGTTTTAGGTTATATTTTTCTCAGTTTTGTTTACATAAGTACCTGGACCCATTTTTAAATATATAATAAGCCAAAACTGATATCAAAATTTTTATACATTACTTACTATTAAAAAAATAATGATTTGAATATCATCTCGAGCTTAATCTTTCAACAGATACTTCAATAGTGATTTCTATGTTTACTGTCCTATCATTTTGTCGCACTCATTTTTTACATAAACAGACATAATTCCTGAAAAACAGTGTATGGTAAACAGCGACCATTTCTTCACATCTTACTATAAGGAAGGAAAACTGTTTATATACCTACATACAAAATCGTTTTACATACTATTAGCTTGAGAAGCATGAAAAATCTAAGGGTCCTGTTGCTTTGTATATGTAAATAAATAAAATCTAGACATTTTAATGACATTTAATTGATTTATGTCCATTTCCACTATGTAGATAACTGTCCATATAGATTTACTTTGATCTCAGTTTTACTTGCTCTTTTCAGTTTAATTTATCTTTCTTCAATTTCTAGAATTAGACTAAATTAAACCGAGATCAAAGTTAATCTACATTGGTGACAAAGGCCATTAATTGATTTCCTGAATTAATTTACATGTATCTGATATACATTGTGCAAGATTTCGACAAAATACAATAGATCATGCATGGAAAGAAAAATTTCTATCGGCTAATTATGGTTTGCTAAAATTGTATTTACTGCTGCGAAAGAATTTGCTGCTATTGATACTATATCGGTTAGCAAAGTATACTTGTCTGCTCATATCGATTACAAATTGAAATCTACTATTCAAACTAATATTTGCTAACAGACATATCTAGTCGCAATAAATCGTTCACGATTGCAAGCAATTGGCAGCACCGTAACAAGAGTATTTTTCGTAAATATAAATCATAGAGTATAAAACAAAAGACCCGGCATTGAGATTTTTCAATCAATTTTTTGTATAAAAGAATAAAAAAATTTTGAGACATAAAGATTTTATTATATTTCATGAAAGGACCCCTCGAAGTCGAGTTCCTAAAATTTAAGCTCCAGGACAAAAGTAAATTAAAATAAATTTTTGGACAGTACAATTTTGATTATTATTACTTAAAAATTAATTCAGGAACTCGAATACTCTGCAGTAGTACTTATTGCCACGTATAACATTATCAGAAACATAAAAACTCGACTCCTACAGTAAAATTACAGTTATTAATGGTTACAACACGTGCTAGTGTATATAGACATTCATTAAAATATTTGCCGTAGCTAAATTTTTCTGATTCTTATCTACGCTAACAGAAAATTAAATTTAGTTAAACTATATAGCTAAAGTTTTAGTAATTCATCTTCACAACTAAAATTTGGCTATCACACACTTGTTGCTGAAACTAAATTTTTTTCCGTAGAGTATTGTCAGATGTATTAAGTAGAGCATTCATTGAAGATTTTTTTTAAACAATTTGTTCATCTGTTTTTATCAATATCCGATTTATATAAAACTTGATTATTCTGTTCAGCATTTATCTAAAAAGAAATTACCTTTCTACATTTACAAATAATTTCATATAGTTTTATCATGCTTTCTTTTAAAGCCGGTTTTGATACAAGCAGTGGATAATAGTTTTCAGGAGAGATTCCGGATATTAAAAAAAAAAAATCATGTTTTCGCGCTTCTCTGTGAAAGTCTACTTTTCTTTCATACATTTACGATACCGCGAAAAAATTGCGCAACGAATTGCTGTTTTTTCCGGCTCGCAGGTTTTTTCGCAGGAAACTCGGCTGCGGAACAGTCTATACTCTATAACTTATTGCGTTTGAAGTGTTGGAGCCTTCGAGACTTCGAGGAAGCACGAGTGAGTTTAATAAAAATACAAACTTTTATAATTTCCGGAAAGTAAATAAAAAGAGGAAAGGAAGATAGAAACGCGAAATGCGACTTCAGCCGGTACATGATGTTCTCTTTTTGCAAGAGAATGCATTCATTTAATTCGAAATTATATTTCTGTTAACTTGTAATTATTTCTATTTTCTAATAATTTCTTTTAATATTAATATCTCGTTATTATATTGGTCTTCAAGCTTTCACTCTATCACTGAATCTATAAAAATTATTAATTTTTTAAAATTATGCCTAAGTTAATACTTATTAAACTTACTGAATATAACAAAACGCTCTGACAGTTCTGTAATGAAATTCTTTCGCGATAGAAAGAAATATTATAAACTTTCGTTCGTCTATTCCGACGGTAGTGATGTACGATAAACATCGTGCACATTAAATTAATTTGCCGAGAGATCGTTTAGCAGGGTAATTGCTTGTTTGACAATAATATCGGCACGTTTTTCACGATGCGGGTGGGAAGTACACATGTAGGACTACGTTTAGTCGTGTATCAATGCGAACCTGTAATAATGAATTATCGTTCGCTAAGCAGTAATAAGTGCTTGTTCGATGCGGTAATTATCGGCCATGAACGGCAGTAGTAATCGTTCATTTAGCAATCGTTTGTTGTAGGCTAATGTAATGCAATATTAAGTCCGCCGTCGTTGATCTTTATCGCAGGCGGCGTTTACGATCTCTCTTCGCGGCGGAATATGGGCGTTCCTCGCGCCACGGCCGATAAGACACGTGTTTCAGATTTTCCGCGGTACGGCGACGCGACGGCATGGTGTTTACGCGTTTGCTATAATTATCGATATTGTTACGTGATCGCCGATCGCGATCAAGAATTATACTTATATAGGAATAATGCGCACTTAGAATAATTGATGAACAATTATTGCTCGGAAAACGAACGATTGCACGAACGATTGCTATCAGCTGCTCATTACGATCATTGATTCATTGTGATCGCGATCACGTCTACGTTGTTTTCTTCTTTTTAAAGTCGCGAATTGGATCGCGCGTTGGAAATCAATCAAACTTCAGCTTCGGATATTTGATTTGTGGAAAGCGAAGTACCGCGGAATTATTTTCATCGAAACTATTTGTCAAATTTTAAAGTTTATCCCGCCTCTGAATGATTGAAAGTCATTAAGAGGCCCCTTTTTGCGCCGTGCACGTAATAATTTATGCACATAGAAAACGCGTAGCTTCGAACCGCTTCTCTGCCGATGAATCAATATTGAAATTCCAATGTTTGAACCGTTTGAGTGCTCAAGACTGTCATGCCGCTCATCAATGTCATTTTTTGCAAACTACATGGTTCTTATTCATCATCACGTATAATAAAAGCTTGATTTAAAATCGCGTGACATTTTATTGAGTGATTTTCTTAGACATCAACATAAATTGTTTACAAGCTTATCGCTTTTGAATTTAAAGAATATTTGCATCATGCTGTTACGCACCCAAATTAAACGAGTCTCTCTTGATTATATTATATTATTCACGTATAATATGGATAGTAAATCATACTATAATAAAATCTTGTGACGATACAGGATATTGCAAAAACAAGAATCTACATCATCTAACTAAATTTTCAGATATTTCAACAAAACCGTTCTTTTCGCCTGAACACTGTCGTCACAAAGCCATTGTACATAATAACATATATGGTACAAAACTTCATATTTTTCGAAGCTTATTGAGTTTTTGCGTTAAATACAGAATGGATACATACATTTTTCTTGATTATGTTAATTGCATAAATCTGTACTAATGATCTTTTAGCTAATTTTTTTCAATAATGTTACCACTGTGAATTCAAACTGGTAAATATAATTTTAAGAAATTTAAATTTTTTAATGCTGATCTAATGTAATCTAATAGACGCACGGAAACCATTTCTATGTTTATTTACGAGGAAAACGTTGATGTCCTGGACCACACGAACATTGAAAACGGAATAAGCGCAGAATAAAGTGGAATATAAAAAAAATACGAACTATGTAGAAAACTAAAAGTAGGAGATAAACGGTAGGTCAGTTAACCAAGATTAAACAGACGTTGAGGAAACCAGGCCATAATTGACGGACGAAATGAAGAGACGCAGGTGTACACGTGAGTATAGCAAGAAATTCTGTCAAATTAGCGATCGACAGTGATCGAATTTTTGCTAGAAAATGATTAATATAAATTTATGCGCTTAGTTTAACTTTAAAAGAAAAATCTGTATCCTCTATTTAATGCAAAAATTCAATTGAGACAAATTGTTATGTTAAATTTTGTACGCTATTCATATGATATTATGTATGCTACTTTTATGACATTGAGTCATGCACGTGAAAATACGGCATTGCTAAAATATCTAAAAATTTAGTTATAAGATATAGATTTGAAAATAATTTTGTTAGACCATTAAAATAATTGTGAAGGATGTTCAAATATGATGAGGAATGCTACAATAAGTTTCAACATCCCAGTTGAGCATTCTACATAATCATATTTTCATAATTTAACAAAAATTATTTTTATATCTATATCTAAATAATTTCAAGCCACTTTAACAAAACCGTTTTGTCCGTGTGATTTTTGCAGACTAGATAATATTTGATTCTTTTTTATATATATATATATATATGTGTGTGTGTGTGTGTGTGTGTGTGTGTGTGTGTGTGTGTGTGTGTGTGTGTGTGTGTGTGTGTGTGTGTATATATGTATATATGTATATATGCGTGCATATGCGTGTGTGCGTGTATAATTAACTAAAAGCTTTAAAAATATTATACATTTAACGTTTATATATAATATATAATATTATAATATAATTTGTAAAGCTTTTAGCGAATTATTAAAAATTTTCAATCAAACTTTAAACTTTGAAAAATATTCAACAAAAATTGTGCAACATGCAAGATAAAAATTTTTTACTTATTCAAATTTGCGACAAATAAAAATTTCAAAACCTAAAGATCCCTTTAAATTTAGGAATGGAATTGATTATATTTTTTCTAATACTTTGATCAATTTTTTTTTTTGAAAATTTCGACTACCATTATGTCATGGTATATAAAAGGTACAAAGCGACGGAAATATGTTCGTGGCGCACGAAATTCCGATCGTGTCTCCGCGATATTAATATTTGAGATTCTCGCGTTACCACCTGTGCTTGTCGCGGAATCGCAAATGAATAAAGTCACTCGTTGCATATAGCACCGAACGAGAAACTTGCGACGTCGTTTATGCAATCGAATAATAATTACACCGGCCACGGCTGCAACGTGCGCTGGTCATTTGCCGATGCACGGAGAGAATTTTTCCTTGACTTCTCGCCGATCTGACTACGCTCGTGCTATAATCGCGTAACAATGGTGTTCAGACTTTCTCACGCTATTCGCTACGAAAAAAAATTCGATTGCTATTCTTGCTTGTGAAACAGATCAATCTTGTTGATTGGATATCCAAGATAACTTTTCAAGAATAAATATTATACATTCAGCACATTTTAATGATACCATAATCATCTTTTCTCATAGAATCATAGCGCTCTGTTCTATTCATTTTGCGATTTTTTTTTTATATCACAAGGGTATTTATTGTTATATCATTTCTGTTTTATTTTTGTGATGAGAGCAATGAAAATTCCGTGATCGCCTTCATTAAATAGAAAGAAGCTATTTGAAAGAAGCTATTCATATACGAGTAAAAAAAATACATTTTTATCTGCCAATACCTCATTACATACATATAACTCAATACCTCATTTGCAAGAATTCTTAAGGATGTGATCCGGGGGTGAAATACGACGCTGCTGAAGAAACTAAATGGTGAAAATAAAGCTCATCGTGAAGTATGACCATACGCGTTACACATGGCAGAAAAATGTTAGAAATGTGAAGCAGCAAACGTGGAATTTGTGTAAGCATAGTAGTTTACGAATTTTAGCCTCTAGTTCTCCGACGAATATTATATTTAGGTACGATTTCAATTTATATTCGTGCAAATGACTTACTTTATTCACAACTTATCGTCCCGTCATAAATTTTTAGGCACTACTGATAAGGCAGCGACTAATTTTAGACGATGACTATCATTTGTCGTGCGGTTGATGCAATTTAAATCCATCTCACTCGACTACTATGAATATTTGTGAAAGAATTCACTCAAAAAAACTCGAAATGGAGATATTTCTTCGGGAAAAATTCTGGGAAGATATAATCTTACATTATTAAAGCAAAAAATTAATAGACAACGTTGTATTTAAAAAAAATAATACTCGATTTTACGCTATTATATTCATAGTGTCAAATTATATTTAATTTAATTTATTTTTATCATTCAAATAGATTGCCATTGCTTTTATTCAATATGTCGTTAACTAAAGCAATAAAGTTAAAAATTTAATTCAAGAAATATTAAATTTGACTCAAAATTAATTTACTATTATAGTTTATTATTTACTAAGCATACATTAATATGAACACTGCTTACTTTGAAACTAAGTTTCAACCAAGGGAATGGGTTGATTAGATGAGCTTGTACCTTTAACTACATTTTGTGTTAAAATAATAAATTTTAATATACATGTAAGTTAAAAATAACAAAATGTTATTTAATTGAAGGAATTTGTTTAAGCTTGACTCTTCAATATTTAACAATGTATTTATGTGTAAACACAACTAAAATTTATTTTTTAATTATATTATTATAACATTCTAAAAATGTAGAACATATAACTTTAGTAAAAAATATTAAGCACCTTATATTTTTCTGAATATTTTTAAACAGAATATAAATAGAAATGATAAATTATCCTTCGTTTCAAGAACTCTTTAAACTCATATATGTTAGTAATCAATATGAAATAATACAGATTAAAAAAGTCTTTACAGATAAACAAAAAAAACGGTACGTAATAATTTCGGCCAAAGCTGTACGAACCTTTTTTATACGTATATAAATCGTTTTTGTAATAAAAAATTTATTTTACTTTTTTAAAAAAAGTATAAGAAAATCCTTTTTGCATCAAACAGTCTAAGAGCCATGGCATACAAAAGAATTGAAGTAGTAAGACGTAAACAACAAGAAAATCAATAGTTTGAATTTACTATCCATGTTATGCTTTAAGTTTTGGACTAACTGTGATTGACTGATTCCCTTGTTGCCTAAGTTTTATTGCTTAAGTGCTTCTGTATGCCATGGTTTTAAAATTATTATACTTTCTTTACAAGAAAAAATAATATAATAGTCATACTTAAAAAAGAAATATTGTGGTAACAATTAACGTTGAGGTCACACTTCCAAATAATAACATAACGATCACATGGAGTCCACTAGATTCCCCTGCACAAAATCAGTCGCCATTTGCCAGCTTTTTGATATTTCGTCACAAAAATTTTGCTAGACATACCTTGAGGTCTGTTCTTTATCATCCAATAATTTTTTTCAAATTAGAATTTAACATAATGAAAAAATTGAAATTAAAAAAAAAATACAAAATTTGACTTTTTTTACAAAAATATTCATAAAATTTTTAATTTTTTAGATAATTCAATAAAAATTTAGGGGTGTATTCTCAAGATAGTATGATATACTTTCAGATAAAAATTAGTTTGAGAGAAGATTGTTCGATTTTGAATGGTCTGTATACCCTTAAAGTTAGCGTGGGTTCTTTTGGACCCCTTGACCTCAACGGTCCTTAATAACTCGGTTCGCGGAGCAGAGTGAGACTTTTTTCTGCCAAGTTCTTTTGTTTCGTGCAAAAACACGTCAAATAAGCCTAATTTTATCAAAATTGGAGATGATGGAGCTAAACTGTATTATAATTACCTTTTCTAATTTGTCAGAATAAGTAACTATACCTCCTCATCAAGACCTAAAATTTCATGTATGGTCGATTTTAATATTTATTTTCTTTATTGGCTAAAACTTCACTTTTCTCGTCTTTCTCGTTTCTTCTCTTCTCATCTTCGATCTCATCTTCATCGGTTTCGTTTTCAGAAAACTCGCTGTAAAATATATCTTGTAATTACTTGCGTATACAATTTTTTTTGCAGAACTTTTCTCGTCTCAAATATGCATTTGTTCTGAACTTTTAACTCTATTATAATGAAAATAATTTTTACTTACATTACATTTAAGTAAAAGTTATTTTCATCATAGTAAAAGGTAAAAAGAGTACTAAACATGAGCATAAAACATGATCCACTTACTTTGGCAAAAAAAAAACAACGCCTAACTAAGAGAATCATTGGCAACACAAATTTGATTTTTGCTATTGTTACGAAACACACGATTAACGAAATATATATAAGTTCTCACCGCCAACAATTTTTTTTAAGGAAAAAAGTCCATTAGTTTCGGTTATTGTTTATTAAATAATTATAAGAGTTTATCGTTTATTGAATAATTTTAAATAAAATATACAATAGTTCAACGTCCCTGGTAGTCTGCGAAGGATTAATATATAACTTGAAATTAATCATAGAAAGTTCATCATTAACCTTCTATTTCGTGAGATCACTCGCATCCGAGCAAAACTTCCCGCGTCACGTACATTGGTACAGTACGTGTCAAAATTACATAGTTTTACCAATTATTATTGCCATTTAACTTTTCAGTCATACACTAGAAGGTTGAAACTAAAAGTAAGTAAAATTACGGTTGAAAGCCATCTTATTTCGATGTTTAATAAAACGCGAAAACTCCACAATGTAAAGTAAGGAACAAAAAATTTCGATGTAGAGAAAGTATTAAAATTATAGTATTATAAAGAATATGTATCGAAGATTTATTAACTTCTAGCCAAATTCATTTTTATTACCATCAGACAATTGGATTTCGTTTAAAAAATCGGTAAACACTTGAATCTATGTCCTCACCTCATAGACGACGACTCAAGATTCGCGTATTTAGGCCGCTCGTCAAATGGACACAAAGCATTAAACATTGCAATCCGTTATCGCGGCCTTCCACGCTCGACTAAATAATATCTTATGCATCCTTCGCCCTTAATGGACGAGCCGAGTCCCGCTTATCTCTGATTTAAAGCAGAGGATAATACTTTCGATCGTTTTGCCGTCGCATAAGAATGCATCTGGCGGTCGATGAGTCAAGGGTTCGGTGCACGAATAAGAATTCGACCTTACGTCGGCGTTGCCTTCCTTTGCTCCCCTTGCTTTCTTTTCTTTTTTTCCTCTGTCTTACTCCGCCGTCTGAGCATATGCATATAATAAAATGATCGGAGTAAAGCAAATGAATATTAAGACGATTACTTTAATGGATTTTGATTGAGACGATTTTATCGGGGCAATGAAAGTAAATATCCGCGCTCGCGCGGCCCGCTCGCCGAATTACGACTTGCAACGATTGCATCTTTAAGTTGCACCTTTGGTTATTTATTTAAATTAAACTCGCTCACGACGGCAATTACGAAAGGAGATATCTCGCTCGCTGAAAAATTTATAAGAAATAATCGGAGTAATGTTTACTGCTGCGTTTTATTAATTGCGATATATCTGGAATCTTTATCTTTTAATTATTTATCATTCTATCGATCGAAGGTTCTTTGATTTTGAACAAAAATCTGACGTACATCCTTCAGTTCGCTCTTTCAGTTGTCAGTTAATCACGCGATTTCAAGAACTATGCGCGGTATATGGGATGAATTTCAATTAAACGTTACATGACGCGGCAATATTTACACGCTGCAGACATGTTAAAATATTAAAATTTATCGCGCAAGAGAGATGGAGCGTCTCTAAATTTTCTACGACGCGGCACGATGCAACACGGCCGTAAGGAAGTTTAATTTACTTTTAGACGTCATTAATTCTTGCGAAATTCAATCTCGCAACGCGTAATCCACTTCGTCGCGAGAAGGCGGGACTTAATTTTCGAAGCAGTACTCGATTATTATCCGTTGCCCCATTCACGCGGGCAACAGGAGACTATGGACAAGGCCGGAGATGAGACGACGCACGCGCATTATACAGATTTAATCAAGCCGAGAAAGTTCGACTATAAGAATTCGTTTATGAAATCGAAAAGAGGAATTAACGTGACTCGTCGCGTCCGTGCGCGATTCGCAACGTTAATTGACGTCAGATACCTAAAATAATACCTAACATAGCAAAATAATAATGAAAAAGGAATATAGGATCTATTATAAATTAAATAATCCACGCTCAATTATCTAGAATAACTATTCGTAATTATTATAATTAAAGTATGTATATTCCCTAACTTGAATTAATAATTACACAAAAATTTTATCATTTATTTTTTATTCAGTTATCCTTGGGATACGATCAAAGGCATAGAGACCATGAAAAATTGAATAGTACGATCTTACATTGATTTCCAAAATTTTGATTTGACATAATCTTACCAAAAACGTCTGGTGGCCTTTTCTAATTAACTTAATATTTCTATGGATCTGATTTTTAACACACACGAAATTTTACATAAGTACACTTTACTTGGACTAAACGAAATTCTTGTCACCGACTGATGAATTGTGATCAATTTTTTCACACATAGACAAACTACGAACAAACCAAACATGACAATAATGATTTTATTATAAATTAAAAATTAAGTATTGTCTCGCGTTGATATGGGCACTTACTAAAACTAGACATAAGCTGATCGCGATATAAAGTTAATTAATATGCGTTTAAAATAATTTCCGCTAACTGAGGAAGATTAAATATAGTCAAAACGTACTAATGTAATATTAAAAGAAAATAAAAGTTGTTTAAAGAGAATTCTATACCGTACGATTGTTTATATTATTACTTGTAATTTAGCCGCTAGCTTTCTACATTTTACATTGCAAAAATAACGAGAGAAACAATATACACTTCTTTTAAAATATTTTATATTATAAAGAAGAAAAACGGGAGTGAATAGGAATTATATTTCTCGATATAGTTATCCAAAATAATGCAATAAAATTAATTAATATGTAAATAAATTAAGAATAATTCTTTAATGATTAACGAAATACTTTTCTTTGTAAACGTCGACAATTCAGCGGGAAAACTAGTAATACTATGATGGCTACGCTCATCGAAAGTGATGACAATGGGGATCGAATCGAAAGCTATACACTGCAGATGCGAAATAAAAGATTCAGATAAGCCGCATGAATTTCATCGCGCAACAATAGCTCGATGACGTAGGCCGTCTCTCGCCTTAAGATACAGAACCCGCTACTGCTTAATTGAAGTTTAGATTAAAATGCAAATGTCCAATATATATGCGAGCTGACATGGCAGCGCAACCCTTAACCGTTCGGAAAATATCAACAATAGATACAGAGCGGTTCACATATCTCGAATTATCTACTAGTCTCTCGCATCTCTCAATACGAAAGAGAAATTACTTCTTATTTTAATTAGAAATTACACCTTTCTTATTATGTCCTAGTTAAGATAACTTTTTAAATGCTAGCTTAAATTAAAAAGTGAAAGTCAAGTTCAAACTAAATATAAAGAATAATACTTTTTATAATAAAAAACACTGTAAATTTGCTCTTTGCAGAAATGATATTTAATCTTTAGAGAGGTATGTAGCTTTAGTCAGCTTTTCCAGTATCATTTTTATGCCGATTTATTCAATCTTCTTATATTTTTTATAGTCTCATGTTATTTAATAATTAAAGGATTAGCTATGTTGAAATATACACTGACAATGAGATATAAATCTGCAATATCCATATTTATCAGCTATTAATAATGTGTATGATGCTACGACATAATTTCGCAAAAAGAGAATTAATTATGGGACATGGAGTATAAGCAGTACAATGGAGGAACAACGACAACGATCCGTTTCCTTTTTATATCAGTGTCGGGATTTACGAAGCTCGTAATTTCTTGGCGCTTCTTGCAGTTGCTTGGCCCTTAAGTGCATCCGGTTGCTTGTCGACAAAGTTATTGACGTATACACGTGATTTGCGACATTGACAAATAAATGAGTCAAAAACGTAACGACAATTTTAGGTAGTAAGACATATCAATTCATCACGATCTGTCTAATTATTTTAATTGTTCTTATTGTTAGGGTCATTATAGAAGAATTTAGGATAATTATTAATAAACATAAAAGATTGATAAATAATTTTACTGTCATTAAATTCATATCGAAATTACGCGTAAAAATTATGAAACGTATATGCATGTCAATATTATAAATAGTTTAAATTTTCTCTTTCTGCAATCTATCTTGATAGTAATCTTGTCTCTTTCCATGAAGAACGTTAGGATGCGAGATAGAAATTTGAGACACTGAGAACGACAACTTTGATTTCACTGATTTTTATCTCACTGTGATGTTCAATTCCAAACGTAAATGAACGCGACCCAAGTGACAAAACTTGGATTAACAAATTAAAAGCGTATTTGGTATCTCACACTTCTTTGAGCAAGCAAATACTTTTGTCGAATCAATTATTGCACCGTCTATCTCGTAGTTTCTCATTTTCTCTTCGTTTGTCGAAAAATTCGGTCAAAGTCGCCATGGGTCCTTTCTTCGTCGCACAAAAGCGAGCATTCGTGCGCACTCGGGAAGAGACGCGCGCGTGCGATTAAGCCGGAGAAAGAAACCGTGTGTAAATCGAAAGGTGCAGAGAGAGAAGCAAGAGAAGGTGCAGAGAGAGAAGCAAGAGAGAGAGAGAGAGAGAGAGAGAGAGAGAGGTGGAGAGAGAAAGAAACAAAGAGATAGGGATACAGAGCGGCAGGTTCCTCTCGAGCGAGCCAGAGAAAAACGGCGAGAACGAGAGAGGGAAGGCTTCGACCTCGCATGCTCGCTCGCGCGGCTTTACCGGAGTAAAGTGCTTCTTGGCCGCTCGAGCCCGAGGCCTCCGAAGAAGAAGCCGCTCTCGCGAGATTGTCCTCGGGAGATTGCGATCTCTTTCCTTCTCGATCGTGCTTTTGAGCCCGTGTTTTGCAGTCATTAAATCCGGTATAATCACAGCGAAGATTCTCGTCTTTATCGTTATGCGAGAATCAACTTATAATTACTTATATTAATCATTTTCGTGTGTCTTTATACAGTACTAGCTCTGTTTTGTCTTGGTTGTGAAGAGTAGTATAACAGAAGCGAACAGGATACGTATCATGAAATTATTCCGAATGGATTCCTATGAAAATTATTTCATTTTCGCTAGAACACAATAGAAAAATATGAAAAATAATTGAATAGTTCCAATTGGAATCCATTTTGAAAAGTTTCATAATACGTGCTTAGATCTTTGAAATATTTCGTTCAACTTTCCTATGTAGTTTTTAATTATAATATCATATTTAAATGGAATTTATATAAGAATCATGAAGAGACAACATCAAACAAGTCCTTTACTGACTCAATATCGCTTACTATCACTAGGAAGATAAAGGTGAAGAGTATTGCAATTCTCATTTTCATTATTTTCTCACATTAAATTTTCATTTCTCGTAATTTACTACTGCACTTTAGGTGGATTGTATCATCGCTTGCTCCAAACAGCTTTTAACGCTTATAAGAAAAATTTATAGTTAAATTTTATGACATATAAAATTACAAAATATGTGTCCTTCCATTTCTTCGAAAAAGATTCACTACCGGAACCCATAATAAGGCCGATATCCGGGATCTGAAATAAAAGAACGACAGTCTACGACTTGGAAATAGAAGGAAGTAGCAGAGTATCGAAGTACGCACTTTCAAGTATTACGTTCGTCTTTCTATGTCCGTCACATATTCGACGGGACGACGTTCACTTGGTTTCAGCACCACGCGTACACAGTTGCACGTCGCGATGGGCTAATAGCTCTATTCTATTACGTGCTACTCTACCTGACGGGCTCCGGACGCGAATGGGGTGAACGATCAATCTTTCCCCATGCCAGGACTCGTAAAGTGATGATCCGCAACAAAGTCGATTCAGCGCGAGAAATAGCGACGCGGCGGCGGCGGCGGCGGCCGATGGCTCGCACTGCCGAGAAGTAACTGGAAGTAAGTGGCACGAGCTGTCGCGTGTGCAGCCACGCCGCTGCGAAACGACAACACAACGTAACAGGTGCGTGCTGGCGAGAAAGGGCCCAATACACGTGTGCGTGCGTGTATTCGGCGCGCGCGTGTAAGCCGTAGGGATGGGATTGAGCTGATATCGCGGACCTCGTCGTAAGACGTGCTCCAATGTTTGCCGGCATCTTAAATCATTGAAGAATAACGTTCACGATAATTGCACCATCTTCGCGACTTCGGCGCGAGCTGCACGTCAAACAATCGGAAGCTGTATGGTTATCCCGTTAAATTGGCCCCGCGCTTATTCTACACGCGCGCGCGCGCAATACCTTTTCATAAATTCAATATCAAATATCAATAAGAAGAAGTATTGCTGCTGTCATAGCTTTGAATCAATCTGCTTTTAGTTTCAAATGACCAGAGACTATTACTCCAATTGTTAATTATGTTAATTTAGAACTAAGTACATTGCATTTTCCTGATTGTAATATTTTATCGATGCCGTATTTAAATTAAATATAACATTGCTAAAATCTAATTGATAACTATTAGCGAGGAGGTAACCACTAGCTAAAGTGTTGTCCCACAGATTACATGATTTTATTTGATTTCATGATTTCATCTGATTACACAATAATTTTTCGTGATTGTATATGTAATTATCGGATTTTTTTGTGATTAAAAATGATTTTATTTGACTAGAAACACCATTATTTACTAATTTCTTTCAAATAAAATTAAATTGAGAGCTAACCACTCAGAAAATAGATATATTCAAGACTGTTGGGATTCATTATGATTGATAAAAGATTTTTCTAATAAAAGGATTATAAAAATTTTGACAACTTTTTTTTAAAAACAACATGAAAAATTGATTACAAAAGCGAAAAGCTTGTACTGATTTTTTGATAGTTATACATGATTTTATCATAGATTTTATAATGATTTCGAATGATTGCACAGAAATCCAAAATAATTTCTTTTTATTTACATATGATTTCAGGTTATTTTATTATAATTTCTGATGATTTTATCTAAATTTATAATTACATCTAATTGCAAAATGATTTTATGAGAATTTCGTAAAGATTTCATAATGATTTCGGAGACACTGTCCGACGATTACATTAAGTGGTTACCCCCTCGACTATTAGAATTAACAAATATACAATCGAATTTACGAAAGAAATCAAATGGTTTCTAATTTGTTTTTGTAAAGTTTTTGCTGTAGGATAAAGTCGCCTATTATGGAATAAGTCCCTAATATGAGATAGTTAAGTTTCCGCTACATTAACATTTAAACACATAAGTGGGTCTGGGAGACCTTCCCGAAAAAACTTTACTTTCGTGCCATTTTAATTTTAGTTAAGCAATTAAGTTGGTCAATTGTAGCAGTCGATAGAGGAGACTTCAAACTTTTTTTCCACCTAGCCCGAATCTTTTTTCTCAATCCGTCTTCACACAGTAAGCGATCGAAAATCTAGGGGGAATTTTCAATATGTGTTTAAAGGTTAATAAGCGCATGAGGTTGGTACCATCATTAAAATGTATTACTTTTGGGATGAAATCGATTTAGTAGAAAATTCATTATTAGATCATGCGTGCAGTCGTTGAAAAAGAATTTTTTTGAAATTGGATGTTGTCAAGATTTACTAAGATGAGTCTTTAAACCTTGTTTATTATAAAATAAATAATTATTTGACAATAAAGTCTGTATGCAGCGATAGAGTAAAGTCGTATTAATAGAAAAATACGGGATGTGATGATTTGCTTAATTATAAATATTTGATTTGGTGATCGTGAAATCGCAGAACGTGAAATTCATAATATGAGACACTCAAAAATCCTCATTTATTATTACATATTTTGACTTCGAGAGTTTTCCAAAATGCTATAATAAAGTTTTTCATTGAGAACTTTCTAATTATAAGTCTTAAAAGTTATGACTTTCAGCATTAGCACTGAGACTTTAAAATATCTCGAAAAGAATAGATTTTGGAGAAAAATGTTAAGTATAAAAATGCTTGAGTATCAAAAGAGCTATTTAACTGATTAACTAGATTTTAAATCTGGAGCTTAATTTGAACCCAGTAAGGTTCAAATCGATAAAACCCATCTCATATAAAAAAAAAAACGTTCGTGGCTCATATTAAGAATCCTTTCTTTGAATTAGTAAAATCGGCAATTTTGATTAAAAAATGCCACAAGTATAACTATTATCGGTTGCTAACTTTTGGCGATAAAACTTAAACATATTTACTATAATTTGGATATAAAAGTAAGAGTTAATGATATAAATTAAATAAATTATAAGCCTTTAAAGAAAGGTACCTTATAAAAAACGACTTTATCTTATTTATAAATGTTTAAAAAGATACTTTAATATCTTCTTATTAAAACATTTCTCAAAATAATGACGTCCGTCTTATTATTTCATTTTAAATAAATAACGTATTATTAAATTAAGTTTTACAGATATGTAATAAGTATGTACATGTAACAAGTATGAAGTAAGTCACAGATATTTCAACTAGAAACTCTTACGTTATGTAGTTAATATTTTATTTCCTTCAAGTTGTATGCTCGCTGTTTTAATATTGAAATCAAAAAACCCGTTTCAAAATAAATTTCACTATGTACTTTGCATTAGTCAACTTAACCGATCGAAAGCGATCGCGAGAGATTTATCGATTAAATTGTTATCCGTTTATCGATTTCGTTTGATTAATCGATTGAGTCTCGGTAGTTTATGCCTTGATTGATTAATCGGGCCGTTCCCATTGATCGGATAAACGATTAAACCAGTAATCTCTCACGTGGCTTGATAGATTCAATCGGATGAATCGGTTAATTGCATTCGATAAAATTTTTTTTTCTTCCGTTATTTGATTTGTTTTTATATTTGTTTTAACTTTAAATTATTCATATACATATATAAATTTCTCTTTTTTTTAAGAAATAGATATTTTGTTAAAAGATTTAGTCAATATCGTATCCGTCTTACATCTAACAAATTTGTTACTGCTCCTTGAGACAAAAGGACAAACATTCCGATATCTTGAAAGCGACTTGATTCGACGTGTCATGAAAGTCAATTATACCGATGAAAATCGCAATGTCGTGGATGAGCGATTTCGTGATCTCTTTGAAATTGTTCTTTTCTTCACTCGCACCCACGCAATATCCTCGAACAATTCGCCAAGTCGATTTCGGCGACATTATTTTTGAAAGTGCTACCGCAGTTACGAGCAATCGATCGTTGAAACGAGCGACGCATTACGAATTTGGCTGAGCAGCTGATGTTGACGGTTTCGTGCAATTTTCGCCACTGTACAGTACTCTCACACTTGCGGTTTCTATGATTTCGTAAAAATTGCCGTTAGTGTCGTTTTGTTTAGCTTTAAGCCTCATCAAGATTTCTATGCCGAACACAATTGAGGTAAACAAAAGCCGAGAGCGATACTTTTATCTCGCATTTCACTAAATGGTGACTCACGAGCTTGAAATTCGATTGTAAGTCGATGACTGTTTTACACTCGCATCCAAGGTGAATAAAATCGCGAAATCTCGTCATTTTAAATACGCAAAACATGCTAAATGATCGAGACGTCCGTTCTTAGCTTCCGGCTGTATCATGTAAATACCATCTTCGAGAGGTAAAAAAATTTGATAATCTTTCTATATGTCTTTTTTCTCACAAGCCACAGTAAATACACTTGGCACTAAATGTCTGGAAAAAAAATGCAGAAGCGTCCCAGAAGCGGGCACTCGTTGTTAGGCGAGATCTCACGAATTAGAGATTTACTAGCGCCGAACGGAAATCACGTGTCGCTTTCGCACGTGTCCCTAGCGTCGATTAAGATCGGTAACTCTCGCGGTGACTTACGCGCTACGCGACTCGTTTTCCTCCCGGTGATATCACGTGCTAAAAATCCGTTCGCTAGCTCGATCCATCCATCACGCGCCGTACAATCCGCATTCTTGGTGCCCCATCATTTCCTCCCTCTTTTTATCCTCTTTTCCGTCTGTATCCACAGCGCAACAATCGCGCTTTAATTATCCCTATATGTCGCGCTCTAACTCTTCGAGTATTACGCGGCTGATCTATGGAAGAAAAATTTCTTCGACCAGCTTAATTTTAAATGCCAACTCTTCTTTTTAATTTCTTGTTAAATGTCAACAGAAAGTCAATTTAATATTAAAACATGATTACGAGAAATTTTATTATACAGCAAAAAATCGCGTTATTTCTTAATCAATTCACCAACATTTTCAATGATTTTTATCAATTATTATTCGTTAATATGCAGACGATTTATCACTTTTAAGAGGTTAGTCCTATTATCAACAGTACATTACAGAGTGAACTTTTACTGCAACTGTATTTCTTTCCTTCTTTTCTCACATCTAACTTTATTTTATTCACTTTGATCTTTCATTGCAAAAGTTGAATGTGTAAAATGGGAATACAGTTTTATCTCTCTTCTAAGTAATTTTTCCTGAAATACGAGTTCAGTTTCTTTCCGTCGTTCCGTCCGTCAGGCCGTACTGTGCCTCAAGGTATCCTCGAGGATCTCGTTCTTGGTGAGACATGAATACCCCCCCGGCGAACGCGACAAGCGATCTCTTACACTCACCTGCGAGTATTCCCTCGTCGTCAGTGCGCTCGCGCGCGTACACTTGTCGCCGCGCGTTTGGCTGTGCTCTTTCACAAGCTCCTTCGCAACTGCTGCCGTCTCGGCCGGAGTCGTCGTCGTCGTGACCGCGGAGCACAGCCGGCGACGCACCTCGCCGTGGAATCGCGTAACGATGATGCTGATGATGACGACGACGACGACGACACACCGCACTGATCGCGACCGGGTACAGGAGCGTTCCCCTCGCGCGCGCACTCGCGGCGCGAGCTCATTTGCGGCGGATACGAAGACACGCGCGAATCTCGGCTGTCCTCTCGGAGGCTGCGTCCGGAAGCGTGTGCGTGCGTGTGTCACTACACCGCGCGCGCACCGTTTGACCTGTCTGTCGTGTGGTGTCGCGTACGCGGCGCAAGCTCTACTACGAACCTGAATGATTCCGCGTCAGCTGCTCGTCGCAGCTGCACTGAAGTTCCGTTGCGTGCGACTTCCACCACCGTATCCGCGCGGAGTAACGAAGATCGCACGCGGTCGCTCAGGGAAAGAGAGAGAAAGCGAGCGAGAGAAGGGAGGGAAGACGCAAGTTGGCGGTGGTAGTAGCAGTGGTTGTGGTGGTGGCAGTGGTCGCGGTGGAAGGGAAGGAGGACGCCGCGTCGCGGGGACGGAGGACAGAGAATGATCATCTCTTCGCGAGAGACGGAGGAAGAATTGGGTGGCTGCTGGGAGAGAAGGGAACGGGAGAACGAGCGTGCACGTGCGACGCGAGATCCGCGGAACACGAATAGAGACGATTGTCACAGGTGGAATCGGCTAGGGAGGAGGAAAAAGGAGAAAGAGGAAATATTCGTTAAGCGTTACACGATTTGCTTTCAGCCGTTATTATGCGGAAACGATAAATTCCGACGATAAAAATCCGTAAAATTTTCACGAAAAGTACACTCTCTTGTAACATTAACCCTAATTTTTGAAAAAGCAATTTTTTTCATATTCCACAATTAATAAATAATTCAGCCTCTGAATGTACACGTGGATCACGTCTAACACTATTTCCTTTACCTTAAAATATTTGAAAGATGTAAAAAATTTACAACATATCTCTTTATATTGTAATTGACGATTTCATAATTATTTCGATAAACATTGTTTATTGAATATATACATATATTTTTTAATGAACTTTGAAGCGAGTAACGAACTTTGTTCGTTGTCCAGTATTTTATTTTCCGTCAACAAATAAATAGGAAAGCGGACGATTTTTTTTCAAATCTTTAAAGGGACACTGTTTGACCAAAACAATTTTTCATAAATAGTTAACAATCTCACATAAAGAAAAAAAGTTACAACTCGGTCTGACACATCTGTACAAAACTTCACATGCTTGACGTTCAGCGATATATTGGTCTTTCGTAATGACTCTGGGGTCACGAGTTCCTTCTACCATCCATTTTTTTAGAGAGAGAAGCCAGATAAACAGATTTGCTTGTTTTACAGTTACGAATGGATGTTATTTTGTTGTGGACATCTCAGACCCACATGTGCACACGGATTAGAAATATGATAGATATGCATGCGCGTATGCATGGTTCATCATGCAGACGCGTAAAATGATTAACTTTTATCATATGAGCATGTACATATATCACCTCTATCTTAATGATGATTTTACATAAATGTATATCAATATAGACAATGTAAAAAACGACAATTTTTACATTAATTTAAGAACATAACATTAAAAATTGTCAATAGGCATTGAGAAACACATGTATGAGTATTGTATGATATATTGCCAAGTTTAGATTGACGCAATCAGAATGGCACGTGCGAGTTGTTACACGCGCAGCTATATGCAACTTGTAGCCGAATTCGTCCCGCATGTGTGTGCCGCGATGGAATGGAGCTGAAGAAGCGGGATGGGCTTTCACGGCCTCCGTGACGTGGAGGCCAACGAAGATTGTTAGTGGATTACCCACACAGAAGAAACTCGTAAATTGTTATCTGCTGAGAAGTTAGAACATAAGGGATATGTTATTCGCCCTAAAAAGACAATAGAGACCGAAAAAGTAGCTAGACCGAGCTAAAATGAGTAGTGCAGGAAGACGGCGAAGAGAAAAGCTTTATCTTTCATCCTTCACGAGTGGAAGAAGGAAGATGGAGAGAACCTCTCCTCTGCGTGTATATATACGTCAAGAGCGGACACACCGATGTACTCATACATTCGCACATCGACCAAGTGAATCGCTGGTAAATACCAGAGGCCTATAGCCAAGAGTGTATATACTTGGTACGTGCGTGTGTGTTTATGTTTGTGTATATGCTTAACGACATGCCGCGAGGAACAGACCTTCTCGAGACATCGAGTGCTCGCTCGTTCCCCGAACTGAACGAACCGCGTTCGGAATGCTCGCTTTCACGAGGAGCACCGACAGATAGTCCACCACCTGGACCGCAGCTCCCGCGGTGCCACCAGATTCAACCCGCCGCGATTAGGTAAAAGCCGGCGACTTAGCTTTCTACACTTTCAGCTCTTGACATCATATTGTGAAACAAATTGGCGATTACAGTAAGAGATACAACGTTTTGTACGTCCAATTTTCTAAATTTGTAAAGTTAATTATGTAAAAATGTTTAATATATATAATATTTCTTGAGATTTTTAAACGCTTTATAAATAAGTTTCATAAATAAAAGTCATATATATATAATATTTCTTGAGATTTTTAAACGTTTTATAAATAAGTTTCATAAATAAAAGTCAAAGAGACTCTTTTTAGCTTAAACCGAGTTAGAATTTTATTCCATGAAATTGTTTTGTCACAAGACAAAATTTTTCGAGATATTAAACTTTTTCAAATCCGAATTTCTAGACTTTTCTTATAAGATCCAATTTTGAAAGTCTTTTGATTAGTCTTAATTTCAATTCTTACACTGAAATGAAACGGAGATTAAAAAAATCGGATTAAAGTTGACTATTAATAGAACTATTGCTCACATATTTTTTATATTAGTTATCACAATGCTGCATGAATCACCATTACACGAATAGATACTTCTAACATCTTCGTTATTTAATTGACGCGGACATTTGGAAGATTCTCTGAGCAGATCACCAGTTGGTCCTTGAGCGACAAGATGTGCAAATAAATCGTTTAATGATTGGGAGGTTGCAACAGACGTCTGATCATGCAAGGTCAAGTGGTTTCTTCACCGCGGCGATGTTTGAACCTTCTTGCGGTTCATTGATCTGTAGTATGACTGATGATCATGATGATCATATTCAAACAAACGAGTATACCGTCTCGCATCTAGGAAATTTGGTGGTTGTGACAAACTCAATTGACCATCTTATGGCTGTCTTATGATAGACTAAGGTTATACTAGCAGACATTACTCTTCTCTCTGTATCGATTAAGTCTTGATATAAGATAAAATTGGTATATACACCGTAGCTGTGGAAAATTTAATTTATCAAGTATTATTTACTATCACTTTTTTTCCCTGACTAGTATGACGGTCAAAAATTTAAAAATTTATGTAATAGCTCGGACCCCGCTCTGTTCAGACGCAGCCAATTGCTGCCCGTCCACTTAGATATATTCGTTTCCGTTATGACTGTCAAAATTTATGTAACGACTCGGACCATACACGTTCCCTCAACTTGGCATTGATCACGGACGAGCTTTCCATGTTAATTATCACAATTGACTCGTGTCTTTACTGAAGATGATCCTAATGTCGGATCGAAATGTTTATTATTGTAATTAATTGTCAAATACATATTTACACACCAACACCCAGTGTCGGCTCTATAGGCAACCTTGTATTTATATTTATTATTTACTATGTTTAAGGAAAATAAATTATACGAATGAAAACTTCATACTATTTACTATTAAAAAAAATTTTTTAATGAAATATTTCTTTTCTTATACCTGAAAAAGAAACTTAAAAAAACCCTTGCATTTTTGTCATATAAAAAAAGTGGCGGAATTTACGACTACTAATGTGTAAGATACACGGCACATCAATAATTTACAAATAACATTTACAAATATGATATAAAATAACATAGTGACTTACAAAATGTGTTTACTAAGTTAAGGAATAAGAACGATAAATATGTATACAAAGTAATAATAATGCAATATTGAAGAAATTAATATGCACAGACATCAACAGAGTGCAGATATATGCGCATTGTGTTCTCAACATAGTGCTCAACATAGGGTAAGTGCTGCTTTCCAATCACGCAGTATCTATTACGGCATAAGTCCCGCTCGCTGAAAAGGCCGTATATTCTAAACAAGTGAAATATGCAAGATATCAAACTAAATAAAGAATACAAGAGTTATACACTTGTATCTTGTTTGTATTCCATCTTTTACTATCGCTCTACATTTTCATGAAATAATCATTATGCCTTCTACATTTCCTACAGTAATCACTTTACGTAGATGTAATATACGATTGCGCTACTTCTACATAAAAAAATTAATTCAATTCACAATATTTTCGTTAATATTAACAAGAACTGTAATTACAATACAATACTAATACAGCATAAAGGCACATAACAAAGTGGTTGTGAGCAAACTTTATTCCTTCTATTTTTTCTGACTGCTGCAGCGTACATCTCCCCGCGGCGTAAGTACCGACTTTACCCTAAAAGTTTGTGAGAATATGAAGAAATATTTATACATATTTCATTTCGAGTTTATGATTATCGATTTTGCACAACAATTGTTTTCTGTCATTCTTAATCTTCCTCAAGATATCGGAAGTATAAGTACAAATGCATTATTGTTACTCTTTCTCTATAAATGTCAAAGTTATATGATCTTGGGAAGTTGATAGATAATCTATAGATTCTCTTTTCCCTCATATAGATCACGTTGGGCCCATGTCAACATAGTGTGCTGTTAAGTAACACGCAGATCGAACGACGAAGCGCAGCCTCGCGCGATGAAAGATCGAGCTGCGGGCAGCTCGGTTATTGTACAACACATATCGAAGCCGCTTATCAAGGGACAAGATCCACCGTCTCCGCTCTGTCTCTCCTGCTGAGGTTTACTTCCCGCGCGGCTGTTAGTGACTCGAGTATCTACCGGACCGTCTCGTTAGCTCTCTTCGTGGAAGTGCGCCCTTGCTTTCTCACAACAAGAAACCAAAGAACGAAGCTGGTCCTCGAACTCTCTTCCCCCATCCCTCTTTTTTGTGCGGATTATTACCTTAAGAGAGATTATTACCGTTTAAATTTTAACTGTATGTCTTGTTATGTTTTATCGCCTTTTTTATTTTACTATTACATAATAATTTTAGTATTATGTTATATGCCACCAGTTGTAAACCAAACACTATTAAAAGTCGAGCAAAATTAAATAAATTACTTTGAGAAACGCTTGTTTATACGGAGAAAATGGTTGAGTAATTTTTATTTTACAAAATTAGTAAAAATGTTGTGGTCATTTTTGCAGAATTTATGAAAAACTTTAGTACATTACAATTATAGTCCGTCCAACTGATTGTCACCTTATCATAAAATAAATCATACTATTCTCAAGACTGTAAGCACTAACAACTTTACACACTTGTATTTCTTATCGTGCAGTAAAAATAAATTTTGTCAGCTCCAAGGCAAAAAATACATCGATAAAATAAATTCTATTGAGACGTATGGTAATTTAGATTTGGATAGCCGTGCATTTCTTTAATACCGTAGCATAAAATGTACTTTACGAAACGTAAAAAGTACTTAACAGTATGGCTATACGACAATCGCCCATTTTTCAGAAAAATAAAATTACGTAAATGGGCTCCTATGTGGACCTGCCAATTCTATAAATTTACTAGAATTTTAAAACATATTAATTTATATTTTTCTCCATATAGGATAGTGTCATTTGAAAATCAAAAGACCACGCCAATTTAATCCTCATCCAATCATCCGTCACGTACGTTTTACCATATTTTATCTAAAAAAAAAATCAGTTTATTTTTACTCATTACAATAGTTGTTAGGATAGAATAAAAGTTTTTATGTCACTTTAAATTAATCACGCTTTAATTCACGCTTCAAGATTCCTTCTTGTATCACTGCTCTGTTCAATGACTCCAACGCCGAATTCCTCAAATTGATCATCAGACTCGGACGAACTTTTCACATGCATCAGATGCAAGTTGCGGCCAGTTACGTTCACCAGCTGCGGAAAGTGAACGAGAGATCGTACCTATTGTTTGCTTTTGCTTTCTTTTCGTGTAACGGACGCAAGGTCGCTTGAATTCCACGCATGTCTTCAGGTTCTTTCGCGTGTGGCCGAAACGAGGAGAGGAATTTCACAAGCGTGTCTGTGCCACCTTTGAAAGGCCCGCCTTTCTTTCTTTTTCTCTTACCAGTAACAGATTGCTGTCTCCATTGCTGTCTCCTCTCTTTTTGCCCCCCCCCCCTATCTATACATCTATCTCTTTCTCCTTCTTTTTTTGTTACTCTTTCTCCATTTCTCTTGCTTCCCTTGACCGGAACAACGTTCACCCGCGCGTGTGTGGCCCGGATAATTAATCGCGATTTATTTGCCTCGACATTGTTAATTTTAACGAGCGGTGAAATATTTTTATTGGGTACTTGAGCCGCGCCGCTAGGGGATAATTTGTACGCAAATGCGTGTTTAATTTAATTTATTTACGATGCGGAACGCCGGATGCCAAGTATGTCTGATGCGTTTTTTTGCAATCGAAACACAGCGGCGCATCGTAAACCGCGATTTGCTGCTATCGCCACCTTTCGAGTTGCGCATAAATGTAACGAGTATCTTTCCTGTACAGTTTTACTGTGATCTTTTATCACAGAGAAGCGATGAAGCTGCCACTTTCTATCTTAAAATTCAGTATTTTATTAATATCCGTTTTTATTTACAAACTGAGAAACAGCTTTGACTAATTTTGAAAGAAAAATTAAAAAAAATTATGTTGCTTATTTGTTTCATGTGATACAATTCTTCGATGAGGATTTTTCAATTTACGTGTAATTATTATCAAAAAAGTGCTTAAGATAATTTTTCATGACTTTTAGTTGGATCAATTGTTTTCAAAAGAGTGTTTATATAATGACGGATGTAAATAGAACGTAAATGGAAACGGCTTTGTTATAATATACATATAAAGGAAGTAAAAGAAACCTGTTTTTCCTGAAAATAATGCCAAGATCTTGATTGTATATTCTTATTACGTACGATCTATTTCTGTTTAATTTTACATTATTCTACATGAGGAAATTTATTTTTTATTAACTGTGTCTGTCATACCTTTTCGAAATAACCTGTTTAATTTTTACAACACTTTATCTTTCACGCTTTCACATTTTTGACACGCATGATCTCATACACATGCAAATGTGATTCAGAATATATTCCACGAACTATTATCATTATGCCCACGAAAGCATAATCGTCTTACGTCGTGGATGCGCTTTTCATTTGCGTTAATCACGCAATCTCCTAGAATGTGCGCGTGTCACGCAAATCGTTAGATTATTAAAAAGGAATGATACGCATGACCGGAAGTGATTCACTAGTGTCGTCGTGTAAGTCGGCTTAAAAGGAAATCGCTAGTTCTAAGCTTGTTGACAGCCTCGTAACGTCGCAGCATAATTGCGACACTTTAATATTGTAACGACATTAACAACGATTAATAATAATGTCGCATCTCGATTATGAGTTATTAATTTACATTTTATTCTCTGCACTGAGAGAAAAGTATTTGATATTCAGGACTGTAATTATATAATGAATAATGGTTAAATAGTAATAAAATAATAATTGGAATAATGGTTCTATTTTTATAACTATTACTATTATAATATTAGTAATAATAATATATTTATAATTTTTTCAACTATAAACAAGTTTAACTATAAATTATTTCAAATATAGTAAAATATCAAGTTACAGATGAAAAAATTGACGTATTTACATATTAACAGTGAAAGCAAATAACGATTATAATAAATTTAACCATTTTTTAAATATTTACTTACTACATATGTAATAATAATAGCTAATAGCTATAATTTATGATTAATAAAACTATAAATATATAAAATGGCTATGAATTGTACTCCATTATAATAATTTCAAACATTTTTTTGCTAATGTGGTAATTGAATATAATAAATTTTACAATCAAATTTTATTCCCTCATCTTTCATTATATTTGTATTTATTCTTTGATTTATTTATTATAGGTCATAAAACAAAATGAGAGAACACAATATACATAGTACAAAGTGTAATATCAAAATAAAGTTATGTCACAACAGAGACGTGCACGCGTACAGATAACAAAGTAGGTTAAACATATTTGATATTTAGAATCCTTTTGTAGAGCACATTAGATTGATTTATCTTTGAAGAGAGATTTGCAATCACAAAATATTACATCGAAACGAACGTACAGTTATACATTTTATATCAATCTTCCAACACTCTGTTCCATACTCACGCGCAAGCAATATGTGTGTGCGTGCGTGCGTGCGTGCGTGCGTGCGTATCGCGTACTTTGCTTATGGCAAGGTCAATTCGGGATATTTCGCACGCGCCAAACACCTTTCGCAGCCTCAAAAGGAGACCTCGCAACGGTCGCTGAATCGTTTGCTTCAAGTCCTCGAGCGCACTTCTGCATTATTAGCCCTAAACTTGGCAGTCGCAGTACGCTGCTTTTATAATTCGATGTAAGTGCTATTATCTTCATTCTTTATAAAGACAAATACTGAAAAAAAGAATCAGTACGAGTAACATTATATAATCTTTAAACTTGTTCAATATAAATTCGGCTATATAAGATTATTTCTTTATTTAAAAAGTTATTATTATATTATTATATATACTTATTATTATATATAAATATAATAATAAGAATAACCTATTTTTTATTATATTATGCTTCAATAATTATATATATACATACATACATACATATATACACTGCCCAGCCAAAAAAACGGTACACTAAAAATTTAGGTAAATTTTACGAAATTTTAAACGCTTGTCAAACCTGAAATATTTATGATACAGGGATGATTCAAAAATGAAATTAAAGCTTGAAGCTTTTACTTTGAGAAACTTTTAATGTTGATTAAGTGGCATGATTAATTTGCTAATGGCCGATTACATAACAAAAACTTGCAAAATCGAAAAGTAAAACGTGAAGTTTGTAGAATTGTGTAGAGTGAAGTAGTTGAAATAATTCAATGAGGGAAAAAGCGCGTTAAAATTTTCCCTTCGAAATGCGTTTTTGCAGAACTCAATACGATAATTTTTCGGGAAGTTATGCCAATCTGTAGAAAAAGTGATTTTTGTTTTCTGTAAAACTTATATTTTCTGAGTTATTTAAGTGAAAATAAGTTGTACAGAAAAGTGTTTCAGACAAAAGTTGTATGGTGCAAAAAAATCTATTTACTAATTTTATTAATTTGACCTTGAGTGGCATTGCCAAGGTCAGGTCAAGGTCAGGTCGATTTTTAAATGGAACACCCTATTTTTGAATCCAGAATCTAATAGCTGGTGTCAAGACCTTTCCAAAACCCTACAAGAAAGCTTAATTTTCTTTGAGTACTCTTTGAGTGAGGCTTGAACGTTACAATATACTGTATTTTTTGTGCAGGATGGTATCCACCTTCCACCTTCCACCTGCCTCCTTGGGGCATGAGGGCGGAGTGACTTAAAAATATTAAATGGCATGATAGGTCAACTGAGAGCTTATTTTAAAGACAAAAAAAACCTTTTTTGAAAAAGTTCGCTATGACTCCAATCGAAAGTGATGATCATAAAACAAAAATTTGCATTTCTTTGTCTATTGCGTGTGTGTGTGTGTGTGTGTGTGTGTTTGTGTTTGTGCGCGCGTGCGCGCGCGTGTGGGTACGTGGATAGGTGGATGTATGTGTGTTTACAGTAAATATTCGAACTGTCGACCTTCTACAGTTTGACAGTGGACGAGACAATTGTATAAACTGGTTGTTACGTTTTGTAGTATTTCTGGAGTAATTAATGCCACTTCGTCGATAATTCATAGTCGTTGAGATTTTGGGGTTTAACTTTGTATACTCGGTTTTTCAAATAACCCCAAAAGAAGGAGGTGGGGAGTGGATGCCATTGTGCACAAAAAATACAGTATACTGTGACTTTCAAGCTTCACAACTCGGAGAGTACTCAACAAAAATAAACTTTCTTGTAGGGTTTTAGAAAGGTTTCGACACTAGCTATTAGATTCTGAAATTAAAAATAAGGTGTCTTATTTAAAATTATCGATATGATCTTGACCCTGACTTTGGCAATGCCACTCAAGGTCAAATTGGTAAGATCAGTAAATAGATTTTTTTGAACCATATAACTTTTGTCTGAAACACTTTTCTGTAAAACTTATATTTTCTGAGTTATTTAGGTGTATCCAGACTTTTGTTCTACCCTGTATATATGGGAGATCGGGGCAATTTGAAAAATAAAAATATCTTTTTAAGGGTACATATTAAAAATTTACTTTAAATACTGTAAACACGTCCTAATATAATGATGTTGCTAACAAAGTTTTGTTGGCGTCATATTGAAGTCATAGTAGTGAAAAATGTGTTTCGCGACAGTCAAAGTAATTTTTGATAGCCAGCGTTTCTTCAAAATTTAAGTAAGATAAATAGGATTCCTTTTGAAAACTTTGAATGTATCGTGTTCAGTTGAATGTATTTGAAACGTTTTGTGTTTACTTTTTGCTGTGTGATGTCTATTTTTGTAGATCATACGTAATAATGCGCACAGTTGACGTCGGGGCTATTCGAAAAACTAAACGTTGACTCGTCGCACAGTGGGGCAAAATAAGATTTTTCGTTCAAAATAACATTTAGCCGAAACTACTCAACCTTTAAATTTATGTTTATAAAATTTTTAAGAAATCTGTCATGGCATCTGTCATGAAAAAACTTTTTTTTTTATTCACGTTTAAGTATGAGAAAACGTTAATGGTATGAACATCGTTTAAAATTTGAACAATCACTCGTAAATGCGTATAATTAATGTCAAACCATAAAATTACTTCCACGCATGTTGCTTAGACATATAAATAAAGTATGTAATTAAGAAAAAACAAATTATTTTTGTAATCATTATATGCACGTATAATGGATATTATTTTGGGATCTCTGTTCATTTTTTATTCGTACGTATAAATATGTGTTACGTGTAGTAAAAGTAAGCAAAATTAATAATAATTATTTCCTTTATAAACAAATTATACAAAAATAAATGCAAATTTCTTCGATTTTCGACCATATCTCTTTATTCTTGTTGTGACTGTATTTTATTTTTTATATTTTATTTTTTTAATGTTATTATATTTATTATATTATATATTTATCATGTGCCATTAACGTTTAAATACGTGATATCTCGATGGAAAGATAAATGAATATTATTAACAAACGTCATATAAAATATTTTGTCAGTTTCACATCTTCTATCTATTCTATCACATCTTCTATCACATCTTCTATTCTATAGCTTTATTTTCTGAGAATAAAACTATGTCATTTTCTTTTAAGCTTTCAATGTCATCATTATTTTTAAGCAATAGGTTGGTTATCATCTTTGCTAATTTCTTTTTGCCACTATTGCGCAAGTTTTGTAAAAACGCAAGTTCAATTTCGGTTTCCAAATATTTTTCACAAATTAATTGAATTTTTTTTTGTCGATGTGGAGCATTCTTTAATATCGTCTCGAAATCGTCTTCCGCATTTTTTAATTTTAAAATTTGCAGTAAAATATTTGTAACCAAGCTTTATTACTTTTTTCATATATTTTATCTTGATAAAATGCTGCCATTCTTCTCCTTTCGAAGGAGACAAAACAAACTCATATAGATCTTTCGTATAGACTTCTATCTCTTCGCGTCCGCGCGCTGCGTACCAAAACTTCCGACCAGAGAGCAGCACTAAAGGATTTAAGAGTGGGGGAGAAGTCGGACGCGAAAGATAGAGAACAAAAGACACACGTTCATGTGATTCACGTCCACGAATTTGTTTTGCCTGCAAACTTGCAATCTAATATTGCATCGAATGAATTTCTATTGGACTGCCGATGTGGAAATATTTGTATGAAAAGTGATTTTGAAATTATTATGTAATAAACAATATATGTAATTTTTAAATTTAATTATTGCTAATTCTTAAAAGTAATTCATTTCCGTTGAAAATTTAGTAATTTAGTTTGTAAATCATAGCTTTTAAGTCTGTGTTTCTTCATTATAGTTATAAGCTATTTTAGTTTATACTTACAATTTCTTTTAGTTTAGATTATAGTTTTTTAAAATTTAGTTTTGTTGTTAATATAGTTCCTTTTCTTAAATTAAAAATAATGAATAATATTAAAGTTAAGATTAAAATTTTCTTTGATATTTTATTCGAGAACAAGGAGGCTAATATAGATTTATTAATAAATTATGTTCGATCTAAATGATGAAAAAATCGGTGTCGTACGCGACAAGCTTTGTCGTTATTTTATGCCTACATTTGAAAGGAAAAGAAAAGCAACATTTTATTGAGATAAAAATAATACAGTTTGGTTACAATCTTATTTTATTGAAAATTTTGAATTTATAAAATGCGGAAGACAATCTTGGGACGATTTTTAAGAATGCTCTATACCGACAAAAAAAAAGAAAAATTCAATTAATTTGTGAAAAATATTTGAAAACTAAAATTAAACTTGCGCATGCCTTTTTACAAAACTTGCGCAATAGTGGCAAAAAGAAATTAGCAAAGATGATAACCGACCTATTGCTTGATGATGATGAAAAAAGATGATGACATTAAAAGCTTAAAAGAAAATGACATGGTTTTATTCTCAGAAAATGAAGCTATAGCGCTAATAGAAGATGTGAAACTGACACAATATCAATATGAAACAATTCGGTCACAAACAAAACAGTTGATATTTTGGTTTCATATAAACAACTTTCCGTCGCAAAAAAACAATGTTACCCTGCAGAATCAGCATTTAATATTACGGAAAAGGGTGATAAATTTAAATTGCTAGCCTTATTAGACCATACAGCATCACAAATATTGCAAATTCAAAATGTTGCCAATTTCATAAAAGAGCAGTCTATGTTGTTACAATTAATCACCAAATGGAGCTGTGATGGGGCATCTGATCAGAGTCAATATAAATAGAAATTCTCTGATGATCATGTATCGGATGAAAATATTTTCATAGTTTCGATGGTTCCAATTTGTTTGAAATCTGTATCTTCGATATTATGGAATAATCCTCATCCTGCTTCTCCAAGGTATAGTAGACCAATATTATTTAAATACGCGAAAGAAACGCCAGATGAAACCAAGGCAGAAGTGAGATCTTTAGAAGATGAAATTGATAATCTTGAACCAACATCTATTGTAATAAATGGTATTAATTGCTTGGTGAATCATAAAATGTTGTTCACAATGGTAGATGGCAAAGTTTGCCAAGCTCTCTGTAATACTATATCAACAGCAACGTGCTATATATGTGGAGCCAATCCTTCTCAGATGAATAATTTGGATCAAGTAAGGCAAAAAAGTAAGATCGTTGCCAATTTCCAATTTGGTCTTTCCACTTTACACACATGGATGGTTTTATGGAATGCCTTCTTCATATAGCGTATCGCTTGAAATTTTAAAAATAGACAGCAAAAACATTCGAAGAGAAAAATCAAATGAAGAATGCAAAACAAAGAATCTAAAGAACATATGGGTTTTAAAGAACATATGGGTTTAATTGTAGATGTACTGAAACATGGTTCTGGAAGTGATGAGCAACATTAAAAGTGATTAGATAGTACATTTATGCCCATTTCCATCAATGTAGACTAACTTTGATCTCAGTTTGACTTACTCCTTATCTTTTTCCAATTCTTAGAACTAAAGAAAGATAAAGAGTAAGTTAAACTGAGATCAAAGTTAATCTGCGTTGGTGAAAATAGGCATTAATGTTCAAAGAATTGAAACGAGGAAGGAAATTCGTTGAATATAATAATGAATTTTCTCGATCTTCAAAATGGAAAAGAATCGATGACATTAGACAAATCTTCTTATACTGAAATTAAACAAGCTTTCTTAGCAAATTTATGTATTGCAAACTCACAGTTAGCAAATAAGATAAATAAATTATTTTTTTCAGATATCGAAGAAATATATGAGGAATCAACTGAAAATAGTAAAGAACAACATGATGTTTTAGTTTTAATCCAATACACTAAATTGATAAAATCATATCAATATGAAATACTTCGTTTTGATGCCCTATCAAAAAATGTAACCATTTTTTCTTCTTACAAAAAACTTTCTGAAGAAAAACTACTGTTCTCCATTACAATTAGCATTAAAAATTGAAAAAGAAGGGATAGAAACAGATTTACAATATTTACTCGATTATACTATTAATCGGATAATAAAAATATCAAACGTTTGTTATCTCAAATATCTCAAAACAAAACAGGTTCTTTACAGCTGGGGATGTGACAGAACATATGCTCACAGTAAATATAATCAAAATTTTTCTGGCGAAACATCAGTTGAAAGCATATTCTTGGTCCATTAAAATTAGAAACTAAAACTTCATCTGTAGGAAGTGGTTTAGAAAAATATGCGTCTTTTATTAATTAAACTTTGTAAATCAACAAAATATGAATATGCTGTTGAAACTCAAGAAAAAAATAAGAAGTGAAGTAAACGAAATTAATGATAAAATAAAAAATTTTGTTCCTACCATATTAGAAACAGGTAATGATATTTACGAATTATTTCTGACAAAGATCGATGGTACAGTCTGTCAAGCTTTGACTTTTACTTCTTCTTTCAAATTGCGTAATTTGTAGAGCAAAATCATCAAAAGCAAATACGTTCAATGTAAAGAAAATATAAAAAATTAAAGTTTTGAAAAGTAAAAAATGAAATTTGGACGATTTATAAAGCGCATTTTATATTTAGCTTATTATTTATTTTTTTGCAAATGATCAATCAGAAATGGTAAAGACAAAGCAGTAATGAAAGAAACTAAAATTAAAATTTAGTAACAATTTAGAAAATAGAGGGCTTTGTATATGATCCTAAGCAAGGAACTGAAACAAGCAATAATGGAAATACGACCAGAAGGTTCTTTCCAAAGATATTAAAACTATTTTGAACATTATTAGTATTGATGAACGTTTGATTAGAAGATTTGGTATAATTCTTCAAACATTTGCTTCAAAAAATTGATGCTGATAAATTTGATAAATATGCTTCAAAGAGAGTAATATTGAATTGTATGATCGGTATTATATGCCAGCATTAGTGCATAAGATTCTAATTTACGAAAAAAGAATTATAGAATCATTTTTAACTTTAACTGGAGACTTATCTGAGGAGGTCCAAAAGGCATATAATAAAAATTTTAAACATTATGGACAATTTGATACTCAAAAATATAACAAATTTGTAACAAACAAAGATATCATAAATAAATTTTTGATCTCTTCAGATCATTAATAATATAATATTATATAAGTAGTTTTTATGCCAAATGAAAGTATTCTCCCATTCCAATAGATGTAGAAGCTCAAAATTTGTTAGTTTGTTAGAAATACTTAATAAAAATACTTATATATAAAAAAATTGGTAACAAAAGTAATTCTGTATGTTTTACTTAATTCTATAATTTTTACTAAAATAAGATACTATTTCATGTAACCTTGTTAAGATTCAATGATTTTTATCTTCGATTTATTCTAGTTTTATTACGCTTAAATATTAAAGTTTAATATCAACATTTAATATTAAATAAGGATTAAAAATAAATTATCCATTGTTTCAATAAAAATTTTGGTAATCTTTTTACTCATCCTAATGGTATCACTAAGATGCTATGGTATCATTACTTTGGTAAATTTGTATTTAAATGATAATTTTAATATTATGATCGTATAGATAAATTTTTTGAATTAATGGCTGCGTGTTATCTTATTGATAATGATGCTGTTACAACAAACAGTGAATATTATATTGTTCAAATAAACATTATATTGTTCAACTTATTTTGTAAATAATTTTTGAATAAATCACAAGCGCCATCTAAAACCTTCTGAAAATCATTCAGGATAGTAACATATGTCACGATCAAAGTGATCGGAGTTGGGTCTTTTATACTAAATATTTACCAAAATTTTATATTTAATTCTATTATGTCTAATTTATTAGGTGTTAAACTTAATTCCTGCCGCTCGCTACTAGAGGGTGTCGGCTTCAACACTGGCGAGTTTCGACGATGAAGTCATATGTCTTTTGTAGTTTAGACATCGCTGAAAGTGATTCAATCCTTATAGATTAGATTTCTCGACGCCAAAGACATTTTCCAATCGATTGAAAATGAATAAGCTGTTTTTTCGACATGTGCTTCTTCACTACTTCGACCTCAAGAAAATCGTAGCTGAAGCGCATTGCTTATTATCCGAAGTGTATAGTGATGAAACTCCATTGGAAAGAACATGTAGAATTTGGTTTGAACGCTTCCGAAATGGTGATTTTGATGTGAAAGACAAAGAACGTCCAGGACAGTCGAAAAAATTTGAAGATGTCGAGCTGCAAGAATTGCTCGATGAGAATCCAGCCCAAACGCTTTTAGAGTTGTCGGAACAGTTAAATGTTACTCCAATGGCCGTCTCAAAACGCTTGCATGGGAAAGATTCATAAGGAAGGGAAATAGATACCGCATGAGTTGTCAGAAAATGCCATTTTGAATCGTTTGACTATTGCGACTTCTTTGCTTGCCAGGCAGAGAAAAAAGAGTTTTTTGTGGCGCATCGTGACTGGCGATGAAAAATGGATTTATTTTGATAATTCCAAGCAGAAAAAATCATGGGTGGACCCCGGCCAACCATCTGCTTCAACGCCGAAGAGGAATATTCACGGCCATAAGACCTTGCTGTGCGTTTGATGGGACCAGAAAAAAGTGCTGTATTACGAACTCTTGGATCCAAATGAAACCGTTACAGCTGATTGCTACCAATTAGACCGCAATTATACCGATTGAGTGACGTATTGATGCAAAAAGGATCATCCGTAGTTAACAATCGATGCAAAGTCATTTTGTTGCATGATAACACTCGAACGCATGTCGCGAAAAGCGTGAAGCAGGTACTTCGCGAGCTTGAATGGGAAGTTCTGCCACACCCAGCGTACTCTCCAGACTTGGCACCGTCGGATTACCATCTCTTTCGATCAATGCAACACGCACTTACGGACACACACTTCTTCACGAAATTACAACGAAGTCTAAAAATGGGTGGATGAATGGTTCGCCTCAAAAGACACCGTCGTGGGATTGCCCTGTTGCTGGAGAGATGAGAAAAAGTAGTAGAATATGAAGGAAATTACTTTGATTAAGGTATTTATTCATCTTCCCTTCGAAACAAAATGATTTTATAGACAAAAAAAAAACGGCAGGAATTAAGTTTAACACCTAATAATAAAGAATAACAGAAAATAAAAATTTTGCTCTACAAAGTTGTTTTAAATTTCATTAGCTTTCACTTAAAAGAAATTTAATTGAGATACAAGTTAAATAAAAACAGAAGCATTTGAATGTACATATATTTATGTAATAAATACGCTGAAGTTTAGAAAAAAGGGAAGAGATATGTGTAATCAAAATGTAGAGGAGAAGAGGGTAATATGGCACCCATTTCCATTTTATTATATATAATAACTTTATTTATAATTAATATTTTTTATTAAAATTTGAACGATTACTTTTGTCAAAGTGTTGTTTGATAGATTTTAAGCTCAAAGTAATGAAATATTCATTATTTAGGACATGATTTATAAAAATCTAATGTACTGCGTAATCGGTGGAAAAAAAGCGGTTGTAATATGGCTATCTATAAAAATGATGTTTAAAAATTAATTTAATTTAAAAGAAACACAGTTCCTTATTACAAAATTATATATTTTTAATTTTTCTAATTTAGAATTTTTCTGCGTTTAGAAACTTTAGAAATACCATTAGAAATTACATTAGAAATATTATTTTACCTTTGTTTAACATTAAACAGCAAACATAAAATGATGTTTTTAATGTTTCTAAACACCGCCCTCTAAAATGATAATCTATTTATCGAAGAAATATTTCAATATAAAAATTTTGCTTAAAAAACCATATTAACAAAATTCCATGTTATTGTTTTAATTTTGTATAATTCGTAATGTGTACAGCCAAATAAAAAATTAAATAACAAAAAAACACTTGAATGTACATTTGTGTAATAATATCAAGTTTAAGAATAATGAGGAAGTATGTGTAATTTAAGACCAAAAGTGTACCTTGAAAAAGTTTAGAAACAAAGTTTTGCTCAAAAGTAAAAATGCCTAATAACAATTATTAGTCATTGTACTGGCATATTAGCATCACTAAAAAACGGCGGACTACTAAACGAATAAATCGCAATAAATAACCAATTGTTAGAATACGTCATCTAATAACGAAAATAATAGATGTAGCCATATTGTCGACAGTGGCCATAATACCCTTTTCTCCTCTATCTTAAAAAAGTTTTTAAACGCTTAAAAGTAAAAATGTCTTATAACAAATGTTAGCTATGTATTGGCATATTAGCAACATTATATAATGGTAGGCTATTAGACGAATAATTTCATAAATAATTATTAGAATTCATAATTTAACGGAGATAAATATGTCGCTATAACACGTTCTATATCATTTCTCTTGTATCATACGAAAATGCTGGAAAACAAATCTCTAGTTTATCTTATTTTTGGATTAACAATGTAACGTGTAATACAGAAACAGTCAGATTGAATTGTAAAACAGAAAGTGATATACATCTTTTATTAATAAATATATTACAACAAAATGTGAATAGAATAGAATATTCAATGCGTAATCAGTAAACTATTCAATATTTGGGAACAATAATACGTCGACGTATGCGGCCTTTATTTCTACAGCGTGCAACACGCTATTGTGACTTTAAGTGAAGTGATTATCACTCGTGCGGCAATACTTGAGCCAGCAGGCAGATTCTCTCGAATGTGTCATCGCGTTATTATCTGTCAAAACACAATTGTTCCTAATGAAAAATTAGCGGTTATCAATCTACGCAATCAATTAAAGTTTACAATTAATAACGATTATTCATCAAAACATATTTCACAGATATTATTAATTTGACGTAAGAATCAAAGTACTAACTGAAAATTCCGCAATTCCACGATTTAATTGCGTCATTTATAAGTAATAAGCAATCTTTAATGACAATTAAATTCAAATATACGTCGCATTGTATTTTAGATTTTTTGTTAACTTAAACGTAGTTTGTTCATTGCCATGCTTGCGATGTAAACGCGCCTAGTAACATACAAATCGCTCGAATGATTAAAGGTTCTCCAACTTAAAAAAAATAGAAGGAACAATATTTATATGTATGTGTGTGTGTGTGTGTGTGTGTGTGTGTGTGTGTGTGTGTGTGTGTGTGTGTATATATATATATATATATATATATGTATAATAATTTAAGTATAATAATAAGCATCGTTACTATATTTTCTTCAATATGTTGTCATATTTAAAGAGAGTATAATTTATAACCATTTTATATCCTTACTCATTTATCATTTTAATACTTTTATAAACATTTTACACGCACTTTATTAATTATTCATTGTTTTATTATTGTAAATATTTTATAAGGCATACATTTTACCCATAAATCATCATATATCCCATTCCTATAGGATATGTCATAAAAATGCAAGTTTCTAGAAGTTTTGTTATTAACTACAAAAAATAAGTAGTGATTTAAATAGGGTTATGAGGACTAAAGCTAAAAAATTAATAATGCTTATAAAAGCCAACACAGGATAGTCACATATACATATAATTTTATTAATTTAAATGATAGACGTTTTGACACTAGTTCAGTGTAGTGGAATAAATATACATTACAAAACTTTAATGATTACAGGTTAAAAAGTTTGTCTTGATGAATGAAAAGCAATATTTCGTCAATAAAGCGTCACAAGACCGTTACAAGATCGTCATCTTGCATTGCTGATACTCGTCTTTGGTTGACACATTTGACGATGTATCAATTTTCAATTTTGTACATTTACAAACACTTTATTTCTTTGTACTTGTTTTATTTGGTTTTACTATTTATTCGTTTTATTCATTTATTTAGTTAATCGATGTGTCTAATTATACAATTACGTTTTATTCTATTGACGAAGTACCGCTTTCTATTCATTACAACGAACTTATTAACTTGTAATCATTGAAGGCTTATTGTAACACATATTTATTCCACATTGAAGATGACTCAAAACTAGGATTGAAGTCAGTCATTTAGATTAATAAAATTATATATTGTACAAGCGACTTTCGTGTATTGGCTCTTATTAATACTTTTAATTTTTTTATTTAAAAAAATAAATGTTTAATTTTTCTAATTTTTCTATAGTAGTAGGCAATGTAAAATTTTTATTGCTGTAACTTATTTACCTTAAACATAGTAAATAGCACTTGATAAATTAAGCTCTTCTTAGATGCGACATACGAGGTGTGGCAGAAAAGTAATGAGACTGATTTTTTTTGCAACAATTTTATTTTATTTTTATACATTAATGTTATCCCTCTCAAAGTAGTTCCCTTGGGCAGCTATACATCGGCGGAGGCGTTGTTTCCAATCTTCGTAGCACTGCTGGAAGGTCTCAACTGGAATCACGTTCAGCTCCTCGGTTACGTTCCTTTGATTATGGATGGTACCAAGATAATGACTTTTTAAGTAGTTTTGATCTTGGGAAATAAAAAAAGTCACACGGACTGAGATCCGGCACATAGGGAGGTTGGGGAACTACAGAAATCCCTATTTTCTCTTTTTTTGAAATCCTTTTTTCCCTTTTTTTGATGAAAAAATGGATTCTGTGGTTCATATATGTCGAAATTATCGTAAACTGTATTCTCAAAATTTAATTAATTCTTGTATTGCTGGAAAAACTGGAGAAGCTCCTTAAGTAACGAAAAGTTACGATTATTTGTTTATTAATACATTATTTGTTTATTAATAATTACATTATGTATTGCGCGTAGTGTAAAGAACAGTAACATGCAAAGTATCGTCCGATTATTGTATTCTGATATTTAGTGTACAAGCGCGGTCATAATTAACTCGTATCGTTTTTTGCTATCCATTTAGTATAAGCGGAGATTGTTAATGTCCGGCATGTTCTTCATTAAAAGAAAATAAAGCACCCTGCTAAACTTTTATTTTCCCTTATCCTACAAAATTTTTTTCAGAAACAAAACATCATCTGAAATTTTTACTGAGAAGTTAGCTAGGCAAATGTGCAATCCATTTCTCATTTAATATTTATTTTTCGATAATTATTGTTATTTAACAATATATAAAGATTTGTTCTTGCTTGATATGTTTTTTATACGAGATTCATGTAATGATTGTAGATATGTAATGATTCTACAACTATAAATGCATTAAGAAAAAGTTTGGTACTAATAATCAAGCTTCAGTAAAATAACTTTAATTAAATGTTTGATATTTAATATAACCAAATATAACAGTAACATTTAGTAATTGTATTAGTATTCAAACATTGTGTAATAAGTTGCTAAATGATTATCAAACAGTTATTAAATATTATTAAATATTTGGTTATATTAACTGGATATTTAATTAAAATTATTTTAACAAAACAATTATTATCTAAGCTTAATTATTATTATCGAAATCTCTTTTTTCAAAGTGCCTAATTCACAATATTTAAATATTAAGTAGTAAAATTCCATTCTATTGAAATAATAAAAATTATTACAAAATTTACGTATTTTTTTAAGAGCAAAGGGTATCTAACTCAAGTACGTTAATCTAATAAGTTTATGTATTAGGAGTAATATATGACTCATGCGATTTTATCAGGCGGTGAGTTCGCGCAACTTTGTCTCACGTAAAAGAAAATAAAAGAGATATCGCTTCGTGATTTCGATGAAAAAGAGACACATACATTGTGCGCAAGGAAAACGTTCCAGCTTCGCACGTATCAGTAGTCTGTAACCGCTAATTTGTTTGAACTGAGAGCAAATAAACGGCATCGCTGGTAACGTTGAGCAGATGCGCAGCTCCAGGCCGCTGCCCGTTGGTTTCTTTGAAAACTTTGTGTCGCCATTTGTGTTCCTAATACATATATAAGCAGCTCGATTGTCCGATGTTTCATGCGCGCACGTCATTAACGATCTTCCGTGATGACTGGCACACAGAATCGATGACGTGTTCTTCAGTTCTTCTTTATCGAATAAAAATCTGTTATCGCTCAATCTTAGTCGGGGGACAGAGAATTTGCTGTGTAATTTATTGATACAAATAATTCTCTGCGCGCTTTGTGTATGAAATTAATTTTTATTTTACACGTGAAGAAATATTCATATTATATATAAGGTTATATATAAGGAATATAAGGTTTTATTTATTTAAATTTAATGAACTCTCCGAATAAAGAAAGTTAAATCAGTGTAAGCTAATTTGGCTCTCCTTAATTAGTTGTTAAGACGTAAGTAATTATATGCACAATGAATCATGTTCCTTTCGTAAGAATTAAATTTGTTAAATTTGTATTACTTCAAACAACATATACATTGAGTCATATATATTGTTTATACATGTTCTAAATGTATCTACTGTTTTATAATTATTTATAAAAATTTATATAAAATTAATTGTGTTACTAGGACCGTTTACGAACTTTGTAATGTTAACAAAAATAAATGCTCTGAAAAAAATGCTTTACAAATAAAAATAAAGATATACATATTATACATACCAAGGTTGGAAAAGTTACTTTGAGAAAGTAACTAGTTATAATTCTTTTCTTTCACAAAGTAACTAGTTACGTTATTCGATAAACAACAAGGATGAAATTATTATAGAAGTATACTAGTATAAAATGGAATCCTAAGTAGTTTTCTTTAAGACTCCTGAGTACTCGCCGCGGCCATATTGAAGTCGTGACGTCAGAAGCAAGAAATTGCGTGAAATGACACGTAATTTTGTCCAACGTGCCATTTCTAATGAAAGCCAATTTGGATAAACCAGACTAATCAGATGGCTTTAAAACATTTGGAAGTTTGGGTCAAGACTATTCTTTTTTCACCTAACAGTCAATAAATAGTCGTAGAGAGTACGTAAAGTGACACCTATTCAAACAAGAAAACACAAGGATAACTATTGAAAGGAATGAAAAATGTGCTTTTGTGTATAAAATTTAAAGGAACTTTACTTGCAGTCCATTTTTACGAATTTAGTAAATGGAAGATGAGTTATATTTTTACAATGAAACACGTAGTAACAAAATGACATGTACGCCCAAGGACTTTTATTCTGTCCATGGGGAAATTTTTCAAACTGAGAAGTCACCACTTTCTACATACTCGCAGTTCATGATTAATGAAACGACTAGAGTTTATTGGTCGTTACGTTAATTATGAACTGTAAGTATGTAGAAAGATAGCGACTTCTCAATTTGAAAAATTTCCCCATGGACAGAATCAAAGTCCTTGGGTGTACGACAACATCTCATCGTCAATCTGTCACGTTTCACGTCCATAAGTTCTAATTTTGTCCGCGACAGAATGTCGCTACTGTCAACGCAGAGTTCGCGGTTGAGGAGTCAGGAGCCTTAAAGAATAATGTTGCAGGTGCCGATTTCTGGCAACTTTGCATACAGGATGCATTTATTTCATGGCATTTATTAGCACAGCAATGTACTATATTTGCTCACTACCAATAAGCGGTTAGTAGTCGATTATGATTCGTTTTTACTTTGAGATTTAACCAATTACATTAAATTGATAATTTAAAATATGTGAAGTAGCTATTATTTTAGTTTTTCGCGTGTTATATGCTTGTTTTTTTTGCATGTATCTGTAGATATGGGACCTATTCGTATAGTTTTAACGTCGATTTTGGACGGCTTATTACACAAGACTTTCCTGAGCAAAGACTCTCGGTGGTTTGCTTTTGCCTTCCGAGAGGTGGCGATTGCTGTTAAATCAATTGAAAACCGATTTAGAATTATACTATTTTGGGTAAATTTGAACCCGGATCTTTGGCGTGGAGAGCAAACTCGCAACTCCTTATGCCACATCACACATTATTTTAGTTACTGGTTGGTTACTGTGGACATTATGGCTGATCCCATTATCTCCGTAATTAAGTAACATTCTAACAATTGTTTATGGAATTATTCAATTAGTAGCCCACCGTTTTTTAAAGGCGCTAATATGCCAATACACAATAGCTAATAATTGTTATAAGGCATTTTTACAATAAATAGAAGGGCTCTCGAAAATTAAATAAATTGATAAAGGGCTAATGAGAGTCAAGACGTAGATGTTGATGCGTATAATTCTGAGCTTATTCAATATAAATTAAAATGTTCGAACGTTTTGACCCGGTTTTGGGTCAGCCTCAGCTGAAAAAATCATTCATAATCAAAAAACCTCCACTTCACATGGCGTAGTCGTTGTTCTTAGAATGTCACAATCGGGTGGTCATCCAAGCATTTTTACTTTTGAGTATTTCTAAACTTTCTCAAGGTGCATTTTAACATTTAATTATTCATACTTCTTCATTGTTTTTAAACTTGAGCGTATTATCAGCAAAATGTATGTACACTCAAGTGTTTTTTTTAAATTTAATTTTTTATTTGGTTGTACACACTTTGAGTTATGCAGAGTTAAATAATAATATGGGATTTTATTAATATGGTTTTTTTAAACAAAGTTTTCATATCAAAATATTTTTTCGATAAATCGATTGTTACTCTAATGTGCGATGTTTAGAAACATTAGAGATATCATTTTATGTTACTTGTTTAATGTTAAACAGGAATAAAATAATATTTCTTACGATATCTCTAAAATCTTTGAACGCAGGAAGATTTTAAATCAAGAAAACAATCAAAAAGTAAAAATATATAATTTTTTTTAACAAAATGTTTTTTTTTAACTAAACCAATTTTTAAAAAATTATTTTTAGGCTAGCCATATTACCACTACATTTTTCTTCTATTGATTAAGCAATGTGTCACATTTTTACAAACCACGTCCTAAGTGATAAATATTTCATTATTTTAAGTTTAGAATCTTTAGAATTACGTTAAACTTTATATTTACGTTAAACAATATTTTGATGAATATAATTGTTCCAGTTTCAATATAGAATATTGATTATAAACAAAATTATTCAATAAAATGAAAATGTGTGCATATTACACTCTTTTTTTCTATTTAAATTAAATAAGTGTCTTATACTAAACAAATATATATTTACATTTAGTAAATATTTTACTAATACTATTCAAATAAATATTTAATAATTTTTCCTTTAGTATACATAACTTGAGGCTCCGACAAAGATAATAGCAGCAATTATAATTCTATTTTAGTAATTCATATATGCTGTTTGACGAACAGAAAAAGAATATTAAGAACGCAGTTACTCGCCTACGATTCTGACAATTTTCTTTACGTAGAATTGCTAATTTCCCCACCGATTAATAGACACCCCTGTATACCATGCGTGTTCTCGCCACTACGACCGACTTCCCCGAATAAATTACTACCGTCGGGATTTGTTTTCCCGGCCGAATCTCGCTCGTCGGTTGCGCAGCAAGCGGTCCGCCGTGCGTCGTAAGCGAAAACACATAATGCATCGCGCGCCGAGGTAATGTCTATTTTCGGTTTAATTGGTTACATTAAGCTCCCGGCAGGCCGGTTAATTTAACGCAACAGCGACGTTAGTCCGCCGCTCATTATTGCGCGGTGATCGAGCGCGTAATTTCCCTCCCGCGTTCTCGTGTGCGTTGCATACGAGTGCAACGCACGCGAGAACGCGAGGGGGAATTACAATTTTTCTCCGATTTGGACGAAGGAGAGCAGCGTCCTTGTCGCTTTTGTCGTCGCGTTTCATAAACGTCTTTACGAGCGTTATCGGACGCTGTACGCCGCCAAGTTGTAAATTTCACGAGGATTGCAGAAATGAGTCATTAGCGCATCTCTTCTATCTCTCCGTTCATCTCGCTAACCCTCGTCACGCTCGTTCTTGACAATTTTCGTGAAGTCGTCGCATCCGGTACGAATGAACTGAGCGAGGCGCGGCACTCATGCCAGATTTACAAGCCATTAAAGCGAAAATGATCTTTTCCTTGAAATCAGTCGACTAATAAATACAAATTTCCTTGCCGAATTGGCCTTGATAAGACGTGAATCTCTCGTAAATGCTCAATTTAAATGCGAACCGGTATGCATATATTTGTTTGAAATTGCTTACTGACGGTAATAGGTAGTTAAAAGATATTCTCTCGCTTTTGTGTTTCAATAATCGATTATATTTAATTACAAATCTGTATTGACGTTTAAAAAAATGGCCGACCTAAGGTTGTCGGCCAATTATTTAAGATACAAAAATTACCTAAAGTCAAAAATTTCAAAAAAATTCTTAATAAATACAAGTGCAGTCTGATCTTAAAATGGAAGCATTTCTTAATAGTTTAAACTTTGAAAGATAGAAAGAGAGAGGGAAAGAGCAGATTGAAAACAAAAAACTTGCAAAAGTTTTTATTAACTTATAAATTGTTTGTAAAATTTTAAACGCGTTTCTCTTGGAATAATGTTTTCCAAAATTGTTACTAGGATAATACGTCTAATTTTTAATTGAGGCAAAATTTTGAAGAGAGATTTATAACATTTTCCTTTCTCATTCGACTTATAGTCAAATAAAAATTCCACCGCTTCAAATTTTTGGGAAAAATAATGTAAAAAAAAATAAAAATCCAATTTTTTCACTTCTTAATAAAATCAATTTTTAACTTGGTCGTAGGTCAAACAAAAACTTTATATAGATTAAGAAGTTTTTGGGAATTTTTTGGGAATTTTTAATTTTAAGTAATTTCTATACATTAAATCATGGCAAGAGTGAGCTGCTATTTTTTTAAACGTACAGATTTATAATTAATTGTCAAAAATATCTTTCATAATGTTTAGAAAAAGAACCTTATCCCGATTTCTGTGGGTTCTGGATTACGAGCGAACAACTTTGATTTATATATGTATATAAGGTAGAATAAGTGTAAAAATAATATCAGAGTTCCGAGTTGCTGCGTCGTATGCGTGGGAGTAAAATAAGGGGTCAAATGCATTATAATGAAATGAGCTCTAGTATGCAAATTTCAAAGTTTTTAGTGATCAGCATCATCTTCAATAACAATTTTAAACATATTAACAATATAGCAAGTATTTCGTAAATTTTCCAGGATACTTCCTCGTGATGATGATGGTAACGGATAAAATCGTAATTTTGACCGGCTAAATCCCTGATCATATGCTATACCGTCATGAGAAGAAGATAAGTGTGTTCCGATATGATTTGATGCTTCTGAAGGAAAAGGCATGCGAATAATGAATTACCAGATGGGTTAGACCAAGAAAGAACGCTATAAGAACTTACTATTATAATAGTACGCGAGAACGGAGGACTGTTGGCTGTTGTTCCCATCACTGATTACCATAATGTGCTATCTGAATTATGCTCGCTACCTCTATAAAAACATTGTCTAAACATATGAGACACTTTTGTAATGTTCAACAGCTCTGACGACGAGTCTACTTAATGATAAATTTATTTTTCAACACTCTTTATCTTAGCGCACTTTACCTTGTTCGAGAGAATTTTTTTTTGTAGCTTTTAATAGACTTATTACCCTTTATACAGTTAAGAAATATACTGAAAATTAGAAAAGAAAATTTACGAAGCAAACAATCAGATTTTATCTTGAATCATGCGTTTCAAGAATCTTTCAGGAATCTTAGAACGTTCGTAGATACGTTGGTGGATAAAACTACCTGACTAACTCGTCATAATCCTATGAAGCGGAAAAAAAGAAAAGAATGGTTATCGGAAAACCGATCTTCACTGTTATTTCCGCGATAAGTAAATAATTCGACGAACGCATTCTTAGTCGTTTCTATTCATCATCGTTCAACTTTTTGCGTTCGGCAGCGCAGCAAAGAACGCAGCAAGTTTTTTCTCAGATGATTCAGCAGATTCGGATGATTAAATAGGCGAACCTTTCAGAATCAATTTTGCAGTCGGCGCGCGATTGACGGCCTGTATCGGCTGTACTTCCAATCACGATTCCTAATTGAACATTATCTATGCGCATCGATGTTCTGTGTTCATTCTTCATTATGCACTCATTGATTATGCCACTTCGTCTGTCGTCACTTTGTAAATGTGTTGTTGTATCGATAGTTGCACCGTTTAGCATCATTCGCTATGTGATGCAACAAAGATGGAGCGAATATGTTAATTAATTAATAAACTTATTGCTTGAAGCGCAAATGCAGCGAAAAGTTTTTTATTCATCGATAAATTACATTAATGTGTTTTCTTATTTACAGCGCTGAAGTCATCACATATCCATTGACTCATTTTGCTGATGGACTGATGCAATTTTTGACTGAATATGGTGGGGGTAATTTAAAAATATTAATGATTATATGTGACTATAGACATAGAATCATTACTAAATTTAATATAATTTAATATAAAAAATGTGTAAAGTAAATCTTTCTTTGATTTTTCTTTTGATACTTTATTTTCAACAACTAATGTGATAGTGATACAGATTTATTATTAATTCAATGTATACGTGTAAAAATAAAAATTAATAACTTTGTATCAAAAATAGTGTCATTGTATAGACTTTAAAAACACATTTTTGATTGTTAAGAATTTTTGTTAGGATTGTTGAGATTTATGCTATGTATACTCTGATTATGAAGCTAAAACGTATATATTATATAAATAATAAGTAAACAAATAAGATAATTATAACTTCTAATATTAATTTTATAATTGCAGAATCTTATTCAAGATTTAAGTGAGCAGGAATCGCGAATAGGACAACAATTTTAGTTGAAAAAGCAATTTTATTAACTATATGGATTGCAATCAAGAATCAATTCGATCAATTGCGAACCGCTTTGGTCTAAGCAAAAAGAATACTTATATTGTATTTTTGCGAACATATAAATTATTAACTAAAATGATACAAAACTATATGCATATCTTGGTTCACAGAAAGGGCTGCATATCAAAATGTCGAACAATCGATTAAGAGGATATGCAAGTTTTCCTACTGTTTTTGGATGTTTAGATGGATCATATACTAATACCTGGGCCTACGAAAGACAATTCCTATTACATCAGAAAAGATTTTCACTCTATTTTTATAGGATATCTTCAATGCCAAAACAGAATTTATTGATATTGTAGATAGCCAGGATCGACACATTATGCTAAAATGTTGAAAAATTTTCTAATATATCAGAATTTAATTAAAAACGTTTTATATATTAATAATTCTTATATTTATATTTACTTGTATGTACGTATATATTATAAGTTATTAATATTGCTGTGGAAAACTAAGTAAGTCTTAAACGTTAAAAAACAATTTTTTCCATAATTAAACAAAAGTAAATTTTAATTAAAAACGTATACCTTTTTTTTGTTTGTCATCAGCCTTTTACTCTTTTTGTTAATTGTAAATCAGAAACAAATACTTCCTGCAAATATCTTTTGGAAGATCCGGCAAACATCCCTTACATGTTTTTATTATAGTTTCTTTTTATGAATAATGGACACATGCACAAAATCTGTTCAATAAAAGTGTAATACTGTATAATACTAAAGTCATTATTGAACAAGCTATTCGTGATTTAAAATGCTTATTTAGAATATTAAAATTTTAAAATATTGTAAAATTAAAGCATAGATTAAGTATATTATTTTTACATGTTGTATGTTACATAACATTAAAAAATAATATTAATATAGAAACTATAGGAGGACAATCAGTTGATGATTATTGTTTTAACAATGGTAAACATAATTGAAATAAAAATGCACCAATAAATGTTTTGACGTTGATGAAATAATGCAGTCTTCGAATTCATGTTTATAAAAATATGCAGGTGTTCGATATTCTTACAATCGTTTTTATATGCATAGCTTAATATCATCTATTTGTTTACAAAATATTATTACAATGTTATTAAGGACATTATTTTCTTATCATATATATATCTAAAATTTAATGTGTTCTACTAATAATATTTCTAGAAAAGTTAGAAAGTGTACTTTGATTATAAATGCAAAATGAAATCAATCTGTATTAGTGTCACTGTTGCTAATTGCTAAAGAAAAGTGCCCAAAAATATCAAAACTTTTGTTTTTTTAAACATTTTTAAAATTATAATGAGAGTATATTTTCACAGTATATTCAATAAAAAGATTATTTTGCAAATAATTTTTAATCATCTTTGTAAAAAATAATAAGCACATTAAAACTATTATTTTCCAAATTATTTGTAACTATTAATAATAAACATAAACACTTTAAATGTATCACTTTTAAATATTGTTTTAAAGTTAATCTCTAACCTTTATTATTTCAAAAAAAAAAATAAAAGAAATGTAATATTGCACAACGTCTACAATAAAATTTTATGTATTATTTACCTAATTAATAAAACTTATAAATTATTCTTTAGTTAACTTATACATTTTTTTAGTACTTTATCTAGTTCAAACTTTAATTTTTTTCTTTTAAACACATTTTTTCACTAAATTTTTTTTTCTATTTTATTTTTTTTTTTTATTAATTTTAGTTTTTTATCTATACTTTGGTCTGTCTGCAATTTTTTTATAAGATAGTTTTCTATGGTAAATTTTTTTTGTACAAATTTATTTTTTAAAATTAAGTTTATTTATTTTAATATTACTGCATTTATCAACATATTTATCTTTTTCAACATCACTATTTATGTAAGTTGTTGACAAATAATGTTGAGATTCTTGTAAACTATTATCAAGTATACTAGTAGATAGGGCACTTGATACTTTATAGTTTCATACTCTGTCAAATACTTCGAAATACTTTGATTCTATAATTTTATTGTTTTTTTTTAGTATTTGATTTATTAAATTTTGGTTCTTCTCGTAGACATATAACTAAGAGTCGGGTTAAACTTAGTGTTTATTTGAAATTTGATTCTGTTTCTCTTCTAGAATTTTATTAGTTAATAAAGAATTGTGTAAACTTCAAACGAATACTATGAATTAATGTGGCAAAGAAACAATAATGTCTATACTTATCAATATATTTCATACTTTTTAGAAAGTAAAATATAACTTATACTTGTTCTATGTTAAATTTCTCTCAAGTCTTAATTAAGATTATAAAATATGATATGTATTGGTAAATATAGAATTAATAGTAGATATTGTTTCTCTTAATATTAAGAAATTTTGTCTTTTATTTCCTGTCGTAAATGTTAATTTTTATTTATTTAAAATATATGCTCAAGTGACTTGGATATATTCTGTTTTCGGTAATTTATCACAAGATAGATATTTACGCTAATATTGTAGACAAATCTCAAATATTTCACAAAGTAGAAGAATCTAATCAATAAGCGCGGAGAAAGGAAAAGAAAGGACAACGTGAAAATTTCTGCTACCATGAAAATGCCCTCTTTCGCTAAACAAACAACTTGCCGAAAAGAAATTCGAACAAAGATATCAATCTTAAGACATCTCTTTCGGCTTCGTTTGACAGGGCAAGAGATATTTATCGAAAAATCGAGGTAGGCTCGATTCTGGGTCATCTGTGAGTATAAGCCGCGATAGAGGTATATGTTTAGAGTGGGAGCGAAAGAGCGCGGTAATTGGACGGAAGCCATCAATTATCGAAGGACGAGAGAGTCCTGGGAGAGGAGCCCCGGCGGTTTTCGGTCACTCCCGCCCTCTTTCCCTGCCTCGTTATCCACTGATTACCGATCTCTCCCTTTCTCTCACGGTGGCTTAGCCCTCAAACATCGCTATTGGTGGTCCCAGAGTTGCAAGTTTAGCAAGGTGGTCCGGTATTAAATCATAAAATACCAGCACGAGAACAGAGTGAGAGAGAGAGAGAGAAGGGGAGAGATGGGAGCGCATCCTTCCGTCGAAATTTTATTGCGGCGGTAACTGACGTGCGCCGCTGAGGGTCTCTTATGTTTTGCCGCCCTGCGCTCGCCCAAACAATCGACACGATTATTCACGCGAAATGATATTTGATTAAAGTAGCATCTTAATTTCCAACCGCTCATAAATCATCGCCGCTGCGCTATAATTTCTGCTGTCTAGTATACATTTGCAAATAGATGCAATATTTAAAGTGTACGTTACTCGAAGATGGTTTCGTAAAAGGTGAATCACGAATGAGAATCTGTTTCCACAAAATCAAATACTTTTGTCGTGTAATTAGAATTAAAGGTTCCAAAACTCTTATTTTGAACAAACATAGCTTTCGAACAATAAATATTTTTATAACTTTTAAATTAAATTTCCATTAACAATTTTCTTCTACTTTTAATAAAATTGGTTTTTATTCAATGCCAAATAATGAAGTGCATCTTTTGAACATTTATAAAAAGTTGAATATAACTGAGAATATTTATAAGTGTTGACTTTATTGATTAATAAGTGCAACTACACAATAAAAAATATGCTCTGAAATTAAAGTCATATCTTTCAGATTATTGAGCAATGTCAATTTTCTCCATGTCTATAGTTTTATATTACGTAATCTTTGTTTAACAACCGACTGTTGGACAATATAATCTCAATTATAAAGATTATTATGATTTGTGTGGCAATTTCTTTGAGCAACAAATAAAAATAGTAATCACAATCAATTTTGATTAATATTTTTATTACTATTTTTATCTCTTGAAATGGTTCCAAAACGCAAGAAGAAAATCTCTGGCAAATTTCAGCTTAATTAACGGAAAACCGTGCTCCTAAACATATAATTCCAAAAATAAATGGTTATTGCGTGTTTTTTTATTATTCGAGCTGTTAGAATTGATCCTTGAACTGAAAACGAGTTATTAGTAGAGGAAAGAAAGGGATTGTGGAATACCATTTTGTTTTTTGTCAATAACTCACAAGTTAATTATAATTAATGCGACAAAATTCTAACTAACGTCAGTTTATTTCTACATTTCTATCAATCACCCTATGTAGAAGTTCATTGGGTACATAAAACAAACGTAATTTATTGAAGAGAGAAAAAAGATGGGTTTGTGAAATAATAGAGATATCGTAGAATACTAACAACTAATGTAATGAAAGACACTTTTATTTATAAAAAAAACAAATTAATAATTTTTTGTAGATTTCATGCATAAGTGCCACAAACAAAACAAGGTTATGCAAACATTTCATAAAATATACATTATTAAAAAAAATTTCTTCATATAATACTTTTAGCCTATAAAATTTTTTAAAGACAACTTAAAGTAATAATCTAAAACCAATAGGCCTAATAACGAGTAAACAATAAAATTATTTCAAATTATATGTATATATATATGTGTGTATTTAATAAATTCAAACCAAATTAACTGTAGTAAAATTTTACATAAACAAAGAAACCGACATGTGTACATTTAATAGATAATAAAATTTAAACAAAAATTTTTTTATTACTTTAAAATAATTTCTTTACTTTTAATAAACGTTATACGATTAGAAAGTCTACAATTATAAAGTAGCAAGAGCAACGCAACGTTTGTGATGCGCATGGTGAATGACTGTGTAATGTATACACATTTACATTCATACAATCATACACATACACATTTTCACGCATACACGCACTAACACTTTAATATTTTATTTTTTGTTAACGGCATGTATTTTTATACTTTGATTGCATTTGTTTGTACAGATTCCGGCACGCGTAGCAATCCCTACTACTACTAACGTTGCAAGCCCATCAAATTCTTCGACTTCTGATGCACACATTCCAGCACATGCAATCACCCCTACCACTGCTAATAACGTTGCAACTCCTGTCAATGATGATGCAACTTTGGAAGATTATCCCAACGATCCTTCTTCTGCTTCACGTAAGTTCTAAATATGATTCTAAAATTTCAACGCCTTTAATCTGTATTTTATTATTATAAATACACAGCAATCAAAATCGTTATGTTACAGACAGACCAAGAGGTAGGAAAGCGGGAGCCCACGTTCAACAGGAACGTTTTATGAAATTCTTGTTCAGGTTGTCATCAGCTCAATACAACTAGGGACAAAAGGTACTTATTATATGTTATTGTAAAAATAAATTTAAAAAAATAAATGTTAAAAATATTTTTTAAATATTTTACTTTAATCTGTTTCAGCAACATCGTAGATGGCCCAAGGAATAATAAGTTTCTTCTTAATTCATTATTACAGTACGAAAGTGTTTTAATTTTCAGATTTTAATTTTTAATATCCTTGTATAACGTTAGATTAACAATTCATTGGATGACAATTTTTCAATTAGAAATAGATAAAATAATATAAACTTATTTTTATATGAAGACGTTTCAGATTATTATGATTAGTTTTATATATTATATATGCGTTTGTACCTAGCAATTTTATAAACATTCCACGAGTATGATGAAAAAAATACAAAATGAACATTGTATCACAGTTGCTAATGTTCTAATTATCCCGTTACAAATTGTTGATGTGCAACAGAATCAGATAAAAATACTTTTCTTGATCAATGAAGTATTCCGTTATTAAAATGAAACGATGTGTTTGAAATATATTAATATCTCGATAGGTTAAGATCCATATTTATCCAAAATTGAACGATTTTATTTAATTTATAAACATATTTACTAGAGGAGAAGAGAGTATTATGGCACCCATTTTCATTTTATTGAATAACTTTGTTCATAATTAATATTTTCTGTTGAAACTTAAATGATTACATTTGTCAGAGTGTTATTTGACAGATTCTAGACTCAAAGTAATGAAATATTTATTATTTAGGACGTGATTTATAAAAATCTAATGCACTGCATAATCGGTGGAAGAAAAAAAGTAGTTATAATATGGCTATCCATACACATAATTTTAAAAAATTAGTTTAGTTTAAAAGAAACACAGTACCTCGTTACAAAATTATATATTTTTAATTTTCCATTGTTTAGAATTTTCCTACGTTTAGAAGCTTTAGAAATATCATTAAAAATTTCATTAAAAACATCATTTTATCCCCGTTTAACATTAAACAACAAGCATAAAATGATGTCTCTAATGTTTCTAAACACTACTTTTTAGAATGACAATCGATTTATCGAAAAAATATTTTGATATAAAAATTTCGCTTAAAAAACCATATTAACAAAATTCCATGTTATTGTTTTAACTTTGTATAATTTGAAATGTATACGGCCAAATAAAAAATTAAATAACAAAAAAAAACACTCGAGGCATGTACCTTCGTGTGATAATACACTCAAGTTTAAGAATAATGAGGAAGTGTATGTAATTAAAGATTGAAAGCGTACCTTGAAAAAGTTTAGAAGTGCTCAAAAGTAAAAATGCCTTATAATAATTGTCAGTCATTATGTATTGGCATATTAGCATCACTAAAAAAACGGCGGGCTACTAAACGAATAACTCCATAAGCAATTGTTAGAATACTTCACCTAATAACGGAAATAATAGGAGCCATATTGTCGACAGTAGCCATAATACCTTCTTCTCCTCTACTCATCGCAAATGTACATTCATGACAAATGGTTTATTATGCTATTACATGTGTATGTAATGAAAATATTAATCTGTCAAAATCAATTTGATTTCTGTTGATAGCTCACTTATTGTATTAACAGTAGGTGATTAAATGTAAAATTTCATAATTACTTGTAAGCATAACCGTATAACATTTCTCAGTGTGGTTATATTTTTTTATGACAGTGATTTCATTTTTGTCCTTCATATTTTAAAAATTAGAATAAAAATGTATTTGAAAAAAAGTTATCTGCGTAAACTTGCATTTTCTGCATTGAAATGAAAAGAGTTATATTCTAATGTAAAAAGAATTAAGAATAATGAGAAAGACAGAGCTCTCACGATGACATCCACAGTAATTAATTTTAAAGTTAGAAACATTGTCAGCTATAAATAGATAACAGTAATTTTGCTTATAAATACGTGTTATTAATAATAATTTCAAAATGTTTAATACAAAAGTCATGATATAATATAAAATAAAATAAATAAAAATATACGTAATATAAATATATAAAATTTACCGTTTATTACTTTATCTCGATATAACGATGTCATTATTATTTATTGTTTGCGCTATTGTATTGTATTTTCTTACCTGAAATGTAATCAATATAGCAGTGTTGATGAAGTATTGAAATCTAGTAAAGTTGATATTTTATCAGACATGAAGGGTATCAGCTATTTCGATGAACACAATGAACCGTATTCAAAACATGTTTATAAAGGTAGCGAGTTTTTTGTTATTTTATCCTTATCATTATTATTGGATGTAAAATAAGGATAATTGAACTAACACTATTTTAAATAAAATCTTAATGGAAATGAAATCTTATCTTAAACATTATCTTGAGATATCAAAATTTTAATAACAAAATCTGTGCTAAAATTGAATTAGCTTTTATTTAGGTAAACATTTATCCACAATAGCACTCCAAAGTTAAATATATAAAGAAGTGGGAATATTGTTCAAGATATCTTTAATATATTATTTATCATGTGATATCTAAATATCGATGATATCAAAATAGACTTACCAGGGAAGAAAATACTTGTGAATGGATTTGGATGAGATTTTACAAGCAATCATTCAAGAAAACGGGAAAGAGTTGCCAGTTCTTAGGAACTCACTAAGGAAAATAAATGATTTACACAATGTGATTGTAACTAGTGCTATTAAATATGTCAGGCATATATAAGAGAGATATTTTTTACATTGTATCTTTTTCATATATTATTCATACATATATACATTTAAGATCATATATTGATATAATTAATTAAATTTTTATTATCTTAAGCAGCTTTCATATTAAATATTTTTTGAATTTATTATAATTCAACATGAGATGAGATTCAACATGAGTTACCTTTTTCATTTATAATATAAAGCATTGAAATATTAATTGCCTCAGCAAATTTATAATTATTTATAAATTTCTTTGTAGCGTACATCTTGAAACTATTTCTCAATCAGAGTTGATGAAAATAATGTAAATCAGAAAAGTTGGTCGTCAATTCAATATTGTAATATTATTTCTTTTTATTTAATTCACGAGTTGTGTTTGAGACCAAAAGTAATAGCACACAGTTCGAAGAATTAGAAAATGTATTTAAATTTAAAAAATTATACAGAAAACACTATTTCAGCATTAAGATCTTACTATAATCGTTTAGCGGCCTTTTGCGATTTGAATTGTGATAAGGCAAAAACTTTGCTAATTATTTTTCAATTATTTTTTTTACTTAGATATGTATGTAGGTTATATACATACTTATACAATATTTTAGAAAATATTTTATATATAATTATTTATATTTATAGTTGATTGTATGTATATTAAATTTTTTACTGTGTTAATTGAAAAAATTTTGCTTGGAAAATTAACCAGTTGTCAATATTACATACCGCAGCCAGGGTTCGAACCTGGGACCTCCCGAATCTCCGGTACGGGTGTCTTAGCCAACTCGACCACTGAGGCTGTGATGATATTTCTCGCAATAATCGATTATGAGTTAGAACGCCTTCCAAGACAGCGTGACTTTTAAAGCAGTAGAGAGAGATATTTTAACCGTTGCTGTATCAATACAAATCGGACAAGAATGCCTTTTACGGGCGTTTTAACTCATAGTCGATTATTGCGAGAAATATCATCACAGCCTCAGTGGTCGAGTTGGCTAAGACACCCGTACCGGAGATTCGAGAGGTCCCAGGTTCGAATCCTGGCTGGGGTGATATTTTTCGCAATAATTTCTTGACAGTTTTTTCATGGGGAAAAGAGTTTTTCATGGGGAAAAGAGAATATTTAATAATACGTGATATTACTTAATCTTGTTCAATTTAGAATTGTGTTATGACTAAAAATTAATTCGGCGCGCAATTCATTGAACTTGACGAAAGTGTATAAAATCACACAAACAATACAAGCACGAAGATCTAGCTGCGATCGTAAAAGGCATTCTTGTTCAATTTGTATTGATACAGTAACGGTCAAAATATTTCTACTACTTTAATATTATTTGTTTTTTATTGAAATTGTTTCTTATATTATCCTCCTTTATAATATATTCCAGTTATTTGACGTAATTCTGGTGTAAATAAAATTTTAGACACTATTGTGTTGGGGTATGTTACACTTCGCCACATACTCAAAGTAAACTTTTTGCATCGCACTCCCGCCGGGTTAATAAAGACATGTAAAATTTATCACTTTTGAAATTCATTTTGTCCTAAACATATTAATAATACTTTCTCAATCCATCGATTAATTTTACTAGCGCAAATAATTAAAAAATGTAATAACTATTTATTTTCATTTTACTCATTAATAATTTACCTAATTGTTTAAATAAAATTAGCAAATTAATCATTACACTACGATCATGAGTCTGACCAATTTCTATCTATAAAAATTTCTCAAAACTTCAAGATTCGAGAAATAAAATACAGCTAAATAAAATACAGAAATTTGTTCTAGAAACTTAAAAGTATGTTCAAGAATTTTTAAAGATTTTTTGAATAATTTTAAACAGTTCAAAATATAATACAAGGTAAATATTTAGCTTTATAGAGTCAACCCCAAATGACTTCCTACAAATTGAATATTACATTATTAACCCCTTAAGACACATAATCAAAATACGCGATCTCCGCGATGAAAGCCGTTCATGAAGTAAACGCTGAATGAGAACCCATCAGCACATCGAAAAAGCGACAACAATAAACTTCAAAAAATAGAGTATCGATGCAATGCACTTTTTAGATAGGAGAGAAAATGTAATAATGGCATGTACCTATAACAATTGAAGTTTACTTAATAAAACAACAATAAGAAATTCGTTGAAATTAATACAACATTATCACATAAATAAGCAAGTGTGACGAATTCACACATTAGGCTTGAAATCATTAAAATTATAATTAAAATATCCAACATTCTATGTATAGTAAGAATGTTTTTTTCCGTGTTTCAAGAAGAAGAAACAACAATAAAGTAAGAAAAAACAGAGATTTGACAAGGATTAATTGGTTGATTTTTAAACAAGAGTACGGTGTAAAACTGTCAAAGATTGTTCCATTTTATATGTTTGCCCTAGAGCGAGATTAGGAGACACGAATGTCAATACAACTGACACATTAATAAAATCAAATTATAAAAGCTCTTTTTATTACATATATTCTTCTAATACAGATGAATATCACAAAATTCATACATCACTTAATAATTGTAACACACTGAATTCTTGATACAATACATAAAAATTGGTGAAAATTAGTCCCTGAGCATGAGTGGAATAACAATTCTTGTCAATTTGTTTTTGCATTGGATGATAAATTTAGTTTATCCTTAAATGCCAATAATAAAGAAAGGCCTACTATAAAATTTATTAAACATATTGTTATGTAAACGAAACATATTATTATGTAGGCGAAGATGGGGCAAGACGGTGTAGTTATCGTGTGATGATGAATAAAAACTAGGTTTTCATCATAATCAATAAATTATGTTTACTTCTTAAATATTCTTCGGATATCTATCTTTTAATTTAAACTATTATTAAATGAAATTTTTAGATAATTATAAATTTTATTTTATAGTAAAAAAATAGAAAAGGCATTTCTCCCTATCTTAATTAGAGCTCTATGTTATAAGAGTAACGCAAACAACTGCCATTTTGGACCTAATAGACCTAATGCTGGTTGGCTGAAAAGTGTGGAAACTAAAATCAGTGAACGCTCATTGGATGAGAGACCTATTAGGTCCATCATGGCGGTTGAAGTCGGTATCGCTTAGATAAAAGAATTGTGCTACTCTTATAACATAGAGCTCTAATCTTAATTACCTTATAGATGAGATAAGATAAAGTATCACTTTCGACAAAATGAGGTACACTTTAAAAATAAATACAAAGTAAAGAGCGTCTTCTATCGAGTACTATAATATTTTTTATAATATTATTTCGTATTTTGTAATAATTAATGCTTTTTTTCAACATAACCTAAGAAGATGGTACATTGGGTATGTTCCAAATATGTGCATCAAACGCATAGAGTATTTAACGTTCGATGAACAAGGACAAATTATGTTCTATGCGTTTGATGCGATATTTGGAACGGACTCATTATGTCGAACATCTCAGATCGACGTATACAATCAAAAGATTAATGTTTTCTTGCCGACTTCGGCGGCTTCGATGTCGGCGGCTGCTTTGCTCTGATTGGTTGAAAAGTAATCGCCAATCGTCAATCGCAATCGTCAATCGCTAGGTGTGATTTGGGTTTTATACAACTTATTTTGATTATATTGTTCTGCAGACTACAAATTTTTTTTTTTTTTTTTAAACAAGCTTTCTTTACCCGCTTCACCTGTTTACGTCGCTAATATGGCTGTTTAAAGAAAAAAATTGCTCTACGAGTGGCTGTGGTCAATTACCAGAAAGAATGTGCACAATCTCGATGCACACTGTTACCCTACTTTCCTTCATTCCATCTTCCCACTTTTCGTCTAATCAAAATGATATCAATAATTTTCCAAACACTGTTTACGAAAGTAGCATATCTCATAACATTCTCACCTTATAGAGTATTAAATTTTCTCTCAAAAACACATGCATTCACAAGAAAACTACTTTAATATTAATGTCACAAATTAAAAAAACATGATAAAATCCTAAGAAAATCACAAAAAGTATAAATTATTGTCTAACTTAATAACGCAGCTGCCTACCTTGTTGGTTTGCGAGTATTAACTTACAAAAACCGAAAAGTCACGTGTATGTTCGATTATTATGCATTTGAATCACGCGATACAAGCATTATCCCGTCTTACCTTGCTACCCTAACTTACTTTACTATTATTGTAATAAAATATTATTATGTAAATGTTGTTATGTGTAAATAGAAAGTACGCTTCTGGTTTAGAAAACAACAATCAATTCCAATTATAGACTTATGAATATAATTTCAAAATACAGTCACAACAAAAAAATTAATATCGTGGTTATTCACTATAAAAAAAAATTACCATAGAACATGTTGAAATATTATTTATCAAGGTCGACATAGGCAATGCTACAGTGGACTTCAATAAAACTAAACACAACTTAAAAATTGAAAGGACTCTATCTGACAATACATACAAGATAATTTAGATTTCCGATCGGTCCCGGCGAGTTTTGTGTAAATTTGTGGAGTGATCCATAACCAAAATTTAAGTTGATGGAAATCCACACCCAAGATATCCAAGAATTAAATTTTAAATCAAGTATTAATTTTTTTAACTTATCGGGAAAGTGTTGTACGTAGCCGACCAATATTCATGGTGACACTATTCATGGTGACACTACAACTGAGCTCAATATAAAACCTACATTAACGTTTTACAAAGATGATATAAATGTTAAATTTTTGATGATTTATTGCCAGCTTTTTCTCGATATTTTGAAGTTTAAAAAAAGTAATTCTTAAGTCTGTGAAAGTTTTTGAAAAGTAAGAAAAATGTGAGAAACCTTGTTTTTGAGTTCACAAAATTAATTTGACTACTACTGACGATCTTATCGAGCACAGCGGTACGTTTTTTCCTGCGCTTAGAAGATTAAAAACATGACTATAAGCATGCACGACGCAACTGATACTGAACAACTTGGGCTACGTTCCGTTTCACGCATGATGCGCATGATGTATCATTTTGTCCTTGTTTAACATTTGGAGAATTACAAGGATAAAATGATGTGCCATGCGCATTATGCGTGAAACGGAACGTAGCCCAAGTTGTTCAGTATCAGTTGCGTCGTGCATGCTTATAGTCATGTTTTTAATCTTCTAAGCGCAGGAAAAAACGTACCGCTGTGCTCGATAAGATCGTCAGTAGTAGTCAAATTAATTTTGTGAACTCAAAAACAAGGTTTCTCACAGGTTTTTCTTACTTTTCAAAAACTTTCACAGACTTAAGAATTACTTTTTTTAAACTTCAAAATATAGAGAAAAAGCTGGCAATAAATCATCAAAAATTTAACATTTGGTCATACATACTCGTATATCCATATATACTTACATGTCCATACGAATTTAGTAAGAAATGTTAGCAATAATCAATAAATTGGTGATATAAAGAATCAGTTTACAATTGTTAATGTTACAAATAAACTAGAAAAATTTTCATATTTTTTAATTTCACCGACTTTCCCCTCCCCTCCCCCCCCCCACTCTTAGTCGGCAAAAGTTTCCATACCCATGGGCGAGACAAGTCGCCGAGCCAGGATCTGATCAAGAGATTGATCAACAATTGCGCTCACTGTTATCTAGATGGAAGGGCAAGGAATTTATTGATTTTGATAGGAAACTGTTAAGTGGTGGAAACATACCAAGATTGACAGAATCCATATACCTTTATCCATATTCTTTAGATACACTAAAAAAATGTTTATGTTTAAGTAAATATATTTATTTTAATATAATTTCCTTGATTAAATAAATATTAGCTAGTATAAAATAATTTATTTTTGAACTTAAGAAATAAAGAATGTTTTTAATTTAAGGAAATGATGTTAAAATAAATATCTTTACTTGAAAATAACAAAATGTTTTTTCAGTGCATAATTGTCTCTCCTGTTAATAATATATTAAGTACTTAGTGGTGTTTTTACAATCGATTACGAACAGTGTTCCGAAGGTATTTAACTCTATCTAAAACAATAATCATTTAGTTGATAAATTTGGTATTTTGGTTACGAACTAGCATCCTTGGATGCAGTCTGATTTTTTACCTTTTCACGTGCCTATTAACTTTGCTATGGATAGCATTTCGAAAAGACAGAATTTAGTTTTATGTATTTATCATGAGTAACACACACACACACACACACACACACACACACACACACACACACACACACACACACACACATGCGCGCGCGCACACACAAGAGTAACACAGTTTTTAATAGCTATTCAATTAATATTAAATTCTATACTTTTTAAATTCAGCTACAAACAAATTTTTGACACATGACCAATTTTTGACTATGGGTTCTCCTCCCTCATAGTCAGTTAATTTTGTACTTCAATATATAGAAATTGAAATGTTAAAACGTTTATCAAAACGGTTACTACCTTACGTAAAGTATGAGTAGTCAATAAATTCTCAGCGGTTCCATTAGACATGCTTATTCAAACAATTAAGTTGACATTTTTAATTCATTCTTCGATCGCCTGCAGTTCACTTGTGAGATAAATGACCGTTTCATTTTTGGGTGTATCCATAATTTTTAACCATAGAGTCACTTTCGATTTACACAAAAATCTTTTCCGGATATCTGAACTTTCATTCTCGCCACCCATTAACTGATAAAAGAAGTATCGTTTACAACCTAGACAAAATTGTTCTTTTTTATAATACTATATTCATTTTATAATATTCATTTTATAATATTATTCTACTAAAAATGATTTATTGAAATCTTTAATATATTATTGAACGGTCATCTGCTTCTGTTTTTTGTCGATCCAAATCAGATTTTAGTTTTATGCTTATAAGACTAATTGAAATGATACAGCAACGTACTAGAGGAAAACAATTAACAGTGCATGTTGAAACCTTTTTATGGTTTACATAAGAAAACAAAAACATTTAAATAAACAAAGTGACACCAAACTGTTGTCTGAAGTATGTACAAGTTCATGTGTTAAGGTATTCGTGGAACTTACAATTAGTGTACATCTTCGCTCGCTTAAAACTGTGTTTCCTCCTCCAACTTTTATTACATCCTTTTTCTTACATCTTTTTTCTTTACTTTCTAATAGCCTCTTTTAGTGTTATCGAATACTAAGTTTATTGTTTTAACCGTTTAGTTTAACTGGTCAATACATTCGCTCTTTCCATTATTTTCATCCTAAGATCAGATAAGATACTTCTTCCTTTTTTATTGGATTAACTGTTTCCTTGTTTTTTATCACACGATTCCTATGCAATTGTTCTCATTTATTAATTTCAGAACGTTTATTATTACACATAACAATTTTATGGTTATTAATTATGAACAATTGTTTATAGCAACATATTTAAACTCAAAGTAATGACACACAGTTATTTTCATCGTCATTTGACATCTACGATATTGTACACGTTTGTTTTGAATGTGAATTTGTAAGCGACTTCTAACAATAACGACTTAATTTGAATGTACATTTGTCTCAATGCAATCATTACAAGTTAATACGAGCGTGATATTGATGATGAACCAATGCAAAGATTGAAAGATGAAGCATTTTAGAAATACATTTAAGATAGTGTAAGGTTGCTGATATCACACCGGCCCCTAAATCACACCACCTCGCGCATAAATTCAACCACAGTACGTGTATACTCTTTGTGGAATTGTTTGGGAACTACATAACATTATCATCATCTTTTATTAAATTCAACATGTTAAGAACAATAGAAATTTTTTTATTAATTTTTATAGAAAAATCGTAACTTTGCTCCTACTTTTCAACAAATTTTGTAGCTTGATTTCAAAAAAAGGTAAAATAAATAATCTAAATTTTGATAATTTATGATGATTACAATATTATTAAAATTAGATTAACAAAGTTCAAATAACTTTGTGTTCCTATATGTAAATTCAATAAATAAAGTTTTACAAAATGCTTTAGTCTCCTAAATCGCAACATGTCTTATTGTTAGTTTTCTAAATCGCACCATTGCTTTGATTGTGATTATATATATCTATAAAATGCAATATAATAATTATACAGAGCATGCATTTTGTGACAATATTACCATAATGTAACGATATTATTGCAATATTAGTGAAAAGTTATCGAAATGAAGAAATTATATTTAGTTTACGGTATCTCCAATATTAACCCTTTAACACATAAGTGGGTCTGAGAGACCCCATATGAAGTTTCGAACATTTGCTTTGTGAAGACGGAATGAGCTAGGAGGTTTGGATCAAGACGTAAAAAAAGTTTGAAAGCTCCTCTTTTGATTGATATGGTTGATCAACTTCTTTGGTTAACTAGACTTCGAACGGCACGGCAGCAAAGTTTTGTTAGGGTCAATGCGACCCTAACATATAACTATAGTGTGTAAGTGAAAATTCTTTTTGTGAGTATTTAACATAAAAAAGCTAGACAAAATACGTTCGAACAGGTCGATTTGCGGATGTTACTCGCATATACTCTGTCTAAAGTTGCAATACTATAGAATGCTCTAGAAAAGAGAGTTTTTTCGAAATATATTAATTTTCAATTTTAGACACGATTTAATCAAAAATACCTCATATTCGCCTTGATACATAAGTACACCTTTTAATAAAAATGACAATAATATAATTTTTTTTGAAAGTATGAATCTTTAGCTTTAAAACGCCGTATTGTAAAGCCCTTAAAAGTTTTTTGTTGCAAAGATATGATTTTTTTTTAAAGTGGATTTTTAGATGCCCAAAAATATCTCATATTCTCCATGTTACATAAGTGTATTTATTAAAAGAAATGACTTTGCCAAATTTTATTTTGAAAGTGTGACTCTTTAGCTTTAAAACACTGTATTTGAAAGTCCTTAAAAGTTTTTTGTTACAAAGATATGATTTTTTGAAGGAAAAGTGAATTTTTGACCATTTTCTCATTTTTGCTTAATAGTTTTTCCTTTATAACTTCACAATAAATTACTTTTCGGCAATGCCGATTGTGCAGTCACACTTCTGAGATTCTTTTATTAAAAAAAAAACTTGTTGTAAAATATTGATTGTAATCAAAGTTATAGCTTCTCAAATTTGAAAAAGTTTCAGACCCGAAAATGTGTTTCCGTATTTTACAGGCTCGGTGTGTTTAAGGGTTAATAAAATTATGTTTATCTAACGCATTTTTGCTCTAGAAGAAAAAATCTAGTAAAAAAAGTGTCGCTTTAATTCAGGAAAAGTAATATTAACCTGTGGTGCGATTTAGAAGACCGGTTACAAAAATCGCACTATTTGAAGGTTCTATAAAAATTGTTATTTAAAAACTTATAACAATACATAAAATTCTGCAAAAAAATAAATTTGAAAGGAGAAATGTTGTACTTTATTATGACGTAAAAAAAATTAAAAGTATTCCTCAGAATTTCTTAGTTATAAGCCTTTATGCCAAAAGTGGTGCAATTTATGCAACTTTACCCTAATAAGCACAAAAACGTGATGTTTAGACTCTTAGCTCTGTGATATATCATTTGAATTTCACTTCTCTGAACCTTGTTACACTTTCGTTTCATAAATAAAATGACAGTGTGTGCGCGCGCGCGTGTGTGTGTGTGTGTAATATATATAATATATATAAAAAATATAGATTATTAGAGAAGTACCGATACCCTTTAATTAAGGAACTACCAATACTCTAATATTGTATTTTTTATTGCGTATTCTTGTAGCTTATTTCGAGACTTTTCTAAAACACTACAAGAAAGTTTATTTTTGTTAAGTACTTTCCGAGTTGTGATGCTTGAAAGTTACAGTACACCGTAGCTTTCAAGCCTCACAACTCGGAAAGTACTCAACGAAAATAAACTTTCTTGTAGTATTTTGGAAAGGTCTTGAGATAAGCTACAAGAATATGTAATAAAAAGTTGGCAGTCCTATTTAAAAAATTGAAGGTGTCCTTGATGTGACCTTAAAGCAACTATTCAAGGTCAAATTAATAACACCGTCTTCTGTCCTCCTCGAAACCATGCAACTTTTGTCTGAAACATTTTTCTGTAAAACTTATATTTCCCGAGATATTTAGGTGTCCCGACCTTTTAAGGACACCCTGTATATGTATATATGTATTTATGTATTATATGTACATATGTTTGTATATATGTACTTATACACATATACATACGTACATAAAATTTAAGTTATGTTTGAAATGTTTTTTTGTGTTGTCACAGATAAGAGATAATAGTATTATACATATACTTTATTCAACGCTGGAAAACATTTCACGCATAACTTAAATGTTTTTCCAAAGATACGAAGCCAAATCTCCCATTTCTAATCTCTTCTGGGTTATCAGCACAAAAAATGTACACAATTATATATAGTCGAAATCTTTGATACCTGATATATCAGAACATTTTTTATTTTTATTTTATCAGAAAATATTTTTTAATCTTTCTCATATTTTGTTAGTATAATGACACGTCGTTAAGATGAGCTACAAAAGATGCAAAAAGATGCAATAATAATTGATTTTTAAGCTCAATCTGCTCCTCGAAGACTTTAGAATATATCTATGATAAATTCATCGGAGGAAAATATTTAATAAATGTTTGCAAGATATTAAAATTTTAAATATTTTAAAATCTTAGATTTAAAATCTAAGAGATTTAAAATCTGAGAGTTAAAATATTTATTTTAACATGGTAAATCTTTATAAATGAATAAATTTATGAAGAACAGCAATCTCTCAGATTATTTATGTAACAAACTAAATTTAGGAAAATAATTAATTTATTCTTGAATATCTTTCATTGTAATACTTTAATAGTACTTTAGCCTCGGACTTTCAAAGTCGAGTTAAGGCCCCGAGCTTCCAAGTACCTCAATGCAGCACCGTTTTTCCACCGAGTGTACCAGCTAATTTCCCGATAGACTGTTCACGGGCGACCGCATATATTCGATTCCGTACGACCCATACAATATGCATCTTCATTTGGGACCAGTTTTTCTGCGTGCGCGCGCACGAGAAATGCACGCATTTAAAAAGCCACCTATCTGGATCTCGACGAAGCGCATATTGCAGACGCACGTCGAGAGGCACAAAAGAATCCTATCCATAAGCGTGCGGCTCGGACCTCCTCCTCACTTGGACCGCCGCCGCGCCGCGTTGGCGCGTTCGCCGCGCGCAGATCGCAGGAGAAGCCGTCCTGTCTGTCGGGGATCTCCGCTAGAAGTTCTTCCGGGAAGGCAAAGCCGCAGGCGAGTTTCCACGTAATATGGCGGGCTGATCGAAGGAAGACGAAGGGCCGTTCCTTCGCTCGCACGCTCTCGTTCGGAATTTAATGGCGTTTAATGATCCCGATAGGCGAACCGTCGCCGCGCGAGATGCGTCTTTTTACATCCGCAAAAATCGTTTATTTATGAGGCCCTCTTAAATTGCGCCACTTATCCAGTGAGAGAGCGTTGAATTGTAGTAATGCCTTATTGCGCGTCGGAAATTTAAAAGTTTCATTTAAACGACGACGTTATGAGAAACCGCATGTTTTTGTTGCAGCAGAAAATTACCAGAAAAATTGCTTCCTGCCACGATCATTCTCCTTGAAGGATTATTAATTCTCTGTAATTTAAGCAGAGTCAGCTGCAAAATGTACCAGAAGAGAGTTAATCGTATATTATCATACCATCTTTTCCTTATTCAGGAACCGCTTCGAGTAAGTTTTTCCGTCCCAGTTGCGACTATAATGATTATGTGTCAATTGACAATATGTGATATGCTTACGTTTGGTTTCTTGATACAGAGCTCATAAATACAAATTCGAAAGACGCGTGCGAATAATTAAGATTTGATGAAGTCTTATAATCGAAAATTCTGAAGAACTGAACAAAAAACCATAAAATAAATAAAGCTAATATTAAAAAATTATTCTTTTATTTACAATTAGTCTTATTTTGTAACAAACTCGGCAAAGGGCAAAAAGATATTATCTTTTTTTTTTATGTAAGTCATCTACACTTTTTGAGACAGAGTTTTCTTTCCCCTTATCTTTCTATTGTTCATTTCATATAAATTAATTTTAATTTTGAGTTAATTTGATTTTTATTATTTTAATTCTTAGAAAAGTTAAATCGAAATTATTCTATATTGATGGAAATAAATATATGACGTATATTTATTACTTTTTCGATTTTTATGCTGTTGAAATAATACGTTATTGTTCTTAAGTTGTGTTCGAACAAAGGATGACTCATTTCTTAATGAACAGGAATTTACCGTAACAAACATTTCAAATAATTCGGACAAATCAAAGATTAGGCTTTTATACTTTAATATTGTTTAACAATAATTCACTCTTAAGTTGAAAACTTCTTAAAATCTTGTATAATTTCATGTTAGGTACATGTCTTGTAGTTTCTCTAATACTTGCGATATGCTCGAATTTGTTCTCAAATATCTTTAATAACACAAATCTTTTTCTCGATTCTTGTAGAATTGCTTATATGTTTCCTAATAGAACGAAATATTATGAATTCTGATCATTTTTCCTTTATAGCCAGTAGTTTAAAATTTCTTTTCAAAGTCTCCTTTCCGTTTATTATATTGTGAGTGTAATAGTCTTTGTCGAAGCTAATTCGAGGAACGAATGGCGATTGTCGGAAGCGATGAGTTAGAGGAAAGGTCGCATCTCTCATGGCGTCGAGTGACAAACACGTAACACGCGAAACCTTCTTCAGCACTTCCTCTCAGGTACGTTCTTCGGACCTCCCTCTTCTCCATTTGTCTCGTTTATCGTCCTTCTAACTTACCCGTAACATTCTTTTACGTGTCTCTACCGCAGTTTGTGCGAGCCATGCCGCGCGTTTACACAAGCCAGCGGGAAGTCAAGTGGCTTTTTCAATAGATGGCAATAGAAAGATGTAAGCGAGCCGGTCACTTTAGACCTCTCGGCCTGTTAGCTTCGTGTATTCGCAGCATAATGCAAAAGGCGATGTATGCGGCATCGAATTCTGTTTTCAATAACAGTTCTCACATAAATCTTTTTTAAAAACTTGATAGTTATCGGCTGGAATGTCTAAAGTTTCTTTTAGACACTAAGAGAAGAAACAAGTTTTCCATCGAATTCCTTGAAATAATTTATCTATTTCTTCGTAGCGAAAATACTTGTAATTTAAGGTATCACAATCTATGCATTTTAGCTAACAAAATTTTATTTTATGTTCAATTTTATGAAAATTTTAATAGATTTCAGATTTAATTCTGAATTATTTATAGTCTACATGAAACAATGAAAAAAGTCGGTATTTTATCTTTTGCAATGCAGAATGATTGATTTTAAATTAATCAAAAGAAAGAGGAACGATTACATAAATAAACAAAACTTATAAAAACATTCGTTAACATTTTATGCATAAAAATGGAACTAATCCTTTAATCGTTCGTCTATAATTTGAGTTTTGTTGACACAAGCGAAATTTCACTCTTATTGAAACAACTTTAAGAGAAAAAATTTACTTGAATAAAAGTTTTAACATTTGAATTAAAAAAACTGTTCATAATATAGCAGAGATGTTGAAAAGTAATCCTGAATATTTCCAGATATTCTGAAAATCTGGAGCAGTAAAAAGACTTAAGCTAAACAAATAAGACAGATCGGAGGAAGTAAAAATATGATAACAGACGGAGAGTTGATTTCATAATTTCCTCCAAAGCATTTCTGTCCAAACATTGATATAGTTTATCGATTTCCTTTGTATTCTCGATCGATTGCGCTCGTACGTAATCAATCATACTTGTAAGAATGTTAGATTCATAGCGTCTTTCATTAGACGGATAATAATAAACAATGAAGCACGCGATACATCGTTTGTGCCATCGCTTAGCAGAATGAAAACACGACAATATGATGTATCGGACCGTGATCTCTTCGGTGAACTCTCCTCCCTTTTCCCGAAGTGGCGATGACGGCGATGGCAGTGCTGATAGTCAGATACAAGACAGCCATCAAGGTTTTTTACTGAATTTCCTCCGGCAAAGCAACAATCAAATGATATACATAATCGTATACAGCCCGTAATTTTCTTTCCACACCTTCGAAGATGTCGCCGATTTATTCCTCATGTTTATCGGCTTATCGTGTTTTTTCTCGAGTCTATAACGTGCCTCAGGCGATCGATTGATCGATCGTTTCGCCTGAGATACAGAAATATTATGTTGAAAGCACATCCTTTTTCATCTACATACCTCTTTGCGTTGCTACGTGAAATAACTAGTAAATTTGACATGCGATTATTTTCTTTCTTGGAATTGTCCGGGGAAATTACAAAGGCCATGCCTATTCTAGAAACCGTTACCCTTAAATATCTTTCAAAAAATTTTGCAATCAATAAGCGTATCTCAAGAAAAATATTCTAACAGAATAATATTCTAAAATAACACAGATAAAAGAAAAATGACTCTTATTTAGTTAACGCGGATTTTAGTGCCCATAATAATATTTTTTATGGGTGAATTTTAAATACATTTTCCAGTTCTGTAAACCACATGTCGATTATTTGTCTGTCTTGAAACGCAGTTCTAAACGAAAATATTATTTCAGCACAAAGATACACATTGATCAAATAAATTTTAATTCTCTGTCTTATTTACATATTAACATATTGATGTTATTTACATATTGATCTGTTTTATGTATTATTCTAGGATGATTATACTGATGATAAATTCTTTAATTGTAATTTAAATATGTTCTGAATTAAATCTTCATCAGTTTTTAAATCTTCTAAGCTTTAATTGAAAAATTATGTAAAGTAGTAACTGTTATTTATACCTCCGAGTGCACACGTTCCTTCAGTATCTTTTCAATTCATAAAACATTTGCCAACATTGTAGTTGAAAATTTTTTAGTTATTTTGATAAATATTGTTTACTGAATATTCTATTTTTAAAATTTTGAACTTTAATGTAAGAAACGGACTTTGTTTTACTATCCGATATTCCATTCTTTAACTAAATAGGGAAGCGAGAATTTGTCAAAATCTTTTAAGAAAACGTTGTTTTGACTAACATTTTCTGTAAGTAATTAGCATAATTGTTATATGTAGAAAAAAGCCGTATGTGAGTGCAACACGTCCTTGTAAAACTACATACTTAGCATTCAGTTATAAATTAGTTTTTCGTAATGACTCTAGAACCTCTAGTCTCTTCTATCACGTACTTTCTTTAGAAAGGAAGAAAAGCTTGATAAAAAGATTTGTTCATTACAGTTACGAATAAATGTTACAATGATTACGGATGCTGTAAATTCGTGCGTACACACGGAAAGCCAAATTCAGATCTTGATTTTAATAATCTAATTTAAATTATGGTTATTGAGATTCAACATTAAATATGAAAATTTAGTAAATAATAATGCTTCTCTTAACTCCTCAATGTGAGTGAAAAATCTATTATTGAAGCTAAAGTAAAATAAAGCCAATGGTTCTGGAAAACCTTGCGCTCGATTTGTATTGACTGTGTGCCAATATAATTAAACATCTCTCGCCCATAAAGGCTTACATCATTACGATATTGTTGCATTGTTTACGCCTCGATATTCGCGGTTATCCGCCAATGTTACCACGAAACGTTTATCTGAACCGCAAAGCTGCGGCCACAAATATTTCAATCTGTTACATCAGTGGCCGCAACGGAAAAGTGCTGCCGTCTAAATATTTGCCGAGCACTTCGACAAAGGTTACTCGGGCCTCGATTATTTGTTTCTTCACGCTCGTGGGAAGCCACGTACGGAGTAGAACACGCATCTGCATGCGCATGAGAGAGGTTTCTTTCACGTCATGTGAATCGCCGTAATGCACACGTACCTGTGACGAAAGTGTTAAACGCGCTCGAAAAAGCCACATTAATTTTTATTAAATTTATAAAAAATAAAAGCAAATTAGTATTAACTGTCTTTAAATAAAAAAAAGAAGCCTAGCTTCAATAATGAATTTTTTAATGACATTAAGAAGTTGAAGGAAGCATTATTATTTACTAACTTTTCATACTTAACGTTAAAACTCGAAAATCATAATTTAAATTAGATTTTTAAAGTCAAGATCTGGATTAAACTCTCCGTGTGTACACACGGATTCATCCGTAACTATTCTTATAAATGTGTAGCAAAAATTATTAATATATAGATACAAAATCTATTTTACGTACGTTTTAACAGACAGATAAAAATATAAACTTTAATTCAATTTTTTAAATATAATCTGCTACAATCACAGAGATATTTCAGACAGAATTTATATTGATTTCTGATACTGAAATGGTTTCGTTAAAATCCTTAGATAATGGAAGGGTTAACAGAAGCACAGTTGTTCTATTCGCAACACTGTAATCGTGCGATAAGTTGCGTGTCTCTTTATTGTCGCAGCAGATATTGAACAAGCGTGTGCGCGCAGTCCGGGATCTGAAAAATTCTTACGATCCTTTCCATTCTACGCGAGGCAAGCACTTTGCATAACATTACGCAGAGAACGCTCTCGTAGGAAAATTATCGCGAACAAAGCGCGTGGCTGTTATTGGTCCCGCCGAGTTAAACACACATATATATATACTCTCCCGTCTCATACATTCTTCCCATTAATTAGCCTCGAAAAAGCGGAATCGTGGCGCCAGCTAGTGAATCATTCAAACTATATGTTACGCCGCGTTCGACTTCGCCTATTTCAATAATATGCTGCAGGCGGTGGAATAAAATTATCGCCGCAACGCCGGCGCGTGTATCGACGTACTTACGTAAACCGCGCCTACCCGACATGGTTTGTCAGTGCATACTACGCATATATTGCACCTGCGTGGCTTATCGATGTATGCACACGCAACGGCGCCAAGATACGCTGAATACGCACGGTAATACTCTCGGAGATCTCATTAAGGATGCTGAAACGATCAATCATGTCGACGAATCTTGTCGATCCACCTGACAGAATTTACATTTCTGTTCTTCTGCGTTCGAATAATTTTGTTCTATTTTTTTTTGTTATATTAAAAGAATTTGCGCGACAAAATAAAGTTAAGAGAATATATTTTCACAAGTTTTTTATTTATTTCAATTAAATTTCGATGAAAAATTTAATTTTACATAAAAACTTTCTTTTTACACGCTGTAATGAGCTGTTGAAGGAATAGAGATAAAAATGCTTAGAGATAAAAATGCAGAAAAGACAAAAATTTCCATATCGGATAATCGTCCGTCGATTTTTAAGAAACGCGATCGGTAGCTTCCAATTGTTCTTTCTCGACCATATCGGCTTCTCGGCAGCTATCAAGGCGTTCGACCGCATGTACTAGACGTTTCTTCAACTTTGTAAATTCTTTAGTAGATGTCATTTTGGTCAACGTCGTAGGTTTTGCGTCCAGATGACCCGTAGATTTTCTCGATGTGGACCGTAGAAAAGTACTCAGACTAACGTCGACGATTTCTTCCCAATCCTGAGGAATCAATCGTTTAAATGCTTATCGAAAAAAAGAAGCGAGCAGCAACAGCATTACAATTATATTTAAACGCAATAAGATATGAATAATATCGCAAATTGGTCAATCTAATTATTCCAGATTGGTGAAATTATATTTTCTAAAAGAAAAGTGTTTTTATAGAAAAGATATGATTGATCTTATTAAAATGTAACAGATAGTAAGTTGGAAACTAATAGGGTAAACTGGGGTATTATAGCTGTACGGAAAAGATGGCCATAGTCTGAAATTTTTCCAATAATTGCTAAATAGTGCATTTTTGTAGTCATTTTGAAAGAAATCAATATTTACAGTAATTTATAAGCGTACATTATTCGAAATAATCTTATTCTGAACATTATATAATATTTTTACTTTTGACTACCTGCAAAGTTTCGCATGTGTCCTCTAAAAGCTGCAGTAACGTCGAATAAATTACAGCTAAACTACAATAGCATAATCAACGTTACGTACAATACAATAAAGGAACCTAAATTGTAACGAGACTTATGATTTGTATTCGTTTATTTTCACTATTTATTTAAATACATTATAATCATTTTTTCCTTACAATTTAGGCAAGAGCCCACTTTGTTTTTTCATACATTGTTTTTCTTTAAATTATAGAAATCTGTTTCGTTACTTAAAAAAAATTACAATCGTTATGTTATTATTGCAATATCAGATTTTAATTTTTATGTTACTCTTGCAATTATATTATAATTATAACTAATAAGAGAACCGTACAAAGTTGACACATGAATTTCGTGAAAAAAGAAATATCCGTTTCTAGGTCTGCTTAAACTGAAGCATATGTGACAGATCTAATTTTTCGTTAGCCCATAAAAAAAAATTGGAAGATTGAAAGTTAGATTGAAACCTTTTTTATTTTGTTGGTTGAACAGAATCGTCTGTAACATATGTAAAACACAGAAATGATTATTATACACAATGTTTTATTAATGTCAACTTTGCCGTTGGACGTACGGCAAATATGAGATCACATACGCATTGTTGATGCCAAATGTTTTAGAATAGTTTGAATCTTCTTACAACAAAAGTTTGTTTATACACGTAAATAGCGAAGACGAGATCAAAATACTCTTTGCTTTGATTCCATGGATTGTGAGTTCGCTGTGCTACGTATGTTTTGCTGTATACCCAGCGTGTTTGATTCTATCCATGGGGAAATTTTCCAAACTGAGACGTCACTTTCTTTCTACATACTTACAGTTCATAATTAACGTAACGTAACCAATAAGCTCTAATCGTTACTTTAATCATAAACTGCGAGTATGTAGAAAGTGGTGACTTCTCAGTTTGAAAAATTTCCCCATGGACAGAATTAAACACGCTGGGTGTACGTCCAACGGCAAAGTTGACGTTAATAAAACATTATGTATAGCAATAATTTCTGTAATCCGTCGTACCTATATAATTATAGACATACTTATATTTAAAAAATATGTGTGTGTGCGTGCGTGCGTGCGTGCGTGCGTGTGCGCGTGCGTGTGTGCGTGTGCGTGCGTGTGCGTGCGTGTGCGTGCGTGTGCGAGCGTGTGCGCGCGCGCGTACGTGCGTGTTTATTTATCACTTTAGAAAATGTTACATTCATTTTTAATATAAAACATGTATAACCAACTGTCTTGTAATATTATGGCCATCTTTTCCTTAAAAGTTTGATAAGATGGCCAATGCATACGTTATAATATAGTAATAATATTAGATTTTTAATAAATGTTTTCTTTTTAAATTCAATAATATTATTAACTTTAAGCTTCATTAAAGTAATATATCAAACATTAAAAAATAATAAAATTAAAAGTATGTTGTTTGCATTTTAAACAACTATGGCCATCTTACCCGAGTTTATCCTATATTATCTAAAAATTAATTAGTTAATTAAATATATATTATTATTAAATATATATTAATCAAGTAGGTTTTAGTTCAATCGAAACCGTATTTCTAACAGTCAAATGTGAGTATTTTAGCCACTTAAAGCGAGGATATCGACTATTGCGCGTTGCAATAGTACTTACGAGTTCATCGCGCAGCTGCGGCGGCTCGAATCCGATCGCGGCTTCAAGCATCGCGTACTTATCGTCGTTTACATTGAGCCGCAACAGCAGGAGCAGTAACCTCACGACACACCGCAGACCATGGCCGGCTCGTTCCCGTTCCTGCAACAGCCCAATTATCGCGTTACATCACGCCGCATTGACGGACTGCGCGTCGCCAATCTGTCCAGATGATGCGAATCGAGATTTGGGTCAGGAATCAAAACCGGTATAATTTTGATGAGATTCAGCTGTTTCTCTGTAATTTTTTCTTCTTACATTTTTTTTTACCTTTATTAACCGTTCGTGTTTTCTATAGCACTGAAAATAAAATCTAAGTTGGGCAATTAAATGAAACTGCAACTGATTTTAATTGATTTTGTACTTCTTAGAATAATTTCCAAAAAAAAGGATGATTCTAGAACGAAAGTATGAATATTAACTTGCTATTATTTACTTAAACGTATTCCTGTAAGAAGTAGGCGGAGAGTACTCTCATGTTTGTTACTTTCATCGGAATACGTTAACAAATTATCAATATTAATTTAAATTCTTATTTAATCCAATTCTTGTAATTTATAATAATTCTTAACGACTCTTCGTAGGAATCTACTTATAGAAAAGAAAGAAACAAATTCAGCAACGATTTCGAAGATTATGAAATTACAGCTTTCCAAAATAAATCCACGTGGATTATTTCTCCTTCGCCTGTTTTCTTGCATTTTCATTTTCAACTCAAACATTTAATGATAACGAAATGATTCTTTTCGTATCTTTGTTTTTTCCTTCATTATCTATCTAAACATAACTCTCTTACATATCGCACGGATTGGCGCTTAAATCGAATATTCTTTCTCGAAGTGCCATAAATCTCGCAAACAATAAGCCACTCGAGCGCGACGAGAGGAATCGAGTAACGATCATGGGCACGTTGATACGGTTTCGCGAAATAGCCATCGGTGCGATTGCCATCTCCGCTTCCAGATCGGCGCGTGATAAAATGTAGCGTACTGTATCGGCCGCGATCGTCCGCCAAGTGGCTCTCGCGTGTTTTATACGGCCAAGATTATGGTTGCCGCTGGCCGTCGCTGTCGGCGTCGAGTGAATAAGCGAGGGCACTATAGCAGGCAATTACAGCGTGCACGACTCGCGCGTATTATCAAGCAGAAACCACAGTTCAGTTGCAGTGCCGGACAAGAATGTGCTCGTTACAGTTTTCTGATGAAAATGCATAGAAATTATGAATTAAAAATCTTTTAAATAACAACAGAAGTAAAACGCCACAGCACAGAAATAAAAATTTGTTTATATCTCGATCAATTTCCATTTAGAAAGCACACAATTTAAATCAATGAAATATCAAATTTTATTTCATTTTTAGCAAGTGTTGTTTTAATGTAATTGTTTTAAGAGTAATAAGATAATTTAAGAAAACAGTGCGAGACAACTATTTGATCTTTCTTAATAGATGTAACAAATAGAAACTATAGGTGCAAATAACTATGTAGATATAAATAAATAAAAATTTGTTTACAAAAATGAAGATGTTATTTCGAATGATTTTAACATAACATATTTTACGGTAAGATTTGATTTGCGTTGAACATGTTCAATGTAAACCTGAAGGCGAAGATCGATCTTAAAACGATCTAATTCGCATTATAAGCAAGAGAATCAGTTATTTGGATATTAGTGAATTACCGTTCGTGCAATCGCGAGATCATCCAGAAGCGCAAAGATCGCGTGATAAGTCGACTCCAAGAGGAACGGCAGTCCAGTTGCTGCCAAAGATCGGGTGTTCCGCTCCCTCACGGTGCGCAGCATCCTCTTTTCAATGTTTCTCAACTGGGTCGACAGCAGTCCGATCTCACTCTGTACTTGTAAACAAAAAAATATGCTATGGAAGAGAGAAATGGGGGTAATTAATTGACGGCAACAGCAATGTTAATGAATCGAAGGCGATGGCCAACGCCATCACCGTCGTCGTCATGCGATTACGAGGAATCACTCATTTTACGGAAGTGGCGAAAGTATGAGGTGTGACAGGGAATGAGTGAGACAGACAGAGAGAGAGAGAGAGAGAGAGAGAGAGAGAGAGAGAGAGAGAAAGAGAGAGAATCAAGTAGACATAAGAAAAATAAATTCTGAGAATTCTCATCTATGAGACATTTTGCATTTTAAAGGGAAATTATCTTATCACTATTTCAATTTTTTTATAAAGTAAAAATCAAAATCCATGTTGAAAGATTAATAAAAAACGAAAAATCGACAAATGTTTTGGCATTTGGAAATAAATAGTACTTTAAATTTGAAATAAAATGATATTAGATAGTTTTTTTTAAAAATGTTAAATAATTACATTTAGCAACCTAATACACATATACATATGTATAATCACGAAAGTATTTTTTTTAACTGTTTGATGATTGCATATCGAAATTAGTTACGTTTGCGTTAAAAAAATTACCGCTATTTTATCCACCTTCTGACGACTACGATAGTGAGCCTCCATCTGAGACTGGACCAGCTGTATATGATTTTGCGCAATAGTGGTCGTAAAGTTTCCGGTAGCCTTATCTTTGAGTCTATTCATCAGCTGCTGAACCACCACGGCCATTGAAAGTCCGTCATTTGATTGTATTCGATATCGATTGCTAGTAGTGCCGGAAATAATTGACACCACGCTGCCAGTTTGCACGTGCTGCAAGCCAAGCGCATTCCAATTCTGCCTCTGTACCTCTCCTGTAAATTCTATAGAGAATTGTCGTATATATATTAAAGTCTTTATGTAAACCCTTGAACTTCTGAAGAAAATAGTTAAATAAGAAAATTTAAGCTAGTGTTGAAGTTAGTCAGTTACATAAGTTTTATGTTTGCACACCAAGCGTCATTGATACTTTCCCTTTAAAATTGCGGCATTCTGCATATACCGTATAGTGAATATCGGAAGTAATTAACTTTAAGTAATAGCATCAACGACGCCTAGCGTACACACAGAATCATATGTCTGCTTAGCCATCTTAAGTTAACCGGTTCCGGATTTTCTATAGTGCACGTAATATATCTAAAATGAAAATAAAAACGTTACTAACTTTAGATGGCTAGGCATTAATGACGACGTGTGTACAATACATACAGAGGGAGGATGTCATGGAAAATATCTGGGGTGGTAAAATATCATATCTCGTATAATTTGCGTTGAATTTTAAAGAGCACCCGTTAAAATTATTATACTTTATTATTTTCATGTCGTAGGATGGTTACTGGTCATTAGTGTTCCTTGTGTTTTTATAAGAACAGAATTTCAGTTATACACATAGCAGAAATTTTTACAGGTGTATACTGTCTATGTAATTTTGAGAAATATGTCACATATTAATTTTTTAATTTTAGTTTAACCTTAAGGCCTCGAATATTCATCTGAAATAATATTATTAAATTTAATGTATGTCGTAATATGTGTATGCATTCAATAAACAAAGTTATATGTGGGCTGCGGTTGCGGAACGATGGCTATCAGACATCTATATCTCTCTTGCGACTTTGCAATCTCACTGTAGACGTTTATAATGTTTATTAAAAGTAAAGAAATTATTTTAAAATGTTTAAAGTTTCATTTAAAAAAAATTTTAAGCTGAAAAAGCTATTAAAAAAATTTTTTTATGAAATATAAGATTGCGACTTGTATACAACAAATTAAATAAAAGATGGCTAAAACAGAACATAGCAGAATTTTAGTGCTGAAATAATATTTCATGTTTTAATTCATATCGAATAAAATCATTCAGTGCTGCGCGCCGTTATTTCGGTTTCAAACACAACTTTTGAATAAAATATTTTTAAATAAAATATATTTTATGATATGTTCGTAAAACTTTGTTCTGTGGCACTTACTTGTTTGTAAAAAATGGTGTGTAAAATCAATAACTTATGTCTTTTTATAAATAAAAGTATCTTTCATGACATTAGTTGTTAGTACTCCACGATCCCAATACTATTCCAAACGCATTTCCTTTTTTCTCTCTTTAGTAAATTATAAGTTACGTTCGTTGTACATACCCAATGAATTTCTACTCATAGGGTGATTGATAGAATTCTATGTATAATAAACTGGCGCAGGTTAAAATTACGTTGCGTTAATATTTACTAACAATAAATTATTATAAAAAAATTGAAGTATTCCACAACCCCCTCCCTTTTTTCTTTTATAATTGGTTTGTGTAACATCTTTTTGTACCGTTATATTGCTAAGACTTGTATATATACAGGGTGAAGAAAAAGTATGGAAAACTTGACAAATCTCGAAAAATGTAAGTTTTACAAAAAACTATTTCACATGAAAGGGCTCAAAAAGATTTTTTTACTGACCTTATTAATTTAACCTTGACCTAACCTTGGCAATATCATCCAAAGTTAAATTGATAAGATCAGTAAATAGATCTTTTTGAGCTCTACAACTTTTATCTGAAACACTTTTTGTAAAACTTGTTTTTTTCGAAATTTTTTAGGGTTTCCATACTTTTCCTTTACTCTATATACTATATATATATATATATATATTTATATGCGCAATTATTTTGTAGTAACAATAAATTATAAACAAAATATCAATCCAAGTTATCATCTTTTTTACAAAAAAATTAATACTGAAATGAAAATAATAATAAACATGTGTTGAAAATCTATATTAATGTTTTTAATGTCGCTGATTTTAAATCTACATTTATAATTGGAATATTTTATAGTGATAGAAAGACAGAATCTAATATGTAGGTCAAAAAATAATTGTTAAACAAAATATTGAATTTTAATTTTAATGAAACTTTACACATTTTTTAAATTTTGACTTTAAATTTGTAATCAGTGATCTACGAAACCTTCATATACTAATATTTAGCAAAATGTGTACAATATAAAAATTTGTGCAACAAAGGGTTATTTAGCGTTTGACGTCAAGATAAAGTTTAATTAAAAAAAAATACAACATATGCAAATATAAATACAAGAAATGTTACAAATATCGAAATTCTTAAAAAAAGTTAAATTAATTAAACCGTTTGTTATAAAATTTACGTTGAACATTGAGGAAGACCCTCTATACTGTATCTTGAAACAGATGATATTTTTATGATTGATATTTTTGAACCTAAGCGGTCTCATTGGAACGAAGGAATTCACTTAACGAGAATTTTACCGACTTTAAATTACGAATCTACCAGGTGTGCAAGGTTTAAAGCCGAAAGGTCAATAAAAGGAAGAAAATGTGTTGTGATTGAAGAGGTCCGGGAGGTAAGGTTCCTGGGGCCCGTGATGTCTGATTATCGTATTAGATGGGCTGAGATGCCGCGTGTTTAAACCACACGAATGAGAGAGACTGAATTCCTTAATATCGTCGTTCGCAAACGAGACATCCTAATTCTCTATCCACAATTTCCTAGCCCGTAATTTCCGAGGAACAGTGGGACGAAATACGAGGCAGGGGAAATAAAAAAGATGTGAGTTTTTAGAGAATTCTTTACAGCGATGGGTCCAACAGGGCGGCAACACAAAGCTATAATGTCGCATATATAAACGATCAACTTCTTTACGCGACATAAAATAAATCGATGACAACCATTGAATGGAATTAACTTTTATATGTTAAACTATAGATATCGCTGGCACGTTTTTTGTTAAAGATGTAAGTACAGTATCATGTAACTTATATTTATATAATATATTTTATTTCCTAAAAATAATATATTGTACTTTGCGATAAAAAATTTTTGAGAATTTACATAATTTTATCAATCACATCGATCATACAATATCTTTCTATACCAAATATGGAGATAGAATAAAATTTGTAGAGGAAATTACTTGAAACTTGATGCAGTGTAATTGAATTTTGTAATCTTTTTGTACGTTAAAATTTAAATGAAGTTAGAGGAACTTTTCTCAGGAAATTCATTATAATTTTATCGTGCAAAACCGCAGAAAAATTTATTGGCGGTAGATTCGAAGGAATAATTTTATCGCGGTTGCAGCCCTGGTCACGAGCGGCGGGAGGAGTAAGGGGTTATAAACGATGGTGCCGATGGATTTACCGGGAAACAGCTGGCTAAAAGCTACGAGAGGCTCGTTGCACTTGATGGTCGCCGTGAAGGTGGACGTGTTCTCGGGTGGGCAGGCCCTCAGCATCATCTTCAGAGGCAGTTGGGCCATCTTCTGAAGTACGCGCAGACTCCCACGATCTGCCGTCTCGTAGCTCGCCGTGATTCTCACGTCCGATGACATTGCCGGCAGATCCGTCGTCGCGTAAATCATCGTGCGCAGAATGTGCCGGTCACCTTCGCATTGACACGATTAATTGACAATTAAGTGACGTACTAACGAATTAGCTTCTACAATATTGACATTCTAGCAATTGTATCATTTCAATTACATAGAATAGAGATGGATATGTATCATTATTCTGTAGAGATAGACATGTATCATTTTTCTTAACAGTGTCTATTTTTTATTCACTGCGTTTTACTTTTATGCTGAAACTACTATTTTTTTTTCTTTGAGACTGCGCCGTAAATACATAATTTTATGTGACTTGCTTACAAAGATTAGTAATAACGTAATTATCCTTCTCGGCAACGAACGGCTTTGAGACGTCCACGCATACTTGAACGTCGCGAAGCGTTGTGTACGTGGACAATTCTATGGTAACCCTGCACATTAAATTACGACCCTCTGAGTCGTTCTTAGAGTCGTCCTGGTTTCCACGTGGACAGGGTTCCAAATCCCCAGATACGGTCACTGATATTATCAATTCAGCATCCATAGTAACGTCACTAAGTTGATTGCCTTATAATTTCAACAATAAAAATTAATTATTTATACTAAAGGACTAATTGTAGTGTTCTTAAAAACGTCGGGTGATTGTATAATTCGGACAATTTGAATCTTAAGATTAAACGTCTAATAGTTTGAATTTTATGAACTGAAGGTGTTTTCGAACTTACTTCAAATCCGAAAGTTCGTTAATGAAGAAAAGATTAGTGAAAAACCAGTCTTTTCCCAGTTAACAGTTATGTAATTGATAGTTGTAATTTTCATTCAACAATACTGTTGTATTATGTAACACCCTTGTTATTAACAGTTACATTGTTGAGTGGGAAATTATAACTAATAGTAATAGTTATACGTATAATTGTTAGTTGGTGTTTGCTAGATCGTTTCCAATGCATATTGCGTTTCTAATTTTCTCTACATCAAATACGCGTCAAACACGCGTCTCTATGGATTACTCTAATCAAATGCTTTTTTCAAACAAGGAAATAATTTATTGAAAATCAAAATTAATCACTAGTTAATTTTGAACTGTCCGAAATATTCGAATAAATTGAACATGTAATGTGTTCAAATCTTTTGTTTGAGCCTTAATTAAGAGAGAGTTGCTGAATAAATATCAGTTACTCAAAGCGTACTGCTTCAATATTTTGCATTTTTACTTAATATAAGCAAAATTTACTAACAAAAATAATAAGTAAATAGAAAATAAATAATATAGATAAAAATTAACAAGTTTTATCTTGTTAGAAAATCAAACGTCAATTTTTTATCAACTTATAATAGCTGATAATAACTATTATTAGATAATAATAAGTAATTATGCAATGTTTATTTTTAATTATTATATTATAAAGAAAGTCTGTTGTAAAACACTTACTGTATACACATATTTAAAATAATTATTAAAATTAAATTTGATACTTTTAGAAGCTGTATTAATTTTTCTAACTCCCATTACAAATTTTTTTATAATATAAATGATACTAATGTAAGATTGATGAGTAATTATAGTAAAATGATTGATATGGACAAAAATATGTCAATTACAAAAATAAATATAAGTCAGTTTTGTTTCCTTACTTTTTCATTATTAGAAGAAAGACGGTCGCGAGATATAATGTATGTGAGGCATAGTGAGAATACTATGATGAAATTTCGTATAATTTGCATTGAAATTTAAAAGCAATCCTTGAAATTACTTCATTACAATTTGTTTATACATTGGAAGATGATTAATAATCATTAATTTCCACAACGTTTTTATAAAAACTGAATTTCAGTTTTACAAGTAGCAGTGATTTTTACAGGCGTATATTCTTAATTTTGAGAAGTATATAAATTGTAGATTGTGTTAGATTAATTTTGTAACTTTGGTCTAGCTTGAAGCCCTTGAATGCAGCTTTCAATTATTATAATTAAATTTAATATGTACCATAATGTGTGTATGAATTTGGTATAAAGTTACATCATGTAATGAGAGGAGTCGTCAGATGGTCATGAGCCATTTGTATTACGAACGTAAAATCTCTCTTGCGACTTTACAACCTCAAACAGAACGTTGCATAATGCTTATTAGTAGTAAAAAATTATTTTAAAAAGTAATTTTTAAGCCAAAAAATTATTTATAAAAGAATCATTTTTTTAAAACAAAGTATATTTTATAAAATGTTTACAAAATCTTGATTTGTGGCATCTATTAGTGTGTAAAATTTGAAAGATTTTATTACTTTGTGATTTTTTATAAATAAACAGTGCCTCTTTAATTGTTAATTTACGAACCCCCTATTTCACAAATGTATTGTTTTTTTCTTTTCAAATTATAAATTATGTTCTATACACTAAATGAACTTCTACCTACATGATTGATAGAACTCTTTGGCTAACAAACTAGTGTAGATAAGAATCAAGATTGGAAAGTAATGTGTTACTTGTAACACTATTACTATTACAATTACTTTTTTTTCGGTAACGGCGTTACATTTTATAATTTGTAACGGTAACGAGTTATATTTGGTCGGTAACAGTAACGATTTGAATTACTTTTATCGTTACTTTATCGAGGTAGTGTACACTAAACAGTAATTTTGCCGAAATACAGATCCGAAAATAATTACGACGAACCATTAAAATATTTATATTGGATGTTTAAACTGATTGCTAAACTTTAAAAACTTTTTGTATCAATATCATCATGCTTTGTGTGAATCTCTCACTTAATTACTTTGATAGTTCAACATAAAATTATTTTTTTATTTATGTCTAGCTAAATTTTTATATACATTAAAATTGTCTTTTCCTTGCTTTAACTGCGCAAGCAGGAGAATATTTTAATGATGAATTTTATGGAACATCAACTTCTTTTAAAAATTAATAAATCTTTTTAATAAAGTTCAGCAAGAAAAACATTGTTTTGAGTTATAGTTTATTTAGTATCAATAATTTGTCTACTATTTTGCTCTTTCAATAATTATAAGACGTTTATTTAAGCAAACTTTAATTTTTGTACTGTGCATTTTTTTTAAGTATGAAATGCTGTCATACTACGTACTGTAATTATCGTAATTTACTTAAGTAAATTTATTTGTCTTTATAAAACTCTTTATTTATTTTTCCATTGTATTATTAAAATATTAATAAATGCCAATAATTTTATTTTAACATTGATTACATTCTTTATGAAGATAATGACAAACTCTAAGATATATTTTTACACATTATAATAATTAATTTAATAACCACAGTGCAAATATGTGGTTGTATGACGTTATGATTTTAATAAAAAATGTGATATATGAGTTAAACAAATAAATGAATATATTTGATTTATTGAACAGTGTTAAAGATAACATTTCCAAAAATAATCTGAGATTGTGATGTATTAAATAAGGGAGAGAAGAGTAAGATGACAACCTCAAGTTTGTCGATTTTTGTTAATTTCACACATTTTTAACTTTATTTAACTGTTTTTCAATTTATTCAGTATTAAAAGCCATCTTACCCGCATACGGGAGCAAGATGACGAAATTGACATTGACATCTAAAAAATTTAAATTTTAAAAAATTCTAGTTTATATGAAATACACTGCTGCTTCTTTTACTGATAATAAACAAGGAATTTTAATGAATCTGAAAAAAATAGATTGTTATTTTTACATTATTACAGAAATTAACAAAAAATCGACAAACTTAAGGTTGTCATCTTATTTCTTTTTCCCTTGCCCATGTATGACGTTTGTTATCTTACCCACAGCTATCGTGTTTATTTGTTGTTGCAATATTTATGTATATAAATATTGCAAAATGCCAATTGAAGAATATGAATACGTTATAGTATACGTTTTTGGCTATACAATATCGTAATTTTACAGAAAAAATAAAAACATTTATTATAATTATGTCATTTCTTATAAACAAATACTAAAAAGTTATGTGTAGGTGTTTCCAAAACACATTTTTTATTATATTATTTACTGATGATTCCAAAGCAGAGTCGAAACGTGTATTAAATAAACAAAGAATTTTTGTCTAGTTTTGATGTTTTGTTGTGCGCATTTCTAACTGTGCTGACTCTCATTACTACCCATGTACTTATTTTTACTTGTATTTTATATTATCTATTCTCATAGACAAATTGAAATCAAACTGTTACAGATTATTTATTATCATCTAAAATCTCTAATAAATTAATCACTGGTTTATAATTTGTTATTAACTCAAAAAAATTAACAATTCGTCATCTTATCTTTCTTTATCTTACAAATATGTATGATATTTGCAAATATAATAAAAAATATTGACTAGATATTATAAATATGTGTTTAATATAATACATAATATACATATGTATTTTGAACCTTATCTCTTTGCTAGAAAATAGAATTCTATGATACTATTTATATGTATCACACAAATTTGTATGTAATATTTTATTAATGTATAAGAAAAAATAACAAAAATATTAACAATACGTTAAATTTTAAATAACGGTAATGGTAACGCGTTACATTTTTAAATCATTAACAGGTAACAGTAATAGTAACACATTATTTTTATAAAGTAATTGTGCCATTCGTGATAAGAGAATTATGTGTTAATATTTACTTTAAAAAAAAAAAGAAGTATTCCGCCACTTCCTTCCTTTCTCTATTGTTATTTATTAACTATTAAATATTTGATCATTTTTTCGATAAATTATTAATAAAATATTAGTATTCGTTAATGATTCCTTATGTTTTTAATTATTTTAATTCATAAATTCAGATATTTTCAGATATTGATATAATAAGATCTAAGAAATTATAGATTTGAGGCGACCGGTTTTCTAAATCACATCTTTCGCGTCATGTTACATAACAAAATTATAACAAATTAATCTATTATTACTGGAAAGTTTAATACAATAATAGATGCCTGCGACATCAAGTTACAATTTTGAACTTTATTTGTACCCAAAACAACATCAAAAGAAATATCTTAAGTGATACGCATTTAGCAACTCTCCCTAAATTGTAAAACTCTAAAGTAGGTGATTTTAATTTCGGAAAAATTCCCAATAATGGATTCGTTTCTTGTATCGCTAATGAGTATATTGATTCACGCTTTATTCATACCGGAAGTCTTATTTCTCTTTGCTAACTTGCGGAGCTCCATGAGCTCATCCTCGGCAGCCACGTAATCGTAACCGCGTCGATGCAGAGGAGGCGCGATAAATAACGACGGCTCTGAGCCTAAGTAGCAAGCCTCTAGCTGGCCCTCTTCGGAGAGAACGACGATCGCTCCGTCTAAGTGCTAAAAAAAGGAACATAAAACTCTAGATTACAGTCGTATGGCCCCAAAAGGAAAAATCAACCCTAAATTGGTCAAAGAAATCGTAGATAAAAAAAAAAAGAACTGTGGGAAACCCGGAGTGGCCCGTACATCATAGTTATTATCTTGCGGATGTGCAAAAGCAACATAAGAGTTAAATTAAAAACCTGTCGGTCAAAAGTGATTTGACCATCAAAATTTAAAATTTAAAATTAAAGTGTTCTGCGAGTATGATCGTACTTTTGACCGTGGCAAGATGTATTTACATTAATTATTAATTATAATAAAAAATTTTGTTTTAAAGAAAAGTGCGTTAGATCGTTTCTTTTCATCTAAAACTTCAATTAGGATACTTAGATTCTTTCTATAGCGGCAAACTGAAAGGCTATTTCTGCTTTCGTCATTGCGCAAGATAAGATAAAAATAATCATTTGCTGCTATTTTCATATTGACGTCCGGTTGGTTTAGGTGTTTTCTAAGCGTTTTCTCGTGTCGACGCACATATGCAGAACAACTCCAGTTACCACGGCGATAGTTTGCTGATTAACGAAGCGGAATTCTTGGTATTAAACTAATTAGCCAACAATTCGCGCGTTCTGTGTCCTCCGGAAAGACAACAATGGCAACCTTGCAGGCAGCGCGCACTAGCTGCGGCAGGACGATAAGATAAAACCAGGGTGATAATTGCCGACTCCTCATGCTTCCCTACACTTCTGCGGTTTTTTCCTTTCCTGGTCGGTCTTTCATTGCCGACGCCGATGCTAAAAGCCTCGAACGTTTCTTTTGATCGTCATAGTCACACAAATTCTTCTTTACTTATCTTTAGTCTTTTTTCTCTTGTCCTTTAAAAATTCCTAATCTAATAATCATACCATAAGATGGTGAACATGTTCTCAAGCAATTTGATAATTGATGATTTTATGTTAGCATTTAATACGTCTTTGTAGATAACAAATAAAAGTTAACATAGCTAAAATTATAACGTTGAGCCTACATAAACAAATATTTTTAGTAAAACTTAAAAAAAAATTTTTTATTTTTACATTTTCAAATTTCAACGAGACATTTTTTGCTTTATAATATCTGGGACAATGTTTTCTCTTACAGAGAAAGAAAAAAAAACCTTTGTTGTCGCAAAAACTCAAGATTTCTCTACTCTTCATTGACTTCTTTAAAACGTGATGTGGAAGTTACATCAAAGAGGCGTTTGGAAGCAAGGATACGATAGATCCGTGCCTGACACAACGTTGTCAGAGACATAACGGCTGGCGGTTGTCGATAATACGACACGGAAGAGGATACACCGATATAGCGGAGGTCTCGGCTTGCTTCTTTGTCAAATGTCATCGGCTCTGATTGCAGACTATCGTGGTAAACGTAGATACGCGCTCCATCGAGGTCTCTCTCTCTCTCTCTCTCTCTCTTTCTTTTAAAAGGAATTTTCTCATATTTTCCCTATCCAATATCGTTGTTCGAATAAGGCAGCCTTTCAACAACTGATAATTCTTTTCTCTCAGTCTTTTCTCCTTAGAAAAGATTAATAGATGCAACATCGATTATTGACCATAGCTACATTACATTATTTCAATACTCTTAGCAAGATAAAATGTTGAAAAATAATTAAGACTAAATAGATCATCAATACGGTCTTTGCTATAAATGTAATCTAAGTTTACTTCTTTGAAAAAGTACGTCAATGTTGCTCATAACATGATTAATAATGAGAAAATGATATAGTTCTATTCTATTAATCATGAATACATGATGATGAACAATATGTTACACCAAGAAAAGTACATGAGAAATTTTTAACGTAATATTATTGTTGATGTTACATTAAAAATTAATTAAATTTTTAGTGTATAATGTATAGTATATATTTGTTGATTATAACAATAATAAATTACGACGGAATTTGCTTTAAAAGTATCAAGGAAAATAATTATTAATATTTTTTATACTCCTTTTTTCAGTGGCACTTTCTACGAGACATCACCGTGAAGTGACGCATCAAGCAAAAATACGAGTTAGAGAATTATGAGTTGCAGTTGATTACCTGAAAATGCGCTCGAGTTACGGTGACCGGAGTAAGAGGCAATTGGGCAGACCATTTAAGAGTCGTACCCTCATAAATCATCAAAGTGCTCGTGTCAGCGATTACGAGTACCATCAATTTGCCATCAGGTTCTAAAATCATCGTACTCAATTAGCACATTTATTTTTTACCCGTTAAAATAGTTAATTAAGTGTGTCGTATCGCGCGCCAGCTACTAATCTAAGATAGTCTTTTGATGTTCTCCAACTTATCTGGCTTTTTCTTTCTTTTTTCTTTCCTCGAGAGAGAAAGTGTTTTGAAAAGATCTGAATTTAATTTGCCTTTTTTCTCTTTTTCTTTCTCAAAGAATTTCTAAATCGGTCGTTAATTACCTATGACGTAAGCTTGAAAGCAGAGCGCCTTGTACTCGAGTCTTTTCGCATATTTCAAAGTGACACAGTTATCTTTCAGACAATACAGATTCTTCTCGCCGAGTATGAGAATCCCGACTTCGAAACTGCTCAAGGTAACGGAGTCGATATCGAGAATGGCTTCTCCGATATTGTAACTCCAGTCCGGTTCCAAGTTCTTTGGTTCTTCCGAGCGTTCCTTACTGCCAAATTCCGCCATGTTCTTATACCTGCGCGAAAAAAAAAAAAAACACGTACATCTACGATAATCTACTTAATATTCACTATTAGCATAAACTTTATAAATCGTGCGTCGAACTTTGAAAAACATAAGTATGCGTTTATCGTATATACTTACAATTAATTTCCTAATACATAAATTTTCTTTCTTTTATATTACAATTTTGAAATATGCATCGATATTTAATTATTTTGAAGAAATAATTAAATATTATTTTACACAAATAATTAAAAATTATTTTAAAGAATATGGTAAATTATATTTTTCTTATCGCGCATTCGAAAGTAATCTTCAAATTTTTTAATAATATAATATTTTTCTCTCCCATTATTGTACGAAGTATAGTAAACCGTATATCTCTTTATTCTTCCTCTCGGCTCATAATCCTGAAAGACGAGGATGCAATCTGATACACCACGGCTGTGTTATCTATATACTGGCAGGTGTTCATTGACGGGCTACTCGGAACAGCACGGTGGAACAACCTGCCTGTAACATTCGAGGATCCATGAGGAGCTCGGAGTCACGAAGATGTCGTTCCGCGAAACGTAGATGATCGGCTCTGGCAGCAACCGATTCCCGAGAACCAGGTTGAAGGTGGGAGTCTCTTGCTCGTAGAAAAGAAGCGTACTATCCAAGCACTGGACACAGAGGAAGTCCCGACCCCGTACGCCGCCAAACGGTCCCGTTGTCAGGGACGCCGGAAATCGCGGTAGCAGATGTTCATAAGCGGTTTCTAGGTCACAGTGATCCCCTGCAAAAGTGTAATAAAAAAGAGCAGTTAAATTTGTTTAGATAAAAGCTTGAAATTGTAATTGATATTGAAATTAGACAAATTAAAATTTCTGAATTTTTCGTGGTTATGAGTTCATTTTATTATTTTAATTTAATCAAGAATTTATTAATACGTTACAAATTTTTGGTAATTTAGACCTTAGATTTTAATAAACGCACAATAGATCACACAATAGATATTATCTGTTAATAGACATATATTTTTCAGATTTATTATCTTTTTATTTTATTTACAATCTTTTAGCCAATTTAGGAATCACTATAACAAAAATTTTACTATTTAATCTATCAATTCTTTTATTCCTTCCATATTCTTCTTCGTTTATTAAAACTATTAAATAAATACTTGTATATTACAACGCGACTTAAAAACCTATATTTATTTCGTGTTACGTAATTCCTGACGAAAACGTAATATATTTATAAGCTGTGTTGCGTAAGTATTGAGTAAATGTTTACGTGAAGTTTTAAAATATTAAAATATTTATAAGATGGAAATTTAAACATGGAATTGTTTATGAGATGTTCACGATTGTTTGATAGACGTTTGAAAAGTGTTGTATGTTTTTGTAAAACATCCTTCGAACGTTTGCAGCATTCTGTAAACATAGAACACTTTAAATAAAACATTCCCTGAACATTTGTAACATTCTGAAAACATACAACACTTTTCGAACGTCTATCAAACAGTCATGAATATATAAACAATTCCATAATCCAATTTCCATCTTATAAACACTTCAATAAATGTTTAATAAAAATATTTTATTTTCACTAAAAAATATTTACGAATGAAATATTTGAAACAATACATTCTCTCAATTTCTTTTATTCACAAGGACGACATTTATCAGAACTAATAAAAATTGCCCTGCATTTTGCAAAAAGGCGGTTTTTACTTTAATTATGTATGCTTGTAAACGCGTATACATTGCAGTTACTTGAAGAAATAAATATGCGAGACTAATATGCGAGCTCAGACGGCTAGACAACCGGCTAAAGACGACGAACAATCGTGATTCTTGTTTGTATACATATAGGTCAGTCCGCAATTCATCGTAGTCGCGTTTAAACGTCTAGACAAGTCAGTGTTTTGCAGAATATACATGTATATCACAATGGTAATATTATAATAAGCGTTCTAGAAAAAGATGAGCGCAAAGTACAGACAAATACACTCCTTTTATAACATAAATAAAGAAAACGAGACAAAAATTAAAAATATTAGAAATAGAAATATTAGAAAAAGTTACATAAGTAAGAAAAAGTAAGTTATTTCTGTTTTAATATGTCTATTAAACTACAATTAGAGATCAAGAAAGATAGAGAGAGAGAGAGGTAATTTTATTTTTATAACGCGTTTTAGAACCTTTCAAGAGTTAAAAAACTCAAAATCATACAAATATAGAATACATACATACAACGAAAAATTACTCATATAATACCGAAACTTTCAGTAATATTTTAAAACGTTGCAACATTTCAAATTGCAACGTAATATTATAGAAATGTTTCAGAGACATACAATAATAATATTTCCAAAATATTCCAACAATATTGCAGAAATATAAAATTTTCAGAATTTATATGTATTAAAACGCTCGTTGAGTATGCTCCGATATACGCGTTCTTCGTGTGAAGAACAGAATTTGTGTTCCTATGTATATCGTTTTACTCAATAAGCCCAGACAGCACACAATATTCATGATAAATGTTTAAAAATATTTACCTTTTTAAAATACAATACATAAATATATATTTTATATACATGAAGAAAACAAATAATAAAAATCTATCCCATATGTTATTATAATGTAGATTAAATATTTTATAAATATTTATAAGATATTCCATTAATAATATTAATATCTACATTAAGAAAAATGTCCGATCGGATTATCCCCTTAAAAAGTAATAAGCGGATATTTCCGATTATATAGATCGGAATATTAATATAACGGTAACTTTATGTTAACTAGATTGGCATTGTGGAAACCTGTTAAAATATGTTGTTTTTTAGATTACAAATGTTTTTGGTGACATTTTCTATTATGAGTAATAACGAAAATTATCTAGTTGCATAACTAGCGAATCTATTCGGTCATAGATTAAAAAATCGCGTTTTAAATACACGAAAATGACAAAAACAAGCGAAAACGTGATATTTTTTACATTAGAAACGTAAATTTTCAAGTTATTAGTTAATGATACTTGATGATGGTCTCTGTTCCCGTGGAGAATAGAAAATTTATCAGACGCACCCATGAAATAGACTTCACAAGCAAAAGTAATCACAAGAAATAGCCGAAAAAGGAGAAAAAAGCGGTTTTGTGTTATTTAAGGATGTTTTCATGGATAAAATATTCTAAAATAAATCAAGGAGGTAGTTTTCAAGGTAGAAAATACAACTGTGATTAAAATATAAGAATAGCTTATGAGAGTCGAGATATTATAATTTCAAATCTTTTCATAAAATATATGTGAATTATTGTTTTTTTTACAATTGATCTTAATACTTTTACACAGCTTACTGAGATAAATCTATTGATGTAAAAACACAGAGTTAATTTAAAAAAAAAATATTATGCATTTTATAAAATGCAATTATATATATTTTTTAAATATTTTTTCTAGCACAATTGATTTATCTCATTAGTCTATGCATAAGAGAATTAAGGTACCAATTGGATTAACGTATAGTCACAAAATCAATCATTATTTTTTTATTTAAAATACATCCCAACATTTTTCTTGAATAGAAAGACTATAATTTCGAATTCAGCAATTAAGTAAAACTAAATAAAAAATGTTGAACTCAATAATCCATGCGTATTGAAATCACTTAAAATGCATAAGGAAAACCAGAGCTCAATGGTACTAAAGGCTTGTTAGCTACGTGCTTTTTTTGTATCTTGAAAGAAAAAATAAAGGCAAAATCGTGAAATTATCTGTTCAGAACATAGATACTTTTCCCTGAGTTCCAGTAAATTGGAAATAATGTTACATTTATAAAAGAGAAGAAACTAATTTAACAGTAATGCAAAATAAATTTTAGAGATTCTTGAAATTTTATATTAATATTCTTTAGCGTGAATAAAGTTATTTAACGTCTTATTAATTAGAGTGCAGTTTTTCGCAAGTGTATAATATACTATTTTTTTTAAATAAATACTATTTTTATTCATATAATGAAATAAAACAGATGAGCTGTCAGTAGGCTCATATATAAGATTAGGTGCAATTATATACTAAAAAAATTTAGTAATTACCAACGAAAATTTACTTAATTGAAATAAATGATTTCGTTCAATAGTCGCAAAGAAAGTATTTATTTGAATCAAGAGCTTGTGTGGAATAAATAAATATTTACTTAAATCAAGGTAATATTTATTTCAACGAAAATATATATTAATCTAAACGAAATAAATATTGTTTTTCTCAAAATATATTTAAATTAAAAAATATTTACTTAAAATAGATAAATATTTCTCCGGAAATAAAAAACCATGTATTGAAATTCATTAAATAATGAATCTAGTGCAGTAAACATTTCGTTGAATCAAGAAAATCAGATCTCATTTTAAGATATGCATTTCTTTTAGGATTTAACAAATAATAACTTAAAAACAATAAATGCACGGATCTACAAAATTAGGGGAGTCTTGTGTTTTGAACTTTAAATGACGTTTCTATAGGATTTTGATGCACTAAAAACGATTACGTTGTCCGTTTTTCTCCATCACCTTCCATGTTTTAAATAATCGCAAAAACAGCTTTTTTCGAACTTGATTTCTTTATGAATTTTTTCTAGTTAAAGAAAAAATGACAGCAAGGTCAGCTTTACGGCATTTTACGCAGAAATGTTCCCACAATACAGAAAATACTTTTTCGCAACTTATACAAATATTTTATGGAAACCGTAAACAAAAAACTTTGAAAAAATCGTAAAAAAAATGATACATTTTGAAATATAAGCCCAGATAATTAAAAAACAAAAAATTTTACAAATTATTTAATTTTTTAGGCAAATTAGCTCTATGTTTCTAGTTTAATTCTTTTTTCGGAAAATTAATTTCCGACCATTTGTTAAAAAGTTATTGATTTTAAACCATACATGCATCCCGCGAGTGTTACCTATGGTGCGCGACATCCTCTTGCGTCTGACGGATTGCCATTGAATAAAGTTCAAGAAGTTATAAAATTACACGAGATCATGTTGTGTATAGTTTTTTTGGTCACTGATTTGAAAAATAAACAAATTATAATGGCGGATTCAATATGGAAGACAAGAATCTAAAAAATGCGTATAAATAACACAAACATCGATATCTGATGGTTTTGAAAGTCTCTCATTACTGCTGTGTAATTACAATTATTGAAAAATAAAGTATTTTCTGCAAGGCAAATCGCACATGCTGGTACATACATGCGTCGCTACGCAGCGCGACTTCTCGTTATCGAAGTGACGCGTGATTGCTATATAAAGTAATATATGATTCGGCATTGGATACATTCTTCTCTGAAGCTATTTGAAGTTTCACTCTAGATGTAAATATTGAAGTTTTAAATACACTCTGTGTATTCAAATATACTGCAATAAGAACTTTTACTTTATTCTGGTATAAATAACGTACTGTCGTAAAAATGTCATCAAAATACGTTTGTAAAAACAGTGCAGATATATTTTGTTACATTTGCGGTTCTTATGTAGTACAAAAGTATCGAGAAAATATAACAAAATTCGTGAAAATGGCTTATGTTTACTGTTTTGGTATACAAATTGTTAACCAAGATACAAATTGGGTATCCCATAAAGTATGCCATACTTGCGTCGTATGTTTAAGACGTTCCAAAAACAATAATATAAAATCAATGCCTTTTTCATTTCCAGTGATATGACACAAGTCCATAGATCATGAAAATGATTGTTACTTTTGCATGTGTAACGTTCAAGGACGTAATAATAAAAATAAAAATAAAATCATTTATCCTGATATATACCGTCTGTAACCAAGCCTGTGTATTTAAATGATAAAGTATCGATATCTAAAGAATCCTCAAGTATTTTCGCAACTTGAATGCTAATTGCTAAAATAATTAGTTTCTAATGTCAAATTGATAATTTTTTTCGTTTAAGTAAATATTTTGTATATATATATATATTTGTCGATATTAAATAATTTATTTATTGAATATAAAAATAAATATCTTCTGATTCCAAAATAATGATATCTTTGATTCCAGGAAATATATATTTACAATTATAAAAAAGTATGTTTTTAGTTTTAAAATACCACGACTTTGGTTCAAGATAATATTATCTTAAATTAAGTAAATGATTTTGTAATTAAATTTTTCAAAAAATAAAGTTTTTATTTAACACAATATTTATTGTAATCAAGTAAATATGTTTCAAATATATACTTGATTTAATATATTTTTTAGGAATAAATAAATTACTTTAATAAAAAAAAATTTTGAAAAATAAAATAAATATTTCGGTATTACAAGTGAATATAATCGCTTGTAGTATTCAATATTAGTACAATGGTATTATTGAAATAAATAAATATTTTTAAAATTCAAGTTTCCTATAAAATAGTTATATATCTTGCAACCTTGCTAACTTTTAGTCAACAAGGTTCATTAAAATATGAAATTATATGTTTATCCCATCTGACTTACAAGATTTAAATCTCATGCATACATTAAGAGTTCTCTGCAACAGATTCTGTTTCTCTGTGATGTTAGTAAAAATTGTGTAACAATAATAAGAAAAAGACAAAATTAAAGTTGACACTAATCTAGTATGAAACGGAAGCGAGAAGTGCTTGCAGATCTTTAATTGGTGAGGCACTTATTTTCGAGAAACTCGCCTTTCCCAAAACAAAGTGTTGAAGGTAGTAATTTACAACAGAAAAAAAGACAGAGAGAGAGGGGGGGGAGTAGAATTTTTTTTTTTTGAAAATTGTATGAAAAAAAGAAACAAAAGAATGACAGCAATTAAAAATTTAAGAAATTTTATTTTTCACAAAATAGAAAAAAATGTTACAACTGCTTTTTCACAAATTTTGATACGTTATATTAATTAATACATAAAATGCCTTAACATAAAACTTAATATGAACTTGATTTTTTTTGTTTTATTCTATCATGTAAAATACTTGTCCAAAAAAGTAAATCATTTTTACCATGAAAATGAAAAGGATAATATGAAAATTGGTAGCGCCTACTGGCGTCAGAAAATAAATAGAATTCCTTTGACGATCTCTTGTCAAAAAAGTAAGTCAGACAGTTGTAAATTGTTATAAAAACACTCGTGTGCAATTTGTGTTTTCTTGTGCTGAACGTGCTCAGAACAAAAATTGGCCGAGGACTTTTTTTCAAAGGAAGAGAGATAACCATTCCCGCTTTTTCAATTCGCGCCTTCAGGAGGAATTGTGCGCTTCACGCGGTCAAAAAAAGTATACATTCGCTCGACAACGTAACATATTGAACGTCGTAAAGGCGCTCGCGAATTATTACGAAACTCGGCAGTTGTTATTGCCGCGTTTAATATCGACTGGATTTAATACTAGCTCGTGATACTAGCTCGAGGCGTCCTCTTGATCCTAGATCGTACCATGAAAGCAATTTTTAACATTGTAACGGTCGAACCAGTCATTTTGATCAATAAACACTTTTTTATCCATTATAGAGACTATCTTTAAGTGATGAATAAACTTATTTCTATTTGGATTTAATATATTAACAATAAAAATTGTTAAGGAAAAGAAAAATATTTTTTTCATTAAATGAATATGTATGGCAATATTTAAGTTTACATGAAGAATTTTTCGAAAAATAATATACACTGCAAAAAAGGCATTATTAAGAGAAGAAATACATTTAGAAGGCTAGAAAAGAGGGTAATAGCACCCATTTTCATTTTATTGAAGAACTTTGTTTATAATTAATATTTTTTATTAAAATTTGAACAAATACATTCGTCAGTGTTGTTTGACAGATTCTAGATTAAAAGTAATAAAATATTTATTATTTAGGACGTGATTTATAAAAATGTGCGTAATCGTTAACCGTATAATCACTACATAATCGGTGGAAGAAAAAAATCGTAATACGACTATCTATAAAAATAATTTTAAAACTTAGTTTGGTTTAAAAGAAACACAATATCTTGTTACAAAATTATATTTTTTGAACTTTTTTATTGTTTAGAATTTTCCTGACTTAAAATTCTCTTGCGTTCAGAAACTTTAGAAATATCATTAGACATTTCATTAGAAATATCATTTTATCCCTGTTTAACATTAAACAACAAACATAAAATGACGTCTCTAATTGCAAAAAATTTGCTAATCGTGTAAATTATAACGTTGCGCATTGAATCGATAACAACCGCTTAGCTCGACGTTCGCTGTTAAATATTTACATTTCTGACGACAATTACTAGTTCTCACTTTTTCATGGATTTAATTTTTATGTTGCTACAGCTCGTTATTTTTTTTTCTTTAAAAAAAACTATGTCCATAGATCTGTGCTTAGTAACCTTTATACTTTTGACGAGTTCTCATAAAAATAGCCTTCTATCATAAGACTAGCAGCGAATTGATTAATATTCTGGTAGAATACTGATTTTACTGCCAGAATACATGCAGAAAATAGCTCGATTTATATGGTTATGGTGTCATCTGTAAGAATACATGCTGAAGATGTCTAGAGTTCAAATTACACATTTTTATAAAAAAATTCTGAATTTGATTTATTTCTGTGTATCAATTACGGCGCTATTTGACACATCAATATCGATATAATTATTAAAATATTATGTACAAATATTATTAATCTGATTTTATGTTAAATTTATTAAGGTAAATTGGGGTATTATGGTCATACGGAAAAGATGGCCATAGTCTGTAATTTCTCCAGTAATTGCTAAATAGTGCATTTTTATAATCATTCTGAAAGATAATCAATATTTACAGTATTTTATATACGTAGACTATTTGAAATAATCTTATTTTGAATATATTATATAATACTTTTACTTTTGACTACCTGCAAAGTTTTGCATGTGTCCTCTAAAAGCTGCTATAACGTCGAATAAATTACTGTTAAGCTATCATAATCAACGTTACGTATATAATAAAGGAACCTAAATGGTAACATGACTTATAATTTGTGCTTTTTATTCACTACTTATTTAAATACACTATGATTATTTTTTTCTTACAATTCGGCCAAGATGGTCCACTTTGTTTTTTCATACATTGTTTTTCTTTAAATTATAGAAATCTATGTTTTTTTCTTACTTTAAAAAAATTATAATTATTATGTTATTATTGCAATATCAAATTTAAAAATTTTCATGTTACTATTGCAATATTATAATTATAACTAAGTCATGTATAATTATATACAAGGAGGGAGAAAAGCACCGGAACAGCAAAATATCTCGAAAACTAAGCATTTTAGAAAAAAGTGTTTCAGATAAAAGTTGTAGGGTTTCAAAAGATCTATTTACTAATATTATCAGTTCGACCTTAGATGGCGTCGCCAAGGTCAGATCAAAATCATATTAACTTTTTTAAATGGAACATCCTATTTTTGATTCCAGAATCTAATAGCTGGTGTCAAGACCTTTCCAAAACCTGGAAGAACTGCGAGCACGTGCGATAAACGGCAGTGCTAAGATTTTGGGAATAATTCATGCTTTGATGTGTAGATTGTGATATCGTTGTAACCCTATAAATTTCAATCAGAAGTTATTTTTCATTAAGTACTTTCCAAGTTATGACGCTTGAAAGTTACCGTACATTGTTGCTTTTAAGCCTTACAATTCGGAAAGTACTCAACAAAAATAAACTTTCTTGTAGGGTTTTGGAAAGGTCTTAACATCAGCTATTAGATTCTGGAATCAAAAATAGGGTGTTGCATTTAAAAAAATTAATGTGATTTTGATCTAACCTTGGCTACGTCATCCAAGGTCAAACTGATAATATTAGTAAATAGATCTTTTGAAACCCTACAACTTTTATCTGAAACACTTTTTTTCTAAAATGCTTAGTTTTCGAGATATTTTGCTGTTCCGATACTTTTCCCCCACCCTGTATAACACTCATCCAAAATATTTCAAGTCAAATATCTATTAACAAGGAAATTAAACCAGGATATAATCGAAAATTTTTTCTTATATTTAAAAGCAATTGGTGCAAATCACGATCATCCAACGCTCGTGGAACTCCGACATCGTTAAAGTGGTATATTCTAGAAAAACAGTCAGAACACGCAATTTCGCAAAGACAACATATTAAAGATAATAGTAACTGTACATTATTGATTAATCTTGAAGATACAAATTTTATTGATATCGTCAATGCAACATACTCACAATTCTGTCAGACGAAGATCAAATCATGAATGCAGAAGAACAATTATTTATGAACATCACAGAATTACAAGAAATTTCCATAAACGAAGCCGAGAAAGAAGCAAATAAAGAAGACAAATAGAACAAAAAGGAAAAGAAGTAAAAGGTACTGGAAAAATTTAATCTTATTAAACTGTGTTATCATTGTAAATATTAAAAAAATTTTTCTTGTAAAGATTGCAAAGTTATTGAAAATTTTCTGTAACTTTACGAAATTTTTAATATAAAAAGTTCTCATATTGGACGTTTCTCAGAAAATATTAGGTGGCAATTCTATTGGTAACAGCCATAGACATTATAAATATGAACTGACAATTGCGAGTTCATACTTGTAAGATCTCTAGTAACAGCAATTAAATTACAAAGGCGACAATCTTGTTAAATGTGATTGGTACTCATGTTCCGATCTTATATTTAAGATTATCTTAAGTGCGATTTTAAAATACTGCATAATAATTTCATTAGTTGAATGTAGCTATTAACTATGTACCAAATTTAAGATGCTCTTGAATATATGATCTGATTTCCCAGATAACATACAGAATTCAAAAAGAATTCAGATTTATGTTTTTTCATTTCCAAATGAACTCAAAATTGTTAACATAAACCTTTTTTAATAAATTTTTTTTTAAATTTTCTGTGCTATCTGAGTTATGAACAACATCGTTTAATAGTTTTCTACTGATTTATGTTTGCAGCATTTGATTTAAACAATTATAAACTTAATCACGACGAAATAGAATTATTGGAGACTTTCGAGCAAATTACAGCTAGCAAAATAGTAGAAGAAAATGCACTTTTATATATCACCAGTTATGTTGCATATCGATTCCAAGATCAGTACTCAAATCCAGGCTTTCAAAAAATAACTTAAATTATGGAAAAAAAAATTATAAAATTCCAATCCACACTTTTTTAATAAAAAATCAAAAATTTTCAACAAATTAACAAATATTATTTATAAAAGAATTGATAATAACTTTCCTAAAAAGGTAATTGCCTGTCAAGTACAAACCAGAACATATATCAGATTACAAAAAAAAATATGAAAATCGTGGAAAACAGTTTAATTAAAAAAAAAGAACGAGAAAATGTATAGAATGTGCAACAAAAAGAACAGATAATATTTTATATTACAGTTACTAAATTTCATTTATTTCAGTTATTATTTATTTTTACTTTGAATAAAATATAATGTAATTTTATAAGTTAAAAGTTTAAAGTTTTTTTTATTGATTTATCAAGTCAATATCTATCTATTAATATTAAATAATGTTTCAATTAAACAATAATGGATATTAAATATATATATTAAATAAGTGTAGAGTAAATATGCAGTTAATGTAAAATAAATGTTAAATTAATATTTTCGAAATTGTTATTTTAAATGAAAAATTAATGTAAAATAATTATTAAATTATGGTTGAATAAATGCTAAATTAATATTTTCAAAATTATTGTTTCAAATAAAAAATTAACGTAAAATAAATATTAAATTACTGTTGAAAAAATTTTAAATTAATGTTTTTTTAAATTTTTATTGCAAATGACTTATTAATGTAACACAGATATTAAAAGAAACGTTAAATAAGTATTAAATTAATATTTTTTTCTAAATCATTATTTTTAATATTTAATTAATGTTAAATAAATATTTAAAAAATATTGTTATAATGAATTGCAATGAATAATTAATATTAAATAAATATTAAAGAAACATTTTAAAAAATATTGTGTGCGGATTGGGTACTTATATATATTTAATCTATCTATAATCTATATATTTTTGTTTAATATTTTTAAAACATACAAATATGTACGTAATTATAACTAATAAAAGACTACACAGAAAATTATGTAATGTTTTTGTAAAATTGCTTTCATACCTTGCCAAAATTATATTTAATATTTTTTAAATTTAATTTTAACTTTTTATACGGAACTATAAATTAAAATGCTTTTTTTTAAGTGTCACACTATAATTTTTTATTATTTTAATATTATCTTTATTTTTTATTATTCAATTATAAAGCATTACAAACACTAATTTAAAAATAAGTTCTATAAACGCTCGTTTTTTTTGTTTATGCAAAATATAAAGAGAAGAGCCATTTTACAAGAACTAATTTATTTTAGAAGTTTCTTTACTGGTACACAAGGCTTTATTTTAAATTTTGCGGTTGCATTTGTGACTAATTTTGATTGGCCAATATACGGCTGCCATTATGCACAACGATACACTTTGTATTTTTCCACCATGGACTTACCGACTTTGTTTTTCTAATATAATATAATATTAGAAATTACATATGCGTGCTCCTATGGTAAAATTGGGTACAATCATTAAAAATCACCCTGTATATCCAAACGGTCTCAGAATTAGCAGAAGTTCTTTTATGAGATTCTTTTATGAGAATTCCAAATTCTTCGGAATATTCTAAGTTGTAAATCCTAATACGAATATGTCGAGGCTATAGAGGAGAAGAGGATAATATGGCATCTATTAGTCATTTTATTGAATAACTTTGTTTATAATTATTATTTTCTATTGAAGCTTGAACGATTACATTCGTCAGAGTATTGTTTGACAGATTCTAGACTTAAAGTGATGAAATATTTATTATTTAGTACATGATTTATAAAAATCTAATGCATAATCGGTGAAAGAAAAAAAGTGATATGGCTATCCATAAAAATAATTTAAAAAAATTAGTTTAGTTTAAAGAAACACAGTACCTTGTGACAAAATTATATACTTTTAATTTTCCATTGTTTAGAATTTTCCTGCGTTCAAAAACTTTAGAAATACCATTAGAAATTTCATTAAAAATATCATTTTATCCCTGTTTAACATTAAACAACAAGCATAAAATGATGTCTCTAATATTTCTAAACACCGTTTTTTAGAATAATAATCAATTTATCAAAAAAATATTTCGATATAAAAATTTTGCTTATAAAACCAAATTAACAAAATTCCATGTTATTGTGTTAATTTTGTATAACTCGAAATGTATACGGCCGAATAAAAAGTTAAATAACAAAAAAACACTTGAGTATATGTACTTTCGTGTGATAATACACTCAAGTTTAAAAATAATGAGGAAATATACGTAATTAAAGGTTAAAAGTTGAAAAAGTTTAGAAGTGCTCAAAAGTAAAAATGCCTTATACCAATTGTCAGTCATTATGTATTGACATATTAGCATCACTAAAAAACGGCAAACTACTAACAAATAACTCCATAAGCTATTGTTAGAATACGTCACCTAAAAATGGAAATAATAGGGGTAGTCATATTGTCCACAGTAGCCATAATACCCTCTTCTCTTCTGATACTTTTCGAATTATAAATTAATAAAGTTATCCAATTGTAGCGTCTAGAATCCGCGCGCTCAGGCATAGCACATAGCACAATAGTGAGGATGCCCTTGTACATTAGCTAACATTCTATAATACATATTAACCCTTAAACACGTAAGTGGGTCTGAGAGACCCCATATGAAGTTTTGAACGCTTGCTATGTGAAGACGGAATAGGAGGTTCGGACCAAGACGTAAAAAAAGTTTAAAATCTCCTCTTTCGATTGATATGGTTGATCAACTTCTTTGGTCAACTAGAATTCGAACGACACTGCAGCAAAATTTTGTTAGGGTCAATGCGACCCATATAGTGTGTAAGTGAAACCTTTTTTGTGAGTATTTTACATAAAAAAAGCTGGACAAAATACGTTCAAACAGGTCGGTTTGCGAATGCTACTCGCAAGTACTTTGTCTAAAGTTGGAATATTATAAAATGCTGTACAAAAAAGAGTTTTTCCGAAGTATATCATGAAACACATCAATTTTCAATTTTAGACACGATTTAATCAAAAATACCTCATATTCGCTTTGTTACATAAGTACATTTAAAAAAAAAAATGACAATGATATAATTTTTTTTTGAAAGTATGAATCTTCAGCTTGAAAACGCCGTACTGTAAAGTTCTTCAAAGTTTTTTGTTGCAAAGATATAATTTTTTTTTAAAAAGTAGATTTTTAGATGCCCAAAAATACCTCATATTCTCCATGTTACATAATTATCTTTTTTAAAAGGAATGACTTTGCCAAATTCTATTTTGAAAGTGTGACTCTTTAGCTTTAAAACGCCGTATTTGAAAGTCCTTAAATGTTTTTTGTTGCAAAAATATGATTTTTTGAAAGAAAAGTAAATTTTTAATCCATTTCTCATTTTTGCTTAATGGTTTTTCTTTTATAACTTCACAATAAATTATTTTTCAGCAATGCCGATTGTGCAGTCACACTTCTGAGATTTTGAACTTTCGTTTTAAAAAAGAAATCGTAGAAAAATATTGATTGTAATTAAAGATATAGCTTCTCAAAGTTGAAAAAGTTTCCCAGACCCAAAAATGTGTTTCCGTATTTTACAGGATCGGTGTGTTTAAGAGTTAACTTAATTTTTTATATAATAATAAGGAGTCACTTATAAACTTTGTCTTGTTCAGCAGTGATTATTTAATTTAAATTCTTTATAAAGATTAGTGTCAATTAATTTAATGTTACGCATTAAATGTCAAACTATACATAAATCGAACTATCAAAACTATCAACTAAAGTACGTCGACATATTTTATTTGAGAGTTCACTACGGTGCTATGTGCTATCTCTGAGCACGTAAATTCTAGGCGCTACAATTGGAGGACTTTAATCATTTATAATTAAGAAAGTATTATAACTTTTTGACATTTCTGTATTAGGATTTTTGACTTAAAATATTCCGAAGAATTTGCTCATAAAAGAATCTCTGCTAATTCTAGGACACCGTGTATATACGGGGTGAATTTTATAACGATTTTGGCTGGGGCACACCGGTTGCTATTTCAGGTGTTGGTGCAACTTTTGTGTTTGGCTAGTCAAATAATTCAGTCTCTTAAGGGGATGCTAAAGTTGTTCTTTTTTACCGACTGAACGTTAATTTTCGGACATGCCGTTCTTCTAATTACATTTACAGATTTAAAAATCCTTTTCCACAATTAAAGTATAGACAGTAATGTATAATGGACGCTATATAAGGATAATGAAAACGAAAAAAATTAGAAAATTATTCTCAATTTTTTTTATTTTTCTTATCCTTATATAGCGTCCATTATACATTACTGTCTATACTTTAATTGTGGAAAAGGATTTTTAAATCTGTAAATGCAATTAGAAGAACGGCATGCCCAAAAATTAACGTTTGATCGATAAAAAAAGACGACTTTAGCATCACCTTAATGGTGCCGCGTGTTCGTCTGAGCTTGATACACCTCACAAGTGCATATTGAGTGTACACAAAGTGGACCTGAGAAAATAGTCGGAGCCAGTTTGTGTGCCACCGGTAAGGTGGCACACCGTTGCGCCCCAGCCGAAATTGCTATTAATGGTTGTCCTATGTTTTACCATAAGAAATGACTTACCAATTAAACTTGTAATTTTCTTAATGCTTGAGCATTTAGAAAATTATAAATACAGTCGGTAAGTTATCTCTTACGGTAAAACGTAGGGATAACTATTAATAGCAATTTCAGCTGGGGCGCACCGGTGTGCCATCTTACCGCTGGCACACAAACTGGCTCTGACTATTTTCTTAGGTCCACTTTGTGTAGCCCCAATGTGCACTTGTGAGGTGTATCAAGCCCAGATGAACACGCGGTATCATTGAGGGACTGCATTATTTGATTAGCCAAACACAAAAGTTGTACCTAGAGAGCCTCAAGTAAGAGATTGGACACCACCGTCCATCCGCCATATTGTTCAAGACACTTTCGGCGCGCTTTCAAATGTTCAAATTAATTTAATTATTAAATTAATTTAAACATTGAAAATTCATATATGTTTATGTAGTAGTTTAAAGAAAATTTTATTTAAAAAAAATTTTTTTAATAAAAACATAAATTATCTAAATAGTAGCGTGGAATATATTATACAATCACTATTAAAATTATTAATATTTTTATTTATGTTTTTAAATTACTAGAATTTTATAAAAAATAATATAATTTGTGCATCCGTAGAAACAAAAAGCAATTTAATAAAATATGCATAATTGCAATAAATGAATAAATATCTGAAATCAATAAACAGTTTTATTTAACGCAAGTATGCATAGCTACACTTTTGCTTGTAAAAGTATTGTTGTTTATATGTGTATTAGGTGATATTATAGTCATTTGCTTTAATCTTACTCTAATAAAATACTGTATAATTTTTTGTTTTAAAGAATGACAATTTGGTATATCATATAATAGATTACTACAGATCTCAGTATAAAAATTTCTTGCACAACGAGGCATTTTAAATCCAAGTCACCGTACATTAAGACATATTTTACAATTAAACATAAACAATACATCATCGGTATTTCTACTAATACATGCATTGTAAGTTAGAAATTAGCATTACAAATGTATCATTATTTACTGTTATTATTATTATTTATTATTTTATATAAATAAAATAATTTGCATAAAGTCTAAATAAGCATAATCATACTAAATTAAACTTTTTTTTTAATTTTAAGTATTTATTATTTATTTTATTTTAGGTATTTTCTTTATTTTCTTTAAACAACCAATGTAAACATACATGAATTCTTAGTTAAACTTATTTTTGTATGTTAATAAGCTACATATATACTAAATTAATTTAAACATTTTTTGAAAACGCACCGAAAGTATCCTGAACAATATGGCAAATTAAAGCACCAAACAAAAATTGTCTAAGCGGTGTCCAATCTCTTACTTGAGGATCTCTAGTTGTAGCGACACTTGAAGTGCAACCGGTATGTCCCAGTCGAAATCGCTAAGACTCATATTGTATATACATATATACTTTTGCAAATCATTTAAATAGTTTAAAGAAAAATAATTTTATTTGTAAGTTATAACTTTACTATTACATGTGTAAGTATATACTTTTAATAGCGAATCCTAAAAACTATCTACTACAATAATTACACATGTATAATTATAGTCGCATATATACATATTGACATGTGATATTTTTTGATGTATAGTATAAAGTAAATTAACTTTTTTTGTAAGTTGCAATATACGAAGATTATTTTAGATTGTAACGTTATTATACCTTACGTAGCATAATAGTATCGCACATTAAATTAGGATTGTGTAAGTTTCTCTTTAATGATGAAGATTATATTTCAATCTATATGCTTCCCTATGGCAATTATGTAATTTTCTACATTATGCGTAGAACCGCAAAGATCATTAATATTAATGGATAAATATTCCTCACATTGCGTTCTGGGGTTAAAATTGTTTATTCTATCCGACTTCTTCTTGATCTTTCAAAACATTTTAATTTTAAATCGCACGAAGCACGTGCATCAATAGAGACGATTACAGAAAATTGAAAAAAGTTTCCTCGCGTTATGTAAATCAGTGTGTAGACGGAAGAAACATCGCGAAAAAGTGCTGCGTTATATGTATACGTTGTATGTATATTAATTGTAAGTTTTCGATCGTTTAGATTGTGATGATCGACACTACGTTTTTGTATTTTGATACACAATAGATCGATTGACATAAACATACGTTGTAAGATTAAACTGTACTTCACATTCAATGCTAAATACCGTTTAAAGAAAAGAGAAGAATTTTTATTATTAAGTATGATATTTCAATTCATAGAATCAAATGTGATACAACAGACATTGGATACTTAACAATTATATTACTTTTTAATTTATTTTAAAATTATTAATCATTTTTTTATATTTAAAATTTTATTATAGATAAAAAATCTTAAAATTGATTTTTCATCTATCGATAGATAATCTTTGCAAAATAAAATAATACGAGGGTCACTACTTATGTATCCGGAACTGGCAACACTAGTGTTGCTAGGCATTATCTGACATATACATCGCAAAGTTGGACATTTTTGACAGTACACGTACTTAAAACATTTTGTCATAAGGACGCTATTTGTGTTGTTTATAGAGACTTGAAAATTTCATCTCAGTATCCGGATAATAAACACCCTACCGTAAATTTGGTATGTGAATCATATATCAATAGTATACGAATGATATATGAATCATATCCGATCGTATAAGAATTATATACGAATCTTATAAGAATCGTATATGATAAGCATGCTAATCGCACGATTAGACATATGATAGTATACGTACGATCGTATACGAATTACGTATCACCGTTGAACATTTGTTTCGGAATCACATATGATATGTTTGACATGTGTTCCATATCATATTGCGTATCAGATACATACGATTTTTATATGACTCGTATGCGACCACATGGCAATTGCATTATTAGACATACGATCGTATGCGATCGCATACGAATTACATATCACGGGCGGAAATTATATAAAATCACATGTTTAACATGCGGATTTATCGTATAAGAATTATATATGATTCTATACGATATACATCTCATACGAAATACATGCATATTTTGCCAAACTCTAATTAAATCATTAAAGTCATCATTAAAAAAGTCTTCTGAAACTGAGATTCTTCTCGCATAACGACAATAAACAGTGTTACCTCAATCTATAAATTATCTTACATTTGTTTATTTATTTGCAATAATTATAATTATATACGTTCTAAATAAATAATTATTTTATTTTGGTTGTTACACATTAGATAATATACATATATTGTCGATGTATTTAAAATCAGTTTATTTTTTCGTAATCTATGCAGTATTTGAATCATTTTGCAGATTATTTATGATATTAATAATGAAAAATATATATAATCATATATGAACTTATAGACAAAATAGGTTCATGAATCAAGAAACCTACATTCTAACAAGCAGATAATATTTGTTAAATGTTTTTTAATAAAAATTTTTTCATATTTTTTTAAATTATTGTATTATATTAACATATATTTTTTAGTTGCATTCTTATTTAAACAAATAACAAAAGTTATTTTAGATGCTATTTCGCATTTGTAAAAATAATAAAAAATATAATTTTATGTATGTTAAATATAAATAATATGCTTTAATTATACATATTTGATTGTTTCAATAACGTATATTGACTTAATCTATCAATTATATACACATATCAGCATAAAGTGTTGACAAGTCACGAGGGATCAGTTTGCAGCGATCTTGGAGGTCAAGCAACGTTCACCGAGGTCGTGACTTGAATGGGTGACCGCTTAAGAATTTCCGAAATAAATTCTTGAGAATGATTTTTTTGCAAAAATTGTTTTTTAAAATATTATGAAAATATTGTGTTGCTTATTGGGATTATATGGTGTATTATAATACATATTTATGCGGATATTTCGAAGAAATTTTACGCTTTTTTTTTGTATACGATAGATATATGAATCGTATATCAGACACATACGATCGCATACCAAAAATACATGTGCCAATATCATATACGATCATATATGATTTCATCACATATGACTTACGGTAGAGTAAAAACATATATTTATCATTGAAAATGGTTTGTTTAAAAATGGTATTGTTTTTCCAAATATTCTCCGCGATGATGAATACAGTTTTGCATATGTTTGAAACAATTTTTATAGCACTTTTGCATCAATCGACACGAGCCTTTTCTTAAGCGATTGTCAAATTATGCGGAATCCAATGCGAATAAATTTTTTTCACGGCTAAATGTTCATGTAAAATCTTCTGTACGCTTGTTATACTAATGCCCTCAGGGATGCCCTCAATCTTACGGTATGTCACATGATGATTTGCATTATCAGTTCGCGCCCAGTATCGATGTTTTCTGGCACAACAATTGATTTTGAACGACCTTTTTTAAATTCATCCGTGAGCGAACGACGGCCACGATTTGAATTTACTAAACCAGAGATATACAGTGGTTTTAGATACTTCATTGCCAAAAGTCGAAGTGAGTTAATCGATGCACTGTTGTTGAGATAATCCACGTTGAAAGTAATAGTAAATTATCGCACGAAAATTTTTGCGAGTTAATTCCATTTTTTGACTGAGATGAAATTTTCAAGTGACTGTAAACAACACAAATGACGTTCGTATGACAAAATGTTCTAAGTATGTATACCATCGAAAATGTCAAACTTTGCGATGGATATGTCAGATGGTGCCTAGCAACACCAGTGTTGCCAGTTCCGGATACATAAGTAATGACCTACGTAATCATTATAAAATTCATAATATTAAAACATGACTTTATAATACATATGATATGGAGAAGTTTTCTCTTTGAATTTATAAGAATTTTATTATAATTTTCATAAAATTTAGTACAATTTTGCACTAAAATCTTTATTGTTCATATTTTCTCACGATTACCATGATTTTAAGAGTAAATTTATAACCGATTTTTATTTCAAGACTGTCTTAAGAGGATGCTACAGTGACCAAAGAACTTCCTCGACGTCGGCACTGCAGATTATTTTTTGAGAGAGACCAGGAAATCGCTCTTTGTCCAATGCATAGATCTGTCTTTGTTTTTTGATTATTTTGCCATCTGTGAAAAAATCTATCAACTGTAGTTGGGCTCTGCTTGCCATTGTTTACGTGTGCTAAGCGAAATTTATACACGTACAGCTGTTTACCTATTAAACTTCTTGTTAGGTTTTTGACTGGAATAACATACAGTTAGTGTTGTTTATTAGAGTTTTTTGAAGTTCGGGCTGGTCTCATTTCATACATACGAGCTACAGAACGTCAGTAAATGACGAAAGTTAATCTCAGTTGACAGATCCACGAGCCAAAAATAAATAAATTTTCAACTTTTTGTTTGATTTTCTTGTAAAATTTACCAGCCCGGATTTTGTTTTGGTGCGTACTTTTATTCTGCAAAGGGATTTTGTGATCTGTAGAGTCAATTTGAAAATTAATGAACACTGTAATGTGTCGGTAATTCCCGTCAGTATAGCAACATCCTCTTAAGCAACATTTTAATAGCAATTTCAGCTGAGACACACCGGTTGCACATTTCAGGTGTCGGTGCAACTTTGGCTTTTGGCTAGTCAAATAATGCAGGGCCTCAATGGTATCACGTGTTCGTCTGGGTTTGATACACCTCACAAGTGCATATGGGGTATACACAACGTGGACCTGAGAAAATAGTCGGAGCCAATTTGTATGCCACCGGTAAGGTGGCACACCGGTGCGTCGCAGCCGAAATCACTATTAGTAAAAAAATTGTGAACCTATTATTAAAGAAAAGAAATGTCTGTTATTTAGTGTACATAAAAAATTTTTAAGATATGTCTAAATAAAGAAATTTAAACTTTTATTATTATCTTTTGTATGAAAATATGTAGTTTAAATATAATGTATAAAAATACATTAGCAACTTAGGTTGCTTTTATAGAAAATTACAAGTTTATTAATTTTGCAGTATAATAGTTATTGGAATTACATATTATTGACAAAATGTGTAGTCCAGTGCTGGACCAGTGTCGCAGATAGAGATTGGTATGTTTTGTCGAAATATTGATAAGATTCTAATAAGGGCCCAATTAATTAGGCTGAATATAATTCCGGGCTTTGAAGGGCAAAATAATGAGGCCCTTACATGGCATGTAACAAATTGTTCATAAATCTCCATAAGGAAAATTTTTCGGGCTCTTATTAAAAGATCTTATTGGTCAGCCCCAATTACTATTGTTTACAAAGCCGTATGCATTTTAAATAAATAGCACGCGGAAGACCCAGCTTCATATGGAAGACAGAATTTGAAGCTAGCTCTTACGTGTATCACCGACAGATTTCAATATTTGTCTGAGTGAACTGTAATATGGATGTAAATAACACGAGTAATGTGCAGAAGTCACCGAATTATTATTTGTTATTTTTGGAAATAAAACAAAAATTTAAAAAACAAAGTATGTGTGAATACCTCTGAACAATAAATAATGCGATGTTACGAAAGTAGCTCACTTTTAATTTACAATAGTGCAAGTATAATATTATATTATAGAATAAAGGAATGATCCAAAAGTTAACCAAGCGAGAAGCTACTTTGCATGATATCGACCAAGTAAATTACAAAAAGTAACAGATCCAACTAAATCAAACCTAAAAGGAAGATATATTGAAGATCTTAACAATCCTCTTCCAATAAATCTATATAAAAGTATTCGTAATGAAAAATATGTTATATTGCGTTATGATATTTCATATTAAGGTACTTGAGCCGAACAAGGCCTAGTACTAAATAAGGCCCACTTTGAAATTTGCCATTTAAAAACGCGCTTTATGTTTGAAATATATGCTTGAAAGATATGTTATAGGAAGTAGATAAAGACTGACTAGGAAATTAATACTGATAGCAACACGTTTATTCAGTGCAACAAAAGCTTGTAACAAAGTGGGTAAATCAGCCGTTTTTATAAAAATTTGTTGTAAATTTAATAAGTATACATTATTTTATGATATATTACAACATATTATAATATTATTCAACTTTCTAACTATATAAAAAAACAAATATATATATATATATTTGTTGAGTATATATATATATATATATATATATATATATATATATATACTATATATCGATTTTTTGAAACAAGTATACTTTTTTTATAAATAATGTATTATTAAATAAGGCCCAATTATACATTTATTGTTATAGCCATTGCATGTATGTGCAACAGAGAATAATGATTTTCAATGATGCTAACTTTCTATAAGCTAAATTTGCACTAAAATAGCCAAAAGTTCTTAAAGATAAAATATTAATTATAAACAAAATTAAAAATAAATGTGATGTTTTAATAGTAAAATAGATCTTAAAAGATTTCGTATTTGTGATTAATAATCATTTTAACAGTTAGCTGGAAAATAATATTTAATACTTTTGTTATTTTCAATTTATTTTTAATTTGGGCATTATTAAAAACACATTTAATAAGGCCCAATGTCAGAGTTTAAAAACATTCTTTTTTTGTTTACTTAAAAATGTTTTATATAGAAAATAATTTCATTTTGGCGAGTAGTTGAAATAAACATTTTATTCTCATTTAGCTTATTTCAATATCTTTGTAAATAGAATTTATAAAAAGTAAAATAAGTTAAGTGGGCCTTATTCGGCTCGGGTACTTTAGTTATTTTGCGTTTTAATAAGTTTTAAAAATGTAATAATAGTTTGAAAATTGTATTCTTTTAAATTTAATACAATTTAAAATATATAGTTTTGCGAATTTGTTGTCTTAACTAACCTAAATTGTTAGAGCAGCCATTCTTTGCTACAATAAAGATTGCTAATTTAACAAGTCTTCTTCATTACAGTGGCAAAAGTATGCGCTATCTTAGCTAAGACGTTTTTTTATAAACTTCAATCCATGTATTCGATTGATTTTCGCAACTAAGTTGTTTTGCTGATGAATTGTTAATGAAAATAGTTCTAGGTGTACATTTATATGTCAATATGTCAATAAACATATCCATATACATATAAAAACTACATAAATAGAAACTAAAATGTAACATTTGATCATTTTATTATCTATTTTTCTCTTTTTGAGATGGAGAAGAAAACATACAATAACAATGGGATTTTTAGCACATGTATAATATATTAAATATGACATATTTGACACTTTTTCTAAAAATCTTTAACCATTATAATGTAACCATTATAATTTATAAATATTTGAAATTATTCCATATTTTAAATTAATGGTTAGAAATGTTTTCTACTTTAAATCTGATCATCAATTTTTGGACTCATTGTCAATAAAAATATTATTTAAAAAATCGTAAAATCTAAATAGACAATGTAGAATACAGTTATCATATAGGTATAAAGCTATGATAATCTATTTAAAGCAATTGTAGTACAAACCATGTTCAACGGAGCCCTGACGCAAAATTATGCTGTAAATGACAAGTTTTTTTGATGTCAGTACCGCAAGTCGAGTAGTTTGCGAACCTCTGAAACAAATTAAGTGACAAATGTGAGTGATATAAAAAGAAGATAAAACATTTAAACACGCTATATTGCAAAATGTATTTATTTAATTAAAATTGACTTTAGAAGAGTATTCTCTTTTAAAAGGTCAAACTAATCAATTCTCTAAAATTTAATATTTTTAACAAATTAAATTCATAAAAATAGATTTCCTATGCATACATACAATATTGGATGGTTTGACGCAGTTATATGCAAAAATTTCAAGTGGCATATAAGTAAAAATTGAAATGTTTTAATAAACACGATATTACCGGATGTTCTTTGAATAAGAACTTTATAAATACATTTGTAAGTATAAGAACTAATAAATACATTATCATATTGAAATGCTTTGTTCATGATTACATTATATTTTTGAATAAAATTGAGAAAGATCAATATATGGTTATAGGAAAAACTTAGTGCTGAAATGATTTTTTGATTAATTTTACATATAATTTTTAATTTTTTTAACTGTATATACTCTTGGTTTCACCCACATAGAAATTGACCTTCAGTGAATATCCATCGTCCTTCCATAGCTCCATGGGACGTCTATTTCCATGATGGAAGTCAGATGGACGTCCATTAGAAGTCCATAAAACCTCCATAGCTCCATGGGATTTTACTTCCATCATGGAAGTCAGACAGATCTCCATTAGAGATCCATCCAACCTCTATAGCTCTATGAGATTTTATTTCCATCATGGAAGTCAGATGGACGTCCATTAGAAATCTATGAAACCTCCATAGCTCCATGAGACTTTATTTCTATTGTGGAAGTCAGATAGACGTCCATTAGTAATCCATGAAACCTTCATAGATCCATTGGATTTTAATTCCATCATAGAAGTCAGGCAGATCTCCATTAGACATCCATCCAACCTCCATAACTCTATGAGATTTTATTTCCATCATGGAAGTCAGTTGGACGTCCATTAGAAATCCATGAAACCTTCATAGCTCGATAGAATTTTACTTCCGCCATGGAAGTCAGATAGATCTCTATTAGAAGCTTATCCCAATTCTATGACAAATATATTCTATCAATACATTATAAACGTTCATTGAACATTTGTTATAAGTTTATATACGTAGAATTATGGAAAATTGTTGCAATATTTAAATGCAATTTGGTCTTACATTTTTTGTCTCCTGCACACTGGATGCGGCACGGCAAGCGTTTCCGCGTTCATGTGCAGGAACCATTAGATCGTCTTATAAGTATGTATACGATTTTTTATTCATTGTCAAATGGCCGTGTTAGTTTCTCAAGATTATGTTTAAGACGATCTTAAATTGAGAACAAACTATACCGGCCCTAACAATCCATTAGATTGTTGCTAAGGTGCGTATATATATCTGTTGAGTGCCTCATGCTTCATGCAGGCCACGTTTTGGCTCGTACAAGTATCAAGTACAAATTTATTAAAATTATTTTATATATGATGTTTATATAAATGGTATTACTGGAAACATATTTTGTGTAATTCATTAAGCCGATTTTTATGTATGTGATTCTTCATGCAGGGGGCACCCGACAGACATGTATGTACGCATCTTATAGCGTTTTTCCTTGGAAGAACTAATGCACACTCACTCAGTATGCACTCTCCGCGGGTAATTGGGCGTTTCCGTTGGCACCGTCATCGCGCGAACCGAAACGCCCAATTGCCAGCGGCGAGTGCACACTCAGTGCACACTCAGTGCACACTATAGTTCTCCCAAGGAAAACTACTATTAGATGAAGACCGTTGCAGAGCTGCGTTTGGCGCCTTCGCGCTTCGCGCTCGTTTGCATTCGTCATTTGTTTCTTCGTGAGATACAGTGAGACATTCACGAGAGGAGAAGTCTCTTCCAGTCTATTCGCGTCTATTGCTCGTGTTAGCACTTGCTAGATGCACAGTGATGAGTAACGAGAGTAAGTGACCGTAACTGAATTATTGGACAACGAGGATTTCCTAGAAAGAAAGTAAGTAGAAATTTTTTTCAATATTTTTAGTCTATTGTAGTACACATTTATGTAGAAAATGGGAATATTAAAATACAATTAAAATTAACTATGGCAAAGTGTAAATTTTTCTCGAATATTTTTCGAAGAGGTAGCGCCATAATTTATTCCATTAATTAATTTTGCAGTGTGGTACATGCATATTTTTAGTACTCATGAGAGTGACACACATGGATCATTTGTGTCCGATTTGATTTTGAGGCTTGTAAAAGTGTTCAAAAATTCTATTAAAATTTACACGTCGTTTTTAAGTTTTCTATTAAATTATTCTGCTATGTATACATTAGAAAAAAAGTTTGGAAAAATTATAAAAATTACATGTATGTATATGAGAAATAGCTAGGAATCGTTGTAGCGGTATGGACACGAATGACACGTGTATGTACATTGCATGCAGGATTAACTTTGCTGTACGGGATTCGAGATGTATGAGTATAATATATAATAGGCGAATATTTTTTATACTTTACAAAAGATCTATAGGCGAGAGAGAAAGAGAGAGAGAGAGAGAGAGAGAGAGAGAGAGAGAGAGAGAGAGAGAGAGAGAGAGAGCGAATGAACGAAAGACAGAGGGGGGGAGGGGGAGCGCAAGCGAGCGAACAAATGAACGAGAGAGAGAGAGAGAGAGAGAGAGAGAGAGAGAGAGAGAGAGAGAGAGAGTGTGGAAGTGGGAGAGTGCGAAGATATTGATATACGCACCTTTACGAATGCTAGTACGTGTGTTGTGCTTTTTACTATTATTATACGTATTTGTAATTTTTTTCAGCGATCGAGATTTCTTCTTTCTTCGGTCTTGATGCATGATCCTAGCTGTAATCAGTGAGTGAATCATCGAGAATAACTATAATTAAAAAATTGAACAATATATTCCACCTACAACGATCGAGATTGTTCGACAATTACCGAAAAGAGCAAGAATAAGATTTTTTTAATTCCACATTTTATTTGAATTTTTTAATATATAACATTTACATAGATTTTTACATAAATACTTACACAGAATTAATAATTAACTATGTCAAAGCGTAAATTTTCGTCACGTATTTCAAAAAGGTACCGTCGTAAAATAATTCGAGAATGCAGTGATGAATTACTTGCCCGATTTAACGAAGAATTAGATATTAATACAAACGAAATTTTAAATAATTCTGCTTCGAGTAATCATGACGAGATAATCGATTTTAATTGCGCCATTTCCGACAAAACTAAACAAAACGCAATAAATTTATCATTTCCCGATTTAACGTTTACGAATATAACGAATAGAAATAATATAACGAATATTTCTGCACGTAATGTTTCTGTAAATAATATATCTTTACATCGAGAAAACAATATAAGAGAGGACAGTATAAGAGAGGAGCGTGATTCAGAGGAAGAAAACAATTTCAAAGCATTTTTAGTATAATGGTCTTGCACACATCGTATTTCTCATGTAGCTTTATCGCATTTATTATCCGGTTTGAGAACAGCACATCCTACTTTTTCCAATTTGCCAAAATGTGCAAAGACATTACTATGTACACTACGATCTTCCGTTATTATTGAAATATTTCCGGGACAATATTGTCATTTTAATATTGAATATAACATTCTCCAATTTATATCTAGAAACAAGAATACGGTTTCATCACCTGTTCAAATTCAAATTGGTATCGATGGTTTACCGATTTCTCGGTCGAGTTCTAATCAATTATGGCCTATTTTAGGACGAATCATGCCTGACGGCAAAGTATTTCTTATTGGTTGTTATTCTGGTAAATCTAAACCAGCGGATGCGAATAAATTCTTACAACAGTTCGTAGAAGAAATCAGTAATTTAATTAATGAGGGCGTTATTTATAATGAGACAATATTTTCAATATCAATACATTCTGTCATATGTGATGCTCCTGCAAAATCTTTCATTACTCTTACGAAAGGACATACGGGTTATTTCAGTTGTCCAAAATGTACGATTGAAAGAGATTTTATTGCTAACAGAATATGTTTCCCCAATTTTGATTACCAAGCAAGAACGATAGCTTCTCTAATCAAATTCAAGAAGAACATCATCTGGGTCATTCCATTCTACTAAACATTCCACATTTTGGTGTTGTATCTCACATACCATTTGATTACATGCATATGATATGCATTGGCGTTGTTAAAAAGTTGATAAGATTGTGGATAAGTGGTCCTCTTAAAACTAGATGTTTATCGTCGCATAAAATAAAAAATGTTTCCGAGCCTCTTCTTAACATCAGACATTTCATTCCAAAAGAATTTGCAAGAAGACCACGAGAAATACAAGATTTTGCACAGTGGAAAGCAACTGAATTAAGACAATTTCTATTATATACCGGTCCTGTAATATTACGAAAAGAATTAAATTCTGTTATTTTCTCCAATTTTCTTACTTTGCACGTTGCTGTTCGTATTTTATGTCAGAAAAGTACAGTCGAACACATAGAATATGCAGATAAATTATTAAAACATTTTGTTGAATGCTTTATTAAAATTTATGGACCTGAATTTGCGTCTCATAACATTCACGTTCTTTTACATATAGCTGATTGCGTAAAACAATTTGGACAATTAGACACTTTCAGTGCCTTCCCATTTGAAAATTTCATGAAAGAATTGAAATCTATTTTAAGAAAATCGGATAAACCATTAGAGCAAATTAGAAATCGGAGATGAATTTTTGTAACATAAACTCTGACAGTATAAACGTTTCAAAAATTAACGTAAAGACTCCTCACGAAAAAGGACCATTGCTATCGGGTTGTTTCAGTCTACAATTTTCGAAGATTGAATTTCCTCAATTTGTTATTTCAATTAAATCTCCTTGTTTAAACTTCCCGCGTGGCATGTTTCGTGCGTGCAGTTGATCGAGTGGTAGACCTGCATGACGATGTCGCTACCAGAAGAGATAAGGTTGGCGCGAGTTTTTGGTTGCCTGGCGACGAGCGGACGTTGTTGGTTGTTATTCGTTTTTCCCTCCTTTTCGAGTAATACAGTTCAGTTTTATTTATGAATCAAGCCTTTTTGAACATAATAAGAGAAAACCGTGAACTCTCAGTATATCTTTAAAGTTACATTGCCATTCGGGCGGAGCGAATGAGAGAAAAACACATTGTCGTTCGGGTGGAGTGAGTGAGAGAAAGTACAAGCTTTCCTTAGAATTGCACGTGCAAACGCAATCAGCCATTCGGGCGTGAATTACTGTCTTTCGGACAAAAAGGAGAGAGAGAGAGAGAAAGTGACCAAGAGCACAGGCTTTGGTATTTTTTTTTTTTTACTTATTCTATGTTCAATGATATAGTGCCACTCGGGCGGTGAGAGTAAGAGAGAAGAAAGATAAATCTTTCTTCTAATTCGTTCATTTCACCCGATTCATAGAGACTTCTAGCGCAAGTTGCCGATCAAAAAGAGAGAAAGAAGACGAGAAAGATAGAGATGAGAATGTCGAATTCTTTCATCGGATTACGAAACTACGCCATTTTTTCTTCTACAAACGACGTTCTTATTATCAGCTTACCAACGATACGTATTTACTAATTTTAAGTTTATCTTCTGTTTCTTGAATAAATTGAGACTCATCCGATAACCTAATAATGTAACAGTTTCGTGAATATAATTAATTATAATATTTAAATGTATGAATTTCTCTTTGAATTTAATGTTTCTTTTCTTCTCTATTTTGACTTTATTGACATAAGATAATTATAATTAGTGTATTTCCGTGGATTGCTATAGTGTATTGCTAATAGATAAAATATAAATTTCATATAATTATTTTTATTAATGTTGTTAAATTTCTTCACCTTTTATCATTCATGTTCTTTTAACACTCCTGATAATTGTTGTCTCATAGAGAATGATATCGTCTGTTTAGAAAACATTGCAACATCGATTGAAGGTAATTACATTGCAGTAGGTCGTAAATTTAAAGTTGTTGAAGAACTTTACAATTATCCATGCAGTTCTGTTGATTTTGACATCTTTAAAGTCAGTCAATTATCTGCTCTTCAAGTTTGGCCTTTACATAAAATTAGTAAAAAATTTGTAAAATTACCATATGTAAAGAATAGTAATGAAAGTAATTTTGCAGTATTATCGCTAATAAACACCGCACATAGCTTATAATATATTGCGTACTGCATTTCATAATTTTTTTCTAAAAAAAATTTATAACAATATATATAACAAGATATGTATCATATCTAAATAAATTTTTGTGCGGATGTATATATATTTACAATACGATACTCGGGAAAATATGTTCAAAAGTTTCAGGCGGAAGATGCCGAATTCAAAGAATCAGGGATTTATCGTCGCAGAATTCTACGATGGTATCCAAGTAATACCAAAATCTTGGCTACAAAGCGACGATGTATGCAAGTATCCCTCACATTATAAAACGGATTTAAAAATTCGGAAGGCGATTGAAAAAGAAGAAATTCCAACTTCTAATTGGTCTTCCGTTAAAATTGATCGGATTTTTGGCGAGTATTGTAAGTATTGAAATCAAATAATTCAAGTTTTTTTATAATATTTTACTAATAATATTTGAAATATTTTCAGCATGTTTATGTAAAGCCGATGAGAAAGCCAAACAAGCCTTTGATACATCGGATATGGATACTGACAAAGAAACGAGAACCAAAAAAGCGAAAAAATTAAGAGCAAAAAAAGCTATGCTGTCGTCCGAAAGCGAGGAAGAATCTAGAGAAATTATTTTACCACGTCCTCCACGTCCTCCTGCAAAACGTAAGTACACAATCTAATCTGTTTATATTACATATATGTATACGTGAAATTTATAGTTTTCATTTTTTTAATTTACATTTTATTTTGTATTGAAATTTATTTTGTATTGAAAGGTCAACGACCGTACGATGGAAATGAATCTGGAAGTTTATCCATGATTAAATGTTCTCGGAATTCTTCCGCAGAAACGTACAGCAAATCAGAAAAGGTTTCAAATTCAAATGAACACAAATCTCGAGATCACAATTCTTCGTATTCAAGAAATGAAGAAAGACACAATAGTACTGTACAGCATAGACTCGAAAATGAAGAGGATATATCAAATCGACATGTGGATAAAATGGATGAGATCGGCCATATGCAAGACGAAGAGAGATTACAAGAAAAAAGAAATGATAATTTGGATAAGTCTTCACAAAATGCAATTGGTAAGTAAATATTCACCATCCAATGAATTTATGTATCATATTTTTAGAATTACATAATTTTTTTTAACAAAGATATAAATTTTATCAAATAAACTTGTCTCTGTATTACAGTGTTATAAATGTTATAATTGTAATACAGAGATAAGTTTATCATTGTATTTCACTAACTATCTATTATGCGTTTGTCCAAACAAAAACTTAATATTTTTGAAATCTTTAATTATAACTAAAAATATCTGATAAATTTAAAAATAATAGATATTAAAACTCTTATTTCTTTAATTATTTATTTTTTATAGATTATTTCTCAAATTTTTTACATAGAATTTATTATCATTACTATACTGTTGTAATATTACTTTAATTTTTTTAAATTACTTTTTATAATATTATATAACTTTAATAATAAATACGCGAAAATTAATAATAATAATAAAAAATGTAGTATATTAAAATAAAAACTTTAAATTAAAATGTTTAAGAATTTATATTTTATTTTGAATAAAAAATATTTTATAGTATATTGCAATAAACATTTCTGTTTTTTCTTTTTTTTTACTTAACGCAACGTGATACTGCTAATTTCTATATTAAAGTTGTGTATATACAGTATATATATTTTATTTGTTTCTTAAATTATGGTATTTATACTTACAGTGGATTATTTGAAGAGACTGACAAGAGAAATAGTGACCATAAAATACGATATGTGGCAAACGTTTAGCTTATTGGATATTTTAGTGAAAAGGACAAATTCAGAAACAGAAGCCAAGAACACAGAGATTTCTTTTGAAAGCGTTGAAGACCGATTTCCGTTACAAACTGCAGAACAATTAATGGAAGTGGAGGAAATCTTGAAACTTCATAATTCCCAAGATAATGCTGCAATAGTAAGTTAATGCATACAAATTTATATCATAAGTACAGTCTAAAAATTGTAACAAAAGACATAATTATGTAAAATGATTATCTAGTAATTGAATATATGTACAGACTTGGTCAAAAATATTAGACACCTTATAAAGTTTTAAATATTTTTTAACTGAAAAAATTTTAATTAAAATGTAAATAAACCTTTGTTTCAAAAACTTTTAAACTTACGTACAAATATCAGTAATCAATATGAAATATAGAGATAAAATAATTCCAGATTAACAAAAAAAGTATAGGTGCCTAATCATTTTGGCTAAGGCTATATAGCATATTTCGCAATTATTTAGGTTTATAAAGTGCATTGTACAATCAATTTTAAGTAAACTTTTCCATAAAATATTATCCAATAATACTCTTTTTATAAATTTTTATCTTATTTCTATTTTGAATGACTTTAATTGAAATGATTAGTATAACGAAATTCTTTATCTTTTACTTAAAAAATTATTAATCACTAAGATTGCTAATAATAGACAAGAAAAATGATTCCAGAATTGTTAGAAAGAAAGAAAAGTATATTACTACATATCCAAGACAAAAAGTTTATTATAATGTTTCATTTATTGTATGTTTCTTATTTTATATAGCGAGCATATATCAAATCTATTGGAGGAACTAACGTCACTGATGCCGTAAAAAGGACGTTGTATAAGTTATTCACCAATAAATTGGCGGAAAAATATAATTGGGAAGGCCGTTGCGGAAAGGAACCACTACATAAATTGAAACTAATAAAAATGATTTTTAGTAAGTACTAATACATAGTAATATTTTAATGTAAAAATTTTTGTAAACAATTAAGAAATATTTTCAAATACACAATATTAACAAATAGATTAAGAAGTATGTCTGCTATTTTAATGCATACATTTTTTTATTATCTCTACCAAATTTTGAAAAGCTTTTAATAAGTTAAATTCCAGTTGTACGTATAGTTAATGTTTTCTTTTTTAATTTTTATCTGAACTCAGTTCTGAACTCAAATACTTCAGTTTTTTCAATTTTTACATTATGTAACTTAAAATTACTTAATGAAATATGACGCAATATATTTAATATATTAAAAAAGTTAAAATGGAGAAAATGTTTCTAGGCTGCGTACTCCAGAATATCCCGAATACCGACCATGGCAAAATCCAACGGAGGATTATGGAGTGGTTCCGACATTCAAAGGCGAGACATCAAAATGAGGAGAAACGTAAGTTACAAGGTAACAGAGATCAAGGTGACGGAGATGATTCTATTTCAGAGTAAGTCGGAGGAAAATGAGGAAAGGTATTAACAACATCGAAAGGTATTGTTACATCCGGAGGATTTCACGATTCCCCTTTTCGCATCCATTATATAAATTATGCTAAGGGATTGTCTGTAAAATTTACAATACTTATACCCGGAACTCCACGATTTCTCTTTTACAAATAACACTATCACCCGGCTATTATAAGAAAAAAAAATCAAACATTGTTCTCGGAATATATATATATAATGGCCACATATTACATCCGGAGCAATAAATAGAAGCAAAAAAGGAGAAATCGTGCGATGACAAAATTACAAGCAACGATGCTTATTTAATAATTCATATGGACGAACAAAGCCTGGACTCGAAAGAGAAAAAAATTCAAACGCTATAAAAGTCTGGCAACAATCAGAGATAAGATTGAGTCGCGACGCCGGACGGAAACTATAAAACTATAAAATCAAAATTTACAACCCGGCTTTGTTTGTTCCAACCTATGTTTCATCTCGAACGGAAAGATGATTCATATGGAAAGCGAGTCCCAAATAAACGGACGCGGCGATATAAAAAATCGGGACCGAACGTTCCAAGAAGAGAAACCGTAAGATAACGAATCCCTTAAGCGATTGGGTGATGCAACAGCTCGCCCCTCTTAGAGTTAAGAAAAATCGGGAGAAGATGGAAAATTAGCCAACGAGAGATCATCCGAGAAGATAATTGGTGGTGAGCGTTGGTGAACTACCCAACGAATAAGCTCAAAATTTCGACAACAAGGAATCTCCAAGGAAAGGGAAAAAGCTCAAAAGGCTTTACCCAATCAAATCCTCATCTCACCCACTAAACTAATCTCACGCCCTTTTCCTAAGCCCTATAAAATACGCAGCTTCGAACGCCTCGGGCATTCAAAATTCAACTTGGTTCTCACACCCACGCGTTGAAGTATCGAGGCTGTGCACGTTATTCTCAAAACGTTTGAACTTAGAGTCTGTGCTCGAGAATCACATTCATTGGAACTCCGAACGGCGCCGTTGAAACATTCTCCAGAGCGGACAACCTGCGCTGCGTCACGCACCTCAACCCGCAGAATTCGATAGTTTCTTCCCTTTCTCTTCTCGTCTAACTAATAAGTAAGTTTTTATTTCTTTTTTTTTCTCTTTTTCGGTTTTACTTCAATTTTCCATTCAACTCGCCAGGAATCAATCGCTAATGAGCAATCACAGCCGTTCATGTCCCAGCTCCTTGTTCCCAATATTATTATTTTTTATTTCGGATTAATACAGCAATTCTCATTTTAGACAATTCCCGACTTTCCCTCTAAATATTTCTTAAATCTCTATGTAAATGTAAATGTTCTACTTCCATTCTTAAATCTTAAGTTTTGATTTGATTTAATAGTTAAAATATGAATCTCAACGCATAATTACAATTCCCGTAACCGAAATCAATTCCATCTCCTCCTGTGTACATAATAATGCGTATAGCTTAAGTTTTCAAAAAATAATCATTTGTAATACCTATGTTAATTCAATATATATATATAGTTTCTAGATCAATTATTCAAAATGCACCGTTTAGCTTTTTCAATTAAAATAGATAATAGACATTAACATTAATTCTTAATTATTTGTAACTCTTGATAATTAATCATGTTCTATCTTATAATTCTTAATGTTTTCAACCCTCAAAAATAATGTTAACTTCATTAAACAATGTATTTAAATTTTAAACTTCTGAATAATCATTACCTAATCGTTTTATATTTCAAATAAACTAACTGATTACGTACTCCTGTTTGATAATGATCACCTTGTTATTCTGGTTTCTATTAAGTAACTATAACCGATTATGTATTCATTTGCTAATCCTTTTTGAACCTTTATGTATGTAAAATTCAAGTATTAGAATATATGTTAAATTTTAGTTAAAAAGAAGCTCCAATGTAAAATTTTATTTCACCCCATCTCGTATTCACACACTAACCTCCCGACTCGAAAAGATTGCACTCGGTCCGATCCCGAGTTATAGAGATTGAATTCTCTGACTCAAATTAGGACCAACGATCGCACGATTCTGAAAAGGCGTTAAAGCGTGTCATTACACGTTGACGCATAATTTCGGAATCATCAAAAGTGCGTTCGGCTCGTGCCGCACACCCCACTAGTGCGGTCACGAGAATAAAAGAGTTTTTGTTGCATCCTTCCCTTGCACCCTTCCTCAAGTCCCAGGCATCTTTTGAGAGATAGCCTCTCTTTTCCTTAAGGCTGGATGTAACAGTATGAAATTTAATATTATTTTTACATGTGGTAAGATATTTAACTTTCCTCCTTCTCATCTCTTTTAACTATCTAAGTTATATAGATTTTACGTACTGTATATAAATTTTTTTTTTTTTTATTGTATGTAGTGTCATTTTTCTTTGCACTTTACTTTTATTTTCAACTTTTCAAATTGCCAATGATGAAATGCGCTGAATAAAAGTTTCCAATAACTTATATCGCACATCTGAGGCAACTAAAAAAAAAAAAATTATACTATATATAGATAGATAACATTAAAATATATAATAAAAGAAGGAAAAACTTCACACTTTCTTTAAGAAGATATACAGATTTCCCCTCTATTACGGCTATCTTTATTTATAAGTTTTCGTACTTACGATCGACATGCTATGGTTTAAAGCCCTGTTATTCCATTTTTGGAATAACTATGTGGTAAATTACCCTATGATCAGAAAGTACCGGGAATTTTTAAATAAAACAAAATAGAGTTAAATTTCAGGCAAATTTATTTTATCTCCTTCAAAATATGATCCATCTGAAGCAACACACATATACCAACGCTTGACCCAGTCCTCCATGCATCCCTGATAGGCCGACGAAGGGATGGCCTTTAGTTCCCTCGTCGCATTCTCTTTGATCTCCTCGATCGACTGAAATCTCTTTCCACGAAGTGGCAACTTCAACTTGGGGAACAAAAAAAAGTCGCACGGGGCCATATCAGGTGAATACGGTGCTTGCTTGATGGTATTTACTTGATGTTTGGTCAAATAATTCATTGGTGTTTTTGCAAGAAATTCAGATCCTTCGGAACGAGCCTGGCTGCCACGCGTGTCATACCCAAAACATCAATCACAATATGCTGTGCCGTTCCATATGCAATGCCAAGTTCACTAGACATCTCTCTTAAGCTGGTATGACGATTTTCAAGCACCATTTCTTTCACTTTCTTCACGTTTTCATCGGTGTTCGACGTCGATGGACGTCCGGAACGAGGGAAATCTTCCACCACTGTACGACCACTTTTAAAGTCTTTATACCACTCGTATGCTCTTGTTTTTGATAGAGCAGATTCGCAAAATGCTTTTTGCAACATTTTCAGTGCATCGGCACACGAAATTTCGTTCGCAACACAAAATTTCAAACAAACTCTTTGTTCAACAAAATTATTCATGGTAAAATGCGGCAAAATGAAAAAAGTTGACTGATGTAAACAAACGCCAGGCAGACACTAATGATCGGATGGCACTAAAACCTGACAGATGTGCGTCTTAAGGTCGTACCAACATAAGAAAAAAAAAATAAACCGGTTCCCGCATGCGCGGTACTTTTAAATAAAAAATTCCCGGTACTTTCTGATCATAGGGTATCAAATGGATAAATACATGCATTATATGTTTGTGTATATACATAGATATTTATCAGACAATTTTCCACATGCATATAGTTTATCCAATTTACCGCACGCGCGCACGCGCGCGCGCACACACACACACACACACACACACATTTAGTTTATGCAAATGTGGAACAACTAGTAGTATTGTGTGTGTGTGTGTGTATTTTTACCCGTCATTTATATACTTACCTTTGACAATCGCTCTTATTATTTAAATAAAACTTAAATGCAATGATTCTTTCAACAGATGATCTCCGCGACACATTATAATACTTATGACTCAGTGCAACTTCATGCTTAAATCTCGTGCGCTTTAGTATATAAAATTATTAGAAATTCTGCGTACTTTAATTATTCTATTTTATTGGATCTAGAATAATTGCATAGTGTGCATTTGATTTAACTGTGTATTTTAATCTGAAGCACAAAAGAGTTTGCTTATTTTTATATAAAAACTAATAAGCATAATAAAAAATTATAAATATTTACTAAATATGTAATTGTGTAAAAGCATAGAAAAATATATGTAGCAATTTTTTTTAAATTAATTTTTAAAAATTTGCAACTTTTTGTTTGACAATTTTGACATTTAATTTTGTCACACATATCAATGTTTCAGAGAGTATTCTAGTCTAAAGCGCAAAAAAGTTGTATATTTTTAAAAGTTAATTTAAAGAAAATTGCTACGTATATTCTTTTATGCTTTTACACAATTACTTGTACATATTTAGTAAATATTTATAATCTTTTATTATGCTTATAAATTTTTATATAAAAATAAGTAAACTTATTCCTGCTTCTGATTAAAATACATAATCAAATCAAATGCTTACTATGCAATTTTTCTAGATCCAATAAAATGATATAATTGCAGTACGCAGAATAATTAATAATTTTATTTACTAAAACACACGAGATTTAGGCATGAAATCGCATCGAGTCATAATAAGTAATGTGTCGCGGTGATCATCTGTTGTGGAAGGAACCATTCAAGTTTTATTTAAATAATATAGAGCGATCATCAAAGATAATACCTTATTATAACAAATTTCCAATGCATTTCAGATATTCAACCTGTGAATTCAATAATCTATGGATTGTTAGGGCCGGTAGTCATAGTCTGTTGTCAATATAAGATTGTCTTAAACACAATCTTAAGAAGCTAATATGGCCATTTGACAAGGCCATTGACATGGCCATGAACAAAGATTGTATATGTACTTATAAGACAATCCAAGTAAGACCAGACTGTGAATATTGCAACATATAATTTTTCATAATTCTACGTACATAAACTTTTTGTACATATTTTGTTATGTTTTAAATAAATATGCTAAATTCTTCGCAATCTTTGTAATATTGTTATTGTAAAGTATCTCCTTCATCCAGCCATCCTCTGTAATTCCTCTATTATTGGTCGTAATATCGGTTTGTCGTCCATCGAGGTTCTATGAACTTCTATTAATAATCTACGTAATGTTCGTTTGCTATCTACCGAGGTTCCATAAAACCTCTATTAGTGTTCCATGTGACGTCGATTATCATCTAGCAAAGCTTCACGAACCTTTTATTAATGATCCACGTAACGTCTAATAGACGTCCACTGGAAGGTCCAAATCTCCACGGCAGACGTCTATTAATAATCCATGGGACACCTGCCGAGACTCCATAAAGCATCTACTAATGATCCATGTGACGTCGATTTGTCATCCACTAAGGCTCCATGAACCCTTTATTAATGTACTATTAATCCACGTAACGTCTAATGGACATCCATTGAAAACGTCTAATGGACGTCCAATAGACATGCGCAATGCGAAACTGTGGATGTCTAGTGGCCGTCCATTGGATGTCCATGGAACGTCCACTGGAAGGTTCGAACCTCCATGGCTGACGTCCATTAGACGTCCAATGGAGGTTTTTGTTCTATGTGGGCAGTTTCGTACACAGATTTTAAATTATTTAATTGTCTGTTTAATTCTATGATATAATTTTTCATATTCAATTTATAAGTTGTGCATGAAACTGAAATAACGATATAATAAAAAATTGTACGTAAAATTATACAAGAAACATTATTTCAGCATTACGACCTTACTGTGACCGTATACTCGTCTTTTTCGATCTTTGTTATATAGGATGAAGCATTTAACTTGAGACATCCAAATATCTCGAGAAATATGCATCCTACGAAAAAATTGTCCTAGCTTAAAGGACCCCGCACGATTTATATGAAAAAAATGTTTTCAGTTGATTTGCTTGAATTTTTTATATGTTGTACTATGTACTTGCATTCTTAATGAAAAACCTCAATTTTTTAAATATTTCTATGTCTAGTTTCGGAATTAAAAATATTTGAAGGTTTCTTTCATGACGTCGGCTCATTTGTATACTTATACTAGTTTGAACTTGTATGCTTGCTCATATATGTATATCGGTACGTACAGGGAGCGTCAATAAAGTTTTAAGACTGGTCTCAGAACACAGAATTTATTGAACACTTTCGTACATCGGATTAAATTTCTTCAAAATAGACCCCTTAAGAAACAACACATCGCTGCCAACGAGATTTCCACTGCTCGTAAGCTCCCTGGAACTCTTCCGGAATGCTATCCAAAATCCTCGTCAAAGCCTTTTGGACTGCTGTGACGCTGTCAAATCGCTTCCCTTTCAGGTGTCTCTTCATCCGAGGAAACAAAAAGAAGTCGCCTCTAGCCTATTTTGAAGCATTTTAATTCTATGTACAAAAATGTTCAATAAATTTTGTGTTCTAAGACCAGTCTTGAAACTTTATTGACGTTCCCTGTATGAAAAATCGTGGATGACTATGCGTGCACATGCGGGCGTGTGTACGCGCGCGCAAGATGTGTGGAGCAAAGATAAGAATCCTATAGCTCGTTATTTCCGTATTTAATAATTCCAAACCTTCTCTGCATGTGCGTATTGTATGTGTGTGTGTGTTCAGTAGAGATAAGGACCCCACGATTCGTTACTTCCACACACACACATACACGCACGCACGCACACACATACACAATACGTACACGCAAAGAGGGTTTGGAGTCATTAAATACTACGGGAATGACGAACTATGGGGTCCATATCTTTGTGGACACACATACGTGCGCGCGCGCACACACACGACCGCGCGCACACAACACGCCCGCATGTGCACGCACACGCAGTCATCTACGGACATTCATACGCACCGATATACATATATAAGCAAGTATACCAACTTAAACTAGTGTAGATATACATATGAGCCGATGTCATGAAAAAGACCCTTTATAGTACGTTATGCTACAAGGAGCCGCGCTTTGCCCGTCTCGACTGAGGACGATGTTTTCAGCACAAGGCGTCGTACCTACGCGCGCATAGCACAGCCGAGTGCTGAAAACAGCGTCCGAAATCGAGACCGGCGCTCGGTTACATATTGCATACTGTATTTTATGCAATGGAAATACGTTTTTCGCGGTATTCCAGGCAAAACAAGCGCGTGGCGTTTTCCTGTCACTGCTTGTCCCGGTTACAGGTTATGAGAGATCATTTTACCTTTGCTCATGCATTTCGACCTTACGCTCAGCGCATGCACCACAAAATGCTTACAGTTTCTTAACAAAAGTGCACATGCGCACGATACGGAAATGTTTGTCACGGAGGCCAATATCTCTCACCCCAAAGATTGCCCACTTACGTCCATGTTCCTGAGAGGACGCAAAAAACGTGCTTCCATAATTGCACAAATATTTTTAATTCCAAAACTAGCCATAGAAATGTTCTAAAAATTGAGGTTTTTTATTAGGAATGTAAGTACTACTACATATAAAAAATTCAAGCAAATCAACTGAAAATGTTTTTTTCATATAAATCGTGCGTGATCTTTTATTTGCTTCAAAGGGGGAAGTAAGATGGCGCTACTGTGAACCGATATGTAGCGACTTAATGTATAAATCACTAGTTTTATTCGAGATTGAAAGATATTTATTATAAACGTGTTCATTCCTTGACAGACAATATATTAATAAAGAAGTAAATGTTTTTAACAAAAGATGTTTAGTGTGTTGCTAAGTAACAAGTGTAGAAAGTGTAAGTGTAAGAATAAACAGTGTAAGTGAAAGAGTGTAAGAACGCCACAGTACTCCCCCCTAAGCGACGACTACGTTGCGAAATGAACTTTCTTCTTAGCCGGGTAAGTTCTTAAAGGTCTTGAAACAGGAACAGAAATAGAAGCGGGAACATCCAAACTGGTTACAGGTTCCGTAGAAGAAGAGCAAGGTAAGGAAGTAGAAACTGCAGAGAAATCTTCTCTAGGAAGAAAAGCTGGTTTAAGCCTTTCCGTAGAAACATTAACAATATTACCTGAAACGTTTATAGAGAACAAATAATCAGAAATACGTTTGATAACAAGAAAAGGCCCAGAATAAGGAGGTTGAAGAGATTTCTTGACAGCATCATCACGAATCCAAACGTGAGTACAATCACAAAGATTTTTATGTACAAAAGGAGATTTCTTGATGTGATGACTGGTTGGTGAAGATCTAACATTCCTCATATGAATTCTGTGTTTTTCTAAAAAGATTTCAGGATCCGCAGGAAAATCCTCTTCAATAAAAAATTCTCCAGGAATCCGAAGAGTGGTTCCATAGAGTAGTTCCGCAGGTGAAGCTTTTAAATCTTCTTTAAAACATGAACGAAGACCCAGAAGAACTGAAGGAAGAGACTCTAGCCAATTCTTCGTCTGATGATACATAATGGCAGTCTTGACAGTCCTATGCCACCTTTCCAAAATGCCATTTGAAGCAGGATGATAAGCCGAAGTTCTTTTCCTGTCACAACCAATCAAATTGGTTAAAGCCTTGAAAAGAGATGCTTCAAACTGCGATCCTTGATCCGTGGTGATGGTTAAGGGAGAACCGTATCTAGCTACCCAATGAGTATAAAAAGCTGTAAAAACAGTGTCAGCAGAGATTTCCTTAAGAGGGATAGCTTCAGGCCAACGTGAAAAACGATCAATAATCGTGAGGCAATAACGAAAATCTTGACAAGATGGAAGAGGACCAATCAAGTCTAAGTGGACATGTTGAAAACGTTGATCAGGAATCGCGATTCTAACAGGAACATTCTTCGTGTGTCTTGAAATCTTGGAACGTTGGCAAGGTAGACACGTACGAGTCCATTCTTTAACATCCTTTTTTAAAGATGGCCAAATAAATTTGCAAAAGTTGTTTAGCTGTTGATCTACCACTGGGATGAGCAAGATCATGAACAACATCGAAAATCCTCTTGCGAAGAGATTTAGGCACATAAGGACGAATTAGTTCAGAGGAACAATCACAATAAATAGGAGAAGTTGAACCAGAAAGAATAAGTTTCCTTAACTGAAGAGAAGAGTTCAAAGAAAGTAAGTCTTGAAGTTCTTCATCTTCTTTTTGATAATCAGCTAACTCATCAAGAGAAACTATAATTAGCATTGAAACTGATTCAATTCTTGAAAGAGCATCGGCTACAGAATTTAACTTGCCTGAAATATAAACAATATTAGAAGAAAATTGGGCTATAAAATCCAATTGTCTGATCTGTCTAGGAGATGCTTTATCAAGTTTCTGCCGAAAAGCATAAATCAAAGGCTTGTGATCTGTTCTAATAATCAGTTGACGTCCTTCAAGTAAATATTTAAAGTGCTTAATAGCTAAATAAATACTAAGTAGTTCTCGATCATAAGTGCTATAATTCTTCTGAGTTTGATCAAGTTTTTTAGAAAAGAATGCAATAGGTTTACTAACATTATCAATGGTTTGTTCTAGAGATGCTCCAACAGCAAAATTAGAAGCATCACAAGTTAAAATCAAAGGAACATGTGGAGCAGGATGAGAAAGAGTAGTAACTCGGAGAAGTTCTTCTTTACAATTTTGAAAGGCTGTTTCAGTTTCATTATTCCAAGGGATAACTCTTCTATCTCTCTTGCGACTATCCTTTAAAAATTCAGTAAGTAAAGCTTGATGTTCGGCTGCATTTTTAAGACAGCGACGATAATAATTGATAATGCCAATAAATCTGCGCATATCATGAATTGTCTTAGGTTTAGGAAAATCAATAATAAATTTTACTTTTTCTGTTGTAGGTTTAATACCTTGATCTGAAATTAGGTATCCAAGGAAAGAAAGTTCTTTTTGTCCAAAAAGACATTTGGATACATTAATTGACATTCCGGCTTGTAATAAACGATTAAAAATAATGCGCAAATGGGCAATATGTTCTTGTTCATTTTTGGAAGCTATAAGAATGTCGTCAAGATAGCAAAAAACAAAATCTAAATCACTGAGCAGTGAGTTCATTAATCTTTGAAAAGTTTGAGCTGCGTTACGAAGACCAAAAGGCATGACTAAAAATTCAAAAAGTCCAAAAGGTGTGGTAACGGCGGTCTTGTGAATATCCTCTTTGGCGACGGGTACTTGATAGTACGCTTTTACTAAGTCAATCTTGGAGAAGATATTCTTACCATAAAGCCCAGAAGTAAAATCTTGAATATGAGGCAATGGGTAACGATCAGGAATGGTAGCCGAATTTAATGCACGATAATCACCACAAAGTCTCCAAACATTTTCCGATTTGGGAACCATATGTAAAGGGGCTGCCCAAGTACTACTCGAAGGTCTACAAATTCCTTGTTCCATCATAAACTTGAATTCCTCCTTGGCAAACTTGAGTTTTTCCGGAGAAAGTCTTCTGGGAACTGAAAATTTAGGAGATCCTTCCGTGATGATACGATCTTCACCGAAGAAAGAGGAGCAAATCGAGTAAGTCCAGGAAATTCCGCTAAAATCCTGTGATAAGGAGAGTCAGGAGACATGGTACATATGGATAATTGTGAAACTTCTTGGATCTTTCCAAAATGTTTAAGGCCAGTAACAGAGTCGACCAAGCGTTTGTTTTTAATGTCAACTAGGAGATTAAAATATCCAAGGAAATCTGCACCTAAAATGGGACGTTGAATATCCGCGATGCAAAATTTCCAACGGAAATTTCTCCTGAGGCCAAGATCCAAAGAAAGAGTTTTAGAACCATAAGTATGAATTTGAGTACCATTGGCAGCAAAAAGTTTAAATTAGATGATAATGGTTTAAACAAAACTCTCTTAGGTATTAAGGAAATATCAGCGCCAGTATCAACAAGAAAATGTAAATTAGTTGATTTGTCAAAAATTACGAGGCGATGGCAAGGTAAACCGTTGTAAGCAGCCTCAATCTTCAACGGCGCGGCGCTTCTAGTTTTCCTGAGAGTCGGTAAGAGTTTTTGACATCAAGCAAGGAATGGTACATCTCTTTGCCTTATTACCAAATTTTTTGTGATAAAAACAAATTGACTGATCTTTAGAATTAGATCTTTTATTTCGTGAATTTGATCTGAATTTTGATTTGCTTCTAGATCGGCTAAAAGATCTGCCACGACGATGAGATACTTCAAGCGCAGCGATTCTTTGTTCCAAATCAGCAAAATCAGATTGTTTAGAGGTTGATTGCGTATTAACTTCCGCGACTTGAAAACCAGTATCACGTTCAACTATTTTATCCGCGAGTTCCGAGAGCTTGACTGAAGGTACGTTTTCAACCACTGCAAGAGTCGCTTGAACTTTATATGGTAAACGTTGTAGCCAAATTGAATGTAAAATGTTATCTGCTAAAGAACCACCGGATAATTGACGGATTTCACGTAAAAGTTCTGAAGGCTTCTTGTCATTTAACTCAATACCGGCTAATAATTGTCTCAAACGTTTTTCTTCAGAATCCGTGAAACGATGAATGAGTGCTTTCTTTAACTGATTATATTTATCAATTTCAGGCGGATTTTCAACAATCTCCGAAATCGCGACTAACGCTTGTTCATCAAGATGACGAATAACTGAACTATATTTAATATCCTCAGAACGGATACGGTATACAGTAAATTCACTCTCAATCTGAGCAAACCACAGCTTAGGTTGTTTATGCCAAAAGGTTGGAAGTTTCAAAAGGCGAAATTCATTTGAATGGATCTGAGTGGATTCACCCGATGACTGATGTTCAAAACCAGAAGATAAATTTAAAATCTCTGTTCCGACCTGTTGTTGTAGGCTCACGGTTGACGCTGAAGTAGTAGAAGTTGACGGAGTTGACTCAGATTTAACAGGAGTTCTGTCCACAGGCATTTTATTAAACTGATGCTTCCAGAGAAGAACCAAGACGATCCAGAAATCAAAATTCGAAGATTCTTGTAGACACCAAATGGCACTTCGGAAATCAAACTTCCCGCGTCAAGAGATATTTCAGCTCACACCGTGATCACGTCGGGGTCACCAAAAATGTAGCGACTTAATGTATAAATCACTAGTTTTATTCGAGATTGAAAGATATTTATTATAAACGTGTTCATTCCTTGACAGACAATATATTAATAAAGAAGTAAATGTTTTTAACAAAAGATGTTTAGTGTGTTGCTAAGTAACAAGTGTAGAAAGTGTAAGTGTAAGAATAAACAGTGTAAGTGAAAGAGTGTAAGAACGCCACAGATATTAGAGTGGGTAAAAGTAGAGTGGTACCAATTAGCCGGAAGTCGCCAGTTAAGGACTAAGGCTCATTGACTCTGATTGGCTCAATGCATACGCGACGCGTCAACGCGTTTGAGGTAATCAATCATTCTTTCGTTTTCTTATTTTTTTCCATAAAAGCGAAAAAATGATTGGCTACCGGTAGAAAACCAGAAATTGGTCCTTAAATGGCGGAACCAATCAGAGAGACCAACCTGTATTAGCACCACTCTACTTTTACCCACTCTGACCAATATCAATTTCATGCAGGAGAGGAGCAGCCATATAGGCAAATTAGGCGATCGCCTAGGATGGCAAAACTTGGGGGACAGCATTTGCGATTGCTCCGGTTTGAAAGCGTCACCACATACGATTTGAAGTTTTAAAAACTCAAAAGCGTTCTTATAATATCATAACATATACTACCATATTTACGTTTTACAGCTTTACATTTATGTTATATTTGATGTTTGTTGGACGCCGATGCTTCCCACGAGTGGGAAGCATGTTTTGGAACGGTTCTAAGGTCATCTATAAACGGAAAAGGTTCTACAGTCTTTTCCCTTGTTTAGTAAATCGTTATCGCCACGAAACTTTGAGAAAATTTATGTTCGACATAGCTGTCTGATTCGCCGCCTATTATAAAATGTCGATGCACGCGTGCGCTGGTTGCTGAGTTTCAATGTGCAAACTTATGGAGCGGAATAGCGTAACGCGGAACAAAAGCAGAACCAATCACGTGCGTTCCGCGTCACGCAGTTTTTATTACGCTGTTTTCAATTCCTCCCATCTCCATGGAGCGGAACGAGCGCACCGCGGAATGAAGCAAGTCTATAAATAAACTTTAAATATTGTTTTTATTGTTCGTTTATTATTATTATGCACTTAAAAACTGAATAAAATGCGTTTTTCATAAGAAATATTGATTAAAGGTGAAAAAATCGATAAAATTAGTTTTACTGTGTTTTAACCTCTTTGAAATAATCACTTGTGATTGGCTGCACAAAGTCCGCAATGCGCTTGTTCCGCTCCATGGGAATAGGGGAAACTAAAAACAGCGTAATCAAAACTGCGGAACGCGGAATGTACGTGATGGGTTTCGTTCTTGATCCGCGTTACGCTATTTCGCTCCATGGGTTCGCAAAGAGAGTTTGCAGAGTTTGCTTCGCAAATTCAGTTTGCAGAGTTTGTATCGCAAACTCAGTTTGCAAAGTTTGTATCACAAACTTTGCAGTGTTTTCATTATAAATTCCCTTAGTTCGTAGAGTTTGCATCGCAAACTAAGTTTGCAGAGTTTGCATCGCAAAATCAATTTGCAGAGCATGTGTTGCAAACTCAGTTTGCAGAGCATGCGTCGCAAACTCAGTTTGCAGAGTTTGCATCGCAAACTTAGTTTGCAGAGTTTGCGTCGCAAACTCAGTTTGCAGAGTTTACTTTGCAAAATCAGTTTGCAGAGTATGCATCGCAAACTCAGTTTGCAGAGTTTGCAGAGTGCGTCGCAAACTTAGTTTGTAGACTTTGGGTCGCAAATTCAGTTTGCAGAGTTTGTATCGCAAACTCAGTTTGCATAGTTTTCATCGTAAACTCAGACTGCAAAGTTTCCTTTTCGTGGTAGGTCACCTTGTCGTGGTGAAAAGGCTCTTTCTTTTGCAAATCGTCTTAAACTCTGCCTGGAGCTTGCTCGTGGCGGGAGGTGGACGAGGAAGAAAAAAGCTATGAACTTGCCGTATCTCAGCTTTGCTCAGTACTTGCGTGAATGCGTGTATGAATGAAGTGCGGTGGAAGGTATATCGGATATTACCCAGAAACTAGCCTAGGGGGGAGTACTAGCCTCTCGACCGGGGAGTGACGCGACGTTAGTACCTGACCTCTACGGGCTAATAAACAGGAACATAAGTCTTCTGGGCTTGCCTAGAGTCCCTAGAAGTAGAGAGTCTGGACATCTCGGGGTTCCACGTAATTGGACTGCACCTAAAATAGCAGCACCAATACGGATCTCTGTTTAATCCTCTTTAACCAATGCGATAACAACATACAACACATTTAAGTGCACACAATGATAAACATACACACACATAAAGCTCACGTACATAACTGACATATTCATCACCGACATTTTAGGGGCAGATGTCCAGACTCTCTACTTCTAGGGACTTTAGGCTTGCCCACAGGCAAAGTCCGTGTGAACCCGCATGTTCAACGTGGGAAGACCGCTCGCGTCTCTCTGACTGGAGCCAATCTGGAGGTTAAAGATTGCCTGAAGGCGCACGTATGGAGGACTACTGGTCAGTATTTTCTCATACCCGAAGCTGCATAGGGTAAATTGTGGCAATGTCTAGCCCGAGGTCTGGGTTAGCATCCCGCTCGGATCGGGGCGCGCCCATTTGAAAAGAGTGATGGAAAAAACCTTTAACATTATTATGGTGCGGGCCTATCCCGTAACATTTTTTGTAGAGTCACGTATGTGTCAATAAGATTGACCATCCGATAAACCGCTTCTCGACTTTGGCACACATCATTAGGGTTAATTTCCGGTGGGGACAGTGGCTTTACTGCAGTAGAACTCCCATGATGGGCAAACCACCGTAACTATTATATATATAAGGTATGAACTTAACAACAATTAAAATGAAAGGAGCCACAGATACACTCCAAGAAAAAGTGTCTCTTGACAGGAAGGGAAGTACGACGAGGGATGTACCGATGGAGGAAGAACCGATGTCATCTGTGACGAGATCGAGGACCAACTCGGTTTCATCCAGGACAACGGCGCTGGAAACACTGGCGACTATTAGGAAGAGAGTCAGGGATGTAACGTACAGAGGAAGGTAGTGGAACTCTTCTGAGTCCCACAGATGAACGTGACTCTAAGAAAGTAGGTGTTGAGTCCAAGACTCAGAAAAAAAAAATTAAAAGCACTAATGTAGTTAAATCAACAGAGTTACCTAGTAGCAGTAATGAAGGCAAAAGCTCCAGCCAGGCTTCGTTGCCCTCCTATGAAATTCCCCCCAGGGGTCAGTATGAGCCGGTTCGGGACAAAGAGAAACCTACGGACGACACGGTGTCATGTCCGGAATCGAGAAAAGGAATTTCGATCCTCCCTCCAGGAGGGCCAAAGAGGCAAAAAAAAATATTTAGAAAATAATCAAGAAGGAAGAAAATGTCCATCGAGCTTTCGTTCATAGCTGCAAAAGTTGTGGAAACTTTGTTGTGGCTGGGACAAATTATCCACAACATGAGTCCAATGCGTCGGAAAGACCTATGGGTTGTCGCGAAGGATTTAGGAGCTTCCATGACTCTTTTATGTAAAAGGGCCGATTCCAACGCGGTCCCGATTGGTCAAGGGCTAGAATTAAAGGTGGCGAGAGCCGAGCTCGCTCAAGTTAAACTTGAATAAGACAAAGTAATTGCTAGAATAAAAGAATTAAGCAAACCGAATAAGGTGACTCGGACAAACATATTTAGGGAGGATGTGGGAGTGGGGCCGGAGGTTCGACCGCTGACCAGGGGTCAGTGATGCTGCCTCCTTCTCCCCCATCCCTCCCCCCTTCGCCTTCGACTAAGGGAGCGAAGAGGAGAATTTTGAGGAAACCCCCACCGGTGCGGGGACCTTCCGTATAGATGAACACGGAGGGGCCGCAGTCGACTTTTCCGACATTAGGAGGGGAAATGGAGGATTTAAAAAACCTCCTGAGGTCCCTTATTCCTGCAGTTTTGCAGGAGATAGGGATTCAACTGATGGGGAGATTTGGGGTCGAATTAAACCCTCCCACTCCCAGGTCTTACGCGGCTGTTGCAAGGGACGGAAAGAAGAAGAAAACGGGGGGCAGTGTAAAGAGACAGGCTGGGCAACCTATTCCACACAAGTAAAGGAAAGGACTGTTTCGGAAGGACGGCCGGAGCCGATCTATCCCGCCAGACAGGAGCAACGGAAGACGGAAGCCTGGGCGGAGATGCTGGGTAGAAAGGAGAAGAAGAAATTAAATAAAGGTAAGGGTCCGGTGCCCGTATCTTCCCCAGAAAGGGGAGGACCGATTCCGGCCGCTGCTACCGGGGGAACTCGACGACTAAATGCCGTCTGAAGAAGGTTTTCACGACGGCGGTGGTAGTCCTTACCTGTCCGAATGGCCAGTACGCGGGGGCTATGGCTAAGGTCAAGGCCAAAATCCCTCCCACCAAGTTTTCTAAAATGGGAATAGAGTCCCTGAAATTGAAGAGAGCGGCCACGGGTGCTCTGATTTTACAAGTGCCGGAACCTCAGGGCGCAGATAGGGCCGATACCCTTGCCGCCGTCCTGAGAACGGTGCCGAGGATGAGGTCAGAGTCGCTCGCCCCGTAAAAAGATGCTTATTAAAAATCTCGACGACTCGCTTGTTACCGGCGAGGTGGCGGGTGCGGTAGCAGCCATGGACGCTTGCAGTATTACGCAAGCAGGCAGGCAGGTCGCGTCTTATGTAAGGGGCAATACATAATAAATAACTTGTGATTGTAAAATCCTGTGTTATAAACGATTCAGCACTACGGCGAGTATCATTACACCTTGTACAAAAAATAAAGGAAGAATTAAAACGACTAGAAGAAATGGGAGTTGTTTCCAAAGTCTCCAAACCAACAGAATGGTGTGCACCTATAGTAGCTGTCCTTAAAGCAAACAAAAAAGACATAAGAATTTGTGTGGATTATACAGAGTTCAATAAAGGCATCATATAAAGTCGCCATATCATGCCAAGCGTGGAAGAAAATCTTGCTCAAATAGGAGATGCTAAGTGGTTCACACATCTAAACGCAAACAAAGAATATTTTCAAATGCTTTTATGTGAATGTTGTCGGCTACTTATTCTAAAATATCTTCGTTTAGAGAAACAAAGTGGACCACAAAATTATTCGGACAAGAAGAAAGAGGATTTAGAAGAAATCTAGACAGAAAATAAACAGGCAGAAGCTTTTACTGTTGTTTCACAAAATGCAAATAAGTTTGATGATATTGAAGAACAAGACGCTCATCAAACACAAAATTTAGAAGTTTTGAACTATAGTGACTCTGCAGTTTGAGAAAATTGTACAATCATCTGCGACAAAATCTTATTAATCATAGTCCTGTTCAAGTGATAGACTTTAATTTTCCTAAGAATAATGATAAAAGAAAATTTTTGACAATTCACTACAAAAGGCGCTTCATTAATGGCAATTTATTCATCAATGGCGATTCAGTATTCAGTGTCAAAAGATTCAATATTTTACTTCTCTTGCAAACTATATTCAATGAATAGAAAATTGGCTCTATATAATAAAGGTTTAAATGATAGAAAAATATGTCTATGTTATTAGCCAAACATGAAAAAAGCAGTAATCATTTAGGAAGCTTTCAAGCATGAAAAGAATTGAAACTTAGGTTTAAAAAAAAAATCTATTGACAAAAACAATTTGTATATTATTAGACAAGAGGAAAAATAATGGCAACAAATTTTAGAAAGATTAATTGCTTTAATACGGCTTCTTGGTGCATAAAATTTAGCAATTCGCGGAAAAATATAATAAACAATTATTTACTGATGATAATGATAACTTTCTTAAAATAGAATACTTGTCTTTGTTTGATTCTGTTATGCATGAACACCAAGAAAATTACTAACAAAGAGATACATATACCTAGGAAAAGGAATACATAATGAACTCATTATCTGCTGCTGTGCGAGAAAAAATCCTTGCTTCTGCCAAGGCTGCTAAATACTTTGCCTTAATTCTAGATTCTACTACCGACGTGAGCCATGTTGAACAAATGACGATTATTATACAATTTGTAAATATAGCAAACGCCAATAAATGAGAGATAAAAGAACATTTTTGGGGATTTTTATCTCTTACTGAGACAATTGGCATCAATATAACAGAAGAAATTCTTAAAAAATTGAAAGAAATGGGATTATCAATAGCAAACCTACATGGACAAGAATATGATAACGACAGCAACATGAAGAGCAAAAATAATGGTGTACAGCGGAAAATTTGAGATATTAATCCCAGAGCATTTTTTGTACCCTGTAATTCTCACTCTCTAAATCTTGTTGTAAATGATACTGCTAAATGTTGTTTGAATGTTACGTCTTTTTTTAATTTGGTACAAAGAACATGTGTATTTCTTTTCTTCGACACAACGTTGGACAGTTCTATTACATAGTGTACCAAATTTAATACTGTTACGTCCAACCCGAATAATAGGTGAACAGAATCTGCGTGAGGAAGGGAAAGACGCAACTACTTGAGAAGGTGCACGCTTGGTTAGAGCAAGCGGCGCGCGTCGACAACGCGGGATATACGGGTCAGTGGGGCCACAGCGGGGGTTCAACGACAAAATATCCGGACGTTCCGCGTCCCTCGGTCCTGTTTTGAGGCAACAATTCTAATTGTTTTACCTTGGGATCAGACCTAGTACTTACCTTGTTAAGAGGGAATGATGATGGTCATGGTTAATAAATCAAGGCAAATTAATTATTATTCATGATTTATTTTAATTTAATAATGGAAAATTACAATATCACTCATTTATCATTTTTATTCTCGAAATTATGGCACTTAAGATAATTAAACATTTCTAAGATGACGTTTAGCAAAAAAATGTACAGATAAAATTAATGTTTCTTTTGTGGTAATTATATAAAGAGAAGAAAGAGTTCAATACTATAATATTGGCAAAAAAAGATAAATTAAAATAATTATAAATAAGTTATTCTAACATTACTATTTAACGCAATGAATTTCTATTATCGCGATTACATAAAGTGAACAAGGAATTAAACATTATACAGTCAGAATAAAACAGATTACACTAAATTATAAATGATTTATTCAAAATGACAATAATGAGAGGTTACAATATTATTTAACTTAACCCTTAAACACGTAAGTCAGTCTGAGAGACCCCATATGAAGATTTGAACGCTTGCAATGTGAAGACGGAATAAGATAGGAAGTTCAAACCAAGACGTAAAAAAAGTTTGAAATCTCCTCTTTCGATTGATATGGTTGATCAACTTTTTTGGTCAACTAGAATTCGAATGGCACGGCAGCAAAGTTTTGTTAGGGTCAATGCAACCCATATAGTGTGTAAGTGAAACATTTTTTGTGAGTATTTTACATAAAAAAACTGGATAAAGTACTTTCGAACAGGTCGGTTTGCAGATGTAACTCGCATATACTCTGTCTAAAGTTGAAATATTATAAAATGCTGTAGAAAAGGGAGTTTTTCCGAAATATATTATGAAATACATTAATTTTCAATTTTAGACACGATTTAATCAAAAATACTTCATATTCGCCTTGTTACATACATAAGTACATTTTTTAATAGAAATGACAATGATATAATTTTTTTTGAAAGTATGAATCTTTAGCTTCTAAACGCTGTATTGTAAAGTTCCTCAAAGTTTTTTGTTGCAAAGATATGATTTTTTTTTAAAGTGAATTTTTAGATGCCCAAAAATACCTCGTATTCTATATGTTACATAATTATACTTTTTAAAAGAAACAACTTTGCCAAATTTTATTTTAAAAGTGTGAATCTTTAGATTTAAAACGCTGTATTTAAAGTCCTTAAACGTTTTTTTGTTGCAAAAATATGATTTTTTGAAGGAAAAGTGGATTTTTAACCAATTTCTCATTTTTGCTTAATGGTTTTTCTTTATAACTTCACAATAAATTATTTTTCGGCAATTCCGACTGTGCAGTCACACTCCTGAGATTTTGAACTTTTGTTTAAAAAAAAAATCGTAGAAAAATATTGATTGTAATCAAAGTTATAGCTTCTCAAAGTTGAAAAAGTCTCCCAGACCTAAAAATGTGCTTCCGTATTTTACAGGATTGATGTGTTTAAAGGTTAATGCATAATTTAACTTTTCTATATTTATAAATATGTTGGTTAAAATATAGAAAGACAGACTTAAACGTTACAGTAATATTGCTTAACGAATCGACTTAACGCACTTTTTGTCATAATTACAGAGAAGCAACTAAAATTACATTGTTTAACTAAGAACAGATTAGATTAAGGGTTGTATTATTAAAATTGATAATTATAGTACCTAACAACATTAGTTTAAAAGTATAGGAAGTAATACTACTTTCTTATACTAATAGTTATCCACATTATAATTTCTAATTTTTCCTAAGGCGTATATGTGCGCGAGTATGTGTATGTAGTTAGGTTGGAATTTCATTTAAAACCGCAATGTTAGGGCGAAAGTGGTTCAGGAATATAAGCTTAGGAACTGAATAATAGTTGGGGTATGTGTGACGATATGCTGGAATGCGTCAGGGGTCGGAGGCAGAATGAGGGAGAAAGCCGCGAATTGCGTCAAAGTCAAACTCGTCTGGGCCAATCAAAAACGTGCCTGGAGGAAGAGGGTCGGAAGATAGTCAAAGCACTGAAGAAACTGACTCTAAAATTTGAAGGAAACCAGGGAAAAATAGCAACGCGGGGGAAGTGGTCGCAGCTTCTCAACAAATTCTATACTAGGCGCGGAACTAGGGGAACGATTTTTCTCCTCAAGATCATGGACATCTAAGATCGAAGAATCTGGAAGAGATTGCTCTTACTTCAAATCATGGACCTCAGGGATCGGAAATCTAGGAGGAGAAGAGAGTGAGACGGGAAAATCTGGGAAGATTCTGCATGTTAATTGGCTACATACGGAGGCTGGCGAATCGGCGAGAGGGAAATTATCGAGAGGTAAATCAGTACAAAGCTTGAAGGGAAATAGGCGCTCTTCTTTTGGTGCAACTGGCGAATACAAGATAAGCGGGTAAACTGAATCAACATGTGAGGCAATAGTTCAATTTTCTCTCTTATAACTTTAAGGCTATGGATTCGGCGATTTCTGCGGTTCCGGCAACGATTCGCGACTACTCGAGACTTATTCTTGTGGACTTTAGAGACTTTTTTTTATTCACTAAAATAAAAACCACACCATTTCTCTCTGCGTTTTGCAAAAAATTTAATTAGAATTTAGACACTCTTTCAGATTAACTCAAACAGGGTTCGAGTAAAACCACAGAAAAAGATTGAAAGTCTAACAAGTTCAACTGAATCAAGATAAAGGGAAAGAATAAAACAAGGAAAACGTTCGGAATCACTCTTAAAGCAGCAAGTAAATCCCAAGAAAGAGGGGAAACAAAATAAGAAGTTTCTTACGGATTCACTCTTAACGCAGCGAGTAAATCCCAAGAAAGAGGGGAAATAAAACAAGAAATCTCTTCCGGATTCACTCTTAACGCAGCGAGTGAATCCTAAGAAAGAGGGGAAAAAAAACAAGGAATCTCTTCCGGATTAACTCTTAACGCAGCGAGTGAATCCCAAAAAACAGGGGAAAAAAAACAAGGAATCTCTTCCGGATTAACTCTTAACGCAGCGAGTGAATCCCAAGGAAGAGGGGAAATAAAACAAGAAATCTCTTCCGGATTCACTCATAATACAGCGAGTGAATCGCAAGAAAGAGGGGAAATAAAACAGGAAATCTCTTCCGGATTCACTTTTAACGCAGCGAGTGAATCCCAAAAAAGAGGGGACATAAAACAAAAAATCTCTTCCCGATTCACTCTTATCGCAGCGAGTGAATCCCAAGAAAGAGGGGAAATAAAACTAGATATCTCTTCCGGATTTACTCATAACCAGGGTTGTTAAAAATTGCGTTTTTTTTTTTAAACTAAACATTCTGTTTTTTTTATTTAAAACATGTTTTTAATGTTTTATATATGTTTTAAACTACGTTAAAAGAAATCATGTTTAAAATGAAAAACAAACATGATTTAAACATATACATATTTATATTTTACAAACATTAAGATATAATTTCTTTAGACTAATTATAGTAAATTATAGTTCTATATTTCAAAACATTCTATATGTTAAGAATTAATCAATGGAAGTATTGAAAGTCCTTTATTTTTAATCTTGGAAGGAAAATTAAGGATTCTGAAATTGATTGATTTTCTTATGCGTTATGCATTATGCGTCAAAAATATGTGCTCTTGCCTTAAAAATTCGACATTAGTATTATTAGTTGGTAATGTCGGTATGATAATACCGACATATTGCATTTATAGTGTCTTTAGTCTCTGTTGACAGGAAACGCCAATGTTGAGGTTGAGGCGCTGTATTTGCTTAAAGCGCGCTCCTTTGTTTTAGACTTTCAGTTTTTTCTGCAGAATAGCATACTTACGTAATGCATTTACTCCAATCTTGCTAGCTTTATTGTCAGGTATATTATTATATATTTTGTAACACATATTGGAATATTCAAGTGTGTATCAAGTGCTCTTCAGATAGCAACATTGTTTTTTACTTTTATATGTAAAAATAAACAAAATTTCGTACGTGTAATAGGAAAACATGACTGGTCGACGACAAGATGCAATTTGGCAACATTTTATTAAAGTAAAAGAGAATGATAAAGTAAGAGCCAAATGTAAATATTGTAAAAAAGAAATATGTGCTTTAGTAGCACGTATGAAATTGCATATACAACATAAATGCAAATCTACACATAAAGACGAAGAGTCTGATCAATTTGAAATGGACGATATCGATCTTAACACTAAATCAGAAAGACAAAATTGTAAGTACATATGAACATGTTAATATTATTAATATATTAATTGTAACTCTAGCAGTACATAATATCGTGTGTGTGTGTGTGTGTGTGTGTACACACTACACACACACATACATATATATACATTTAATAATAATTACATATTTTGTTCAATATATATACATATATATATATATATATATATATTACACAAAATGTGTAATTGCATATTTACGTATTATACATTGCATATTTATACTTATTGTAAATATTTTAATGAGAATATTTGCATATCTGTTATTACTATTTTCGTTTAAATTAAAAAATATCGTTTAATTAAAAAATAAATTAATATTATTTTTACACTGCATTGTTAAGATATTATTTTTGTTGTATCCAATGTTTCATTACATGTTTGAATTCTCTAACATTGACTAGAAAAAATAACAGTAATACAAATACAATTTTAAATGCATTTTCTAATTTCATTACAGGCTCACACAATAAACGAAATAAAATTATTGATATATCCTATTGAAAATATTAAACAAGCTTCAGAATCATCTTCAATATCACCATTGCTTCCAACGTCTTTAGGAATATCGGGCTCTAAATTGGATTCGTTTATAAGAAAAACTACAACAGTGGAAAGTAAAAAGATTCATCTCCAAATTGCAAAATATATATATAGTACGAATTCATCGTTTCGGCATGTAGAACATGACGAATTTAAGAAAATGATTCATCTTTTACGTCCTGGTTACAAACCACCAACCCGTTATGAAATTGCTAACGAATTATTAGATGAAGTTTATACTTCCGTGAGACAAAACACTGAAAAAGATTTGAATGGTAAAATAGTTTCTATGATGATGGATGGCTGGAGTAATCTTCACATTGAACCAATTGTTTGTATTTCAGTAACCGATGTATCAGAAGGAAATATTCATTTAATTGATACAATTGATACAAGAGAAAATAGACATACTGCAGATTATTTATTAAATTTAGCTGTTACATCGATTAAAGATTGTCAAAACTTTGGTTGCTTTATTAAAAGTTTTGTAACTGATAATGCAAGTAACATGACTAAAATGAGAAAGCAACTCTCAGAGTGCGAAGATTTAGGTATGCCAGATATAATAACATATGGCTGTTCTGCACATATTCTAAATTTATTGGCAAAAGATGTAGATGTGCCAGGTCTAAAGGATGAAGTAAAAAAAATAATAAAGTATTTTAAATATACTCATTTTCCAGCGGCTAAATATAAACAGGCAGGCGGCACTTCTCTTAATTTACCTATTGATGTCCGTTGGAACACTTTATCCGATTGCTTTGTATCATACTTAAAAAATTGGCATATTCTTGTAAAAATATGTTCAGAAAACCGTGTTGCAATTGATACAGAAATACAGGCTAAAGTTCAAAATCTTAATTTAAAAAACAATGTAGAAAAATATTTATTTAAGTTACAGAAAATTTCAAACGCATTGGATAAAGTTCAAAAGGAAACATGCACTATCGGAGAAGCTGCTGAAATATGGTTAGATTTATTGCAACGTGTCGAAAAAGAAGACTTTACTACTTTTGAAATAGATTGTTTTAAGACTCGTTTTAATATGGCGATGACTCCATATCATTTTTTAACAAACTTGTTAGATCATCGTTACAGAGGTCAAAAATTAAAGCAAAATCAATTAGAAGAAGCGTTAGAGTATGCAGCTGCATATCATCCTGAAGCAATGCGGTTTATAATCTTATATCAAGCAGAAAGTTCACCATTCAGAAAATATTTATTTTCAACTCAAAACGTAAACAATATTAATCCGGTATCATGGTGGCGAGCTCTTCGGAGTAGCATAAACAATGCCATGTTTGAATTAACTATGCAACTGCATACAGCTGTAGCATCCTCTGCAGGTATTAAAAGATTATTTTCTACTTTTGGTTTAGTTCACAATAAAATACGTAATAAGTTAGGAACAGAAAAAGCGTCAAAACTAGTATCCATTATGAGAAGTTTAAATTCAAACAGATCGATTTTGAAAGACGATTAAAAATTATATGTATTGTATGTATGTATGTATCTATCTATATATATATATATATATATATATATATATATATATATATATATATATACATATTATTAACAAATATATTATTACATATATTATTAACATATGTATTATTAAACATAATATATATTATTTGTATACTTTTTATTTGTATAACACACACACACACACACACACACACACACACACACATACGCAAGCGTTTTATATATTTAAAATAAATTTTATTATATATGCAAATCAAAAATTATTTAAATACTTCGAAAATTTATAAATATATTATTAAAAACACATTTAAAAGAATCATGTTTTAAACGTTTATTTTAAACACGTTTAAAACAAAAACATGTTTAATTTGGTGTGATGTTTAAAACGTGTTTTAAACATTTGTTTTAAACATAAATGTTTAAAACGTAACAACCCTGCTCATAACGCAGCGAGTGAATCCCAAGGAAGAGGGGAAATAAAACAAGACATTTCTTCCAGATTCAATCTTAACGCAGCGAGTGAATCCCAAGAAAGAGGAAAAATAAAACAGAAAATCTCTTCCGGATTAACTCTTAACGCAGCGAGTGAATCCCAAGAAAGAAGGGACATAGAATAAGAAATCTCTTCCGAATTCACTCTTAACACAGCGAGTGAATCCCAAGAAATAGTGGGAATAAAACAAGAAAACTCTTCCGGATTCACTCTTAACGCAGTGAGTAAATGCAAAGAAAGAGGGGAAAATAAAACAAGAAATTTCCTCCGGATTCACTTTTACCGCAGCAAGTGAATCCCAAGAAAGAGGGGAAATAAAACAAGAAATCTCTTCCGGATTCACTCTTATCGCAGCGAGTGAATCCCAAGAAAGAAGTGTATAAAACAAAAAATCTCTGTCGGATTAACTCTTATCGCAGCGAGTGAATCCCAAGGAAGAGGGGAAATAAAACAAGAAATTTCTTCCGGATTCACTCTTAACGCAGTAAGTGAATCCCAAGAAAGAGGGGAAATAAAACAGGAAATCTCTTCCGGATACACTTTTAACGCAGTGAGTGAATCCCAAGAAAGATGGGAAATAAAACAAGAAATCTCTTCCGGATTCACTTTTACCGCAGCGAGTGAATCCCAAGAAAGAGGGGAAATAAAAAAGGGAAATCTCTTCCGGATACACTTTTAACGCAGCGAGTGAATCCCAAGAAATAGGGGAAATAAAACAAGAAATCTCTTCCGGATTCACTCTTAACGCAGCGTTTGAATTCCAAGAAATGGTGGGAATAAAACAAGAAATCTCTTCCGGATTTACTCTTAACGCAGTGAGTGAATCCCAAGAAAGAGGGGAAATAAAACAGGAAATCTCTTCCCGATTCACTTTTAAGGCAGCGAGTGAATCCCAAGAAAGAGGAGAAATAAAACAAGAAATCTTTTCCGGATTCACTTTTACCGCAGCAAGTGAATCCCAAGAAAGAGGGGAAATAAAACAAGAAATCTCTTCCGGATTCACTCTTATCGCAGCGAGTGAATCCCAAAAAAGAGATTGGAAATAAATGAAGAAATTTCTTCCGGATTCACTCTTAACGCAGTATGAGAGGGTGTATGAGAAGTCAAAAGTATTGAACCTATTAAATATATTATATTGATAACAAAATCGTTCGCAATAGATAGAAGAGGTGGTCGGAAAACAAGAGCTAAATAAACTGTTAATTCGAGACTTACTGCTTGGTGATTGTAGTGTTAGTGTTTGTAGTGTTGCTGTTACAGACAATGCAGTAGTTTTGGAGCCGCAGGCCTCTAAACTGTGGTTTACTTTGCGGGAGACGGCCGGTGTGGTCGAAGGGATTCTGCGTCTGATGCACATTGTTTGGGAGGTCCCAAATAGCCTCTTTTCACAATGGCACTTTTCTTTTTTGACCGTGATTAACGCTTCGTACGAGTTTAAAGACGGCAGATCTGAGAGTCACATAACTCGGACATACAATATCTCACGGATCTGTGATTCGTATTGAGCAGGAATCAAGACTACTTGGTTCTCTAGAAAATGCGCCGATTTATATTATTTTTCGTCTATGATTCCCTTTGTCTTATCAAGGGCCGTGTGCACCAATTTATTCATAATGCGCCTACGTGCAATATTTGGTTTTATGATTTTTTTTATATTCCTCCCTAATTGTTATCCCGAGAAAGCAGCGGGTTTGATAATTGAACTCCTGGAAAGCATTACATGTCAAAATTTTACTAATTTATTGTTATGTGGACGCCGGGTATTCAGAACCCGAAAGGGTACACACGTTTTCCAGTTCCCTGAATTTACTACTTATGGTGTTTCCGGCGTCAAGCAACGGTGTCATCTTAAATCCCTATGATTGGTAAATTTATAGTTTCTTAATTTATGACATCTGATTATTGCTGTAAGTGTCACCGTATTCTCGGAATCGGGGTGAGATTATAAAATTAGGTGAATCATTGCTGCTCGGCCCCGTTAATTATGTTATCTGCTGGTTGCGAAACAAAAAAAAATCGTTATTCCTCATAACGTAACAATACTAAAACTACTGAATGATATAAGATGGGAAAGTTGAATAGATGCATTAAAACCACTTCGATATCAGTTACGTGTATATGATGCTTTTATGAATATTTACGAGAATACCACTTTGACAGGACCATCTGGTAACTTGTCACGGGTAAAGGCTTAAGGACTTGCTAAGAAAATTTCAGATATTACAACTATAACTATTTTATTTTATCTTTGATTGTGTGGCATAACATTCTTTTCAAAGTTAACGTAGCCAGTAAACTACTCCAATCTAAGGATTTTAACTTGGATGCTGCTACAAAGCAGCTGCATATAACAAAAACATTTCTTGAGACTTGCAGAAGTAATTTCAGTTTTATGAAGATGTTGATAGAAGCAGGGGATTTACTGAAGAGTTCGGTATTCCTGCAGTATTTTAATCGGTGTCCAAACCAACTCGCTTGGGAAGAAAAAGAAATCAATTTTTATACAAAACAGAAGATGAGCTTGTTCTAAATGCAATACAACGATTTAAGGTAAATTTTTATTCTTGATACTGCGATCAATGCTGTTGATGAAAAGTTTTCCCAATTGCACCAAATTAACTGTACATTTGGTTTTCTTTATGATTTGCAAAAATTAGAGAATGAATCACACAATAATATTTTTAAAAAATTGCTTGAATTTAGAAAAATGTTTAACGCATGAAGATTCAAAGGATATTGATGCTTTTGAGTTGTGCAGTGAACTGCAAGCTATTGCAAGAAAAATACCAAAAAACGCAAACCCACAAGATGTAATTAATTATATGTGTGACTGCAACCTCTTAGACAGCATGCCAAATTTAGTCATTGCTCTTCGTATTTTATTGACATTCCTGTTTCTGTAGCCAGTGGTGAGTGCAGTTTTTCTAAATTGAAACTGATAGAAACATATATACGATCTACAATGACTCAAGACAGACTTGTTGCGTTGTCAATTTTATCAATAGAACAAAATATCACTCAAACTATTGATTTAAAAATACTAACTTCTACTTTCTTTAAGATAAAAGCAAGAAAAAAGAAAATGTAGGTTGTACCGATTCCTTTTAAATTTATATGGATGAAATATCCCATTGCAGTACTAAATTTTAGAATTGTCTTTGGCCATATTTGTCTATTGCAGAAAACTATATTTGAAATCTGGACGTACACAGTTTTCTGCAGTGAATAAATACGGTCAAATGTAGCCAAATCTGGAATTTTTACGAGACTATGTTCCCTTGAAATTGGTGCAATTTATAAATCATAATAAACAATTAAAAAAATCATAAGAAATATAAAAAAATTATTTAAAAAAAATTTTTTTTAATTATTAAAAAAGTTAAAAAATTATAAAAAAATATAAAAAATATAAAATTTATTAAAACAAATTAAAAAAAGAACTCTAATGCGGGCGTCCAAGTACAAGTATTTAGTGACAGTTTCAACCTTGTAAAACACAGAGAAGTTCGGCTAGTTTTTATACCAAGTATATTTAATATTTTTGTGTTTTGCATAGATGTGTGTGCATGTACGTGTGTGTAATTATTCCTTAATTATATTTAAAATATGTATTTGCGTGCTTTGAGGGGGACGGGGGGAGGGGGGCGCATAATATTCATTTGCCTAGGGCGTCAACTTTTTTGCGCCGATCCTGATTTTATGTTTTAAATAAAAACCTCTATGTTTTATAGCATTTATTGTAGCCAAAGTCGAGATTTTTCCAAAGTTTTATAATAAAGTATTTTTTCTTTTAGTACTTTTCGAATTATAAAACTTAAAATTTAAGTACCATTGGCAATAGCATTACAAAGTAAACAAAAAAAATTATTACATCAAAATATGACATAATAATGGTTAATGGTGACATAAAAATGATTATTAAAAATTTTTGGTCAATTACAATTCATCTTTATATTATTTTGATGTTTTGTGACTTGATGTTCTACTTGGGATACCACGTGGTATCCCAAATAGAACATCAAGTTACAATAAAATTTATGACTCAAAAAGTACTTAGTGAATATACTTCATTGTAGTGTTTTGGAAATATCTTGACTTCAGTTGCAATAGTATGCTATAAAAAGATTTTAATTTAAAAAATAAAATTGGTATCGCTTTCATCGCCGATTATAACACCGTTTACGTCATAACTGATAGCGCCATTTTATTGCTCCCTTAAAAGCAAACAAATTGATCTATGACAATTTTTTTGTGGGATGCATGTTTCTCAAGACATTTAAGTGTCTCAAGTTAAATACCTCATTCTCTGTACACTAATCACGATCATGTTTATACATATCGATCTTGGAGACATTCTCTAAATTAAATATCAAATAATGTTGATATAAATATTATCAAATGCCTCTGTGGTCAAACTGAGACTCCCACACGAAATGTAGAGATCCAAATTCAAACTCTGGTTGATGTAATCATTTTTCTAGATTTTTTACATATTCTAAAGTAGATGGCAAGGAGGTGTTTTACAAGTTAGCATCATATAAAATTGTCAATTTAATTCTATGATATTACTTTTCTGATTTAACTTAACAGCTGTATATGAAAATGAAACCAAAAGTAACGAAATAAGTAACGGAGTTATTCTCGATAGAAAGTATTAAAAGGTAAGTGAACAAGTTTGAAGAATTAGAAATTGTATGTAAAATATTATAAAAAAACATTATTTCAGCACTACAACCGATTTTGCTATGGTTTTTTTTTATTTGAATTGTGTTACATGCAAATTGCGGTTGTAATTATTCTAGTTTTTTGTTTCGATTTGAACATAACCATAAGATAGTATTCAAAATATAAAATACGATGTTTTTAAATTAAAATATTAGTGAAAAAGTATACAAAATTTATGGTAATAAGTATTTTTTGTTTTTCTAAAAAAATATATGAAAAACACCTTTTTCTCAAAGGAGAATACTTTTTTATACGAATTTTGTGTAATAATAACTTTGAATTTTAAACAGTATTGTATAGTTTCTACAATAACACAAATTTCTTCATTTTTTTTATATTTAATGTATTTACAATTCATTTTTCATTTATATTTAATTTTACACAATTATATAAAAATATAATCGCATATTATTCAAAAATATGTAAAAAGAAGTTACCAATACTGGCACAGCCCTCTTAAATAAGCATTGCATTGTATTAATACTAATCAAAATATGATCTGCTTAAATAATATTGTCGACAAAAATTTAATTTTTTTTACTTTAAAGAAAACAAAATTGTTTCTGGATTTTGATGTGCTGATTACTAATCTGGACGCGAAAATGTATCGCATCAAGTTTTGAAATATTCTAAATGTGTAAAAAATGAGGTTTTTGGCCATTTTCAACGACTTATAAAATGTCTAATAATTTTTTTACAGCACCCAGGCGGATGTCACATTAAACATTACTTTTATACTTTCGAACGCATATTTGATCACTATGATCCGAATTTTTTCGCTGAGATAGAATAAATTAAAGTTTTTTGCTTTTTTTAACTCAGAAGGTATACCTACATGTAAAAAAAGAACTCCTAAATATCTCCGAGAGATTGAGTTTGAGAAAAAAAGATTTATTTAATAATTATGCATTAAAAATTTGTTTATTATGATTCTTACCAAGCTTTTGAAAAATTGAACTACAATTTAATCCTTTCCATAACTTATACATTACAAGACAAAAGCGCACAATTGTAAAAGATTCCAAGAATAGTAACTTCTTCGACAATTCATATACTACAAAATAATAAAGATACATTTTGTTATTGTTTTAAGGTACCTTTCCATACGCAGTATATTGCGGTAGTAAATATTTCACGTGATTCACGGTTCATCTTTTCTTCTTTTTCACGCAACACAGAAAAAGAGAATAGATCAGTGCCCAACCTTTTTACATCTGTGAACTACTTTTTTTTAGTAAAGCAACTTCGCGGACTTCCGTTTCCGGTAGCGAGAGTGACTGACGTGTGTGTGTGGAGAGTGCGAGTGATAAACAAGTATTAGGGGATAGGGTGAGACGTGGTGGAGTGCGAGGAGGTGAAGGGAAAGGGAAGGGGCTGGTGGTAGAGGGTGAATAAGGGTAAAGGGCCGGGGGAAGAGAATAGGGAGACAGGAGGGATAGTAGGGTTGGGACGGGATTTGGAGGTTAGACGGGAAAGCAGGTTTAGAGTGTAGAGAGAAAGCAGAAAAGAGGGAGGGTAGCGACATCGGGCGGTAGAAGTGAGAAGCAGAGCAAGAGAGAGTAAGTGCAGTAGCGGGAAATTTTGAATTAGAGTAACGTTTGCGTAACCGATTTAATATCTTAATATATGATTTTATATTTTTGCATTTGCTACAGCGGTATAATAATTATAAAAATAAGCTAAAATATTATAAAACTTGTTTAAATTGTTTTTTTTTTTTATTAGAGTAGAAGTGATCATCTTAAATATAAAAGAGTCATATTTTCTAGTAAATATTTTCTACAGAAAAAAGAAATATATATATATATATAGATTACTTAAAAGAAATTTTTGTTTTTCTTTTACAACCCGACTGCAAGTAAATAAACTCGTGAATAGGAAGTAGGCAGGTTAGAGGAAAGACGAGATGGAGAGAGAAAGGGAAGTAGAGGAGGAGACAGGGGAAGAGAAGAGGAGGGTGGGGAGACCGAGCAAAGTAGAGGGGATGAGGGATAGAGCATATAGTCTATCGCTGATAGAGGCGTTTAAGAGAGGAGAGAAAAGGAAGGAGATAGATGCATTACAGGCAGATATCTTTAAGAAAAGTATAAAGGTAGTGAGATCGCCGGAAAAACAGCTAGAAAAGCAGTCGGAAAAACAGCTGGAAAGGCAAGAAGAAGGGGGGTTGAGTGAGATATTAAGGGAAGTAAGGGAGGGTTTTAAGGAAATTAAAGCGGAATTAAGAGAGGTAAAGGAGGGGAAAGCAGAGATGAGGGAATGGATGGAAGAAATGAGGAAAAGATTAGACAGCTTAGAGAAAAGAGTGGAAGAGATAGAGAAAGGTAGGGGGAGGGAGGAGAAAGAGGAAGGGGATGAGGAAAGGAAGGAAGAGGAAGGGGTAAAGCAGATGGAGAGAGGGAGAAAGGGAGAGATGAAGGAATTAGAAGAAAGGATGAAGAGAATAGAGTTAGAGGGGGAAAAGAGGAGAAGGGAAGAAAGGAAGAAAAATATAATAGTAAAAGGAGTGAAAGCAAAGGAGAAAGGAATAGAGGGGTTAAAAAAAGAGATAGAAGAGATAGTGGGGGCAACGGGGGCGACAGCGAGAGTGGAAGGGATAAGGAGTATAGGGAAAAAAGATAAGGAAGGAAGGAAAATGGTATGGGTAAGATTAACGAGTGTAGGGGAGAAAATTGAAGTGATGAAAGGAAAAGCAAAGCTGAGGGAAAGAAGGGAGTGGATAGTGGATGATCTGACAGAAAAGGAGAGAAGGATAGAGTGGTGGATAAGGAAGGAAGCGGAAAGAATAAGGTGGGAAGGTAGGAAAGTAAGAGTAGGTTATATGAAAGTATGGATTGAGGAGAAATTATGGATATGGGATGAGATTAAGGATGAGTTGAGGGAATGGCACGGAAAAGAAGTAAGAGAATGGAAGGGGGGGATGGAGAAGGGTAGAGGAGTGGAAAAAGAGAAAGAGGATTTTTAGTAGGGAGATGGACGGAGGGAGAGGGAGAGGGAGAAATAGAAGGAAATATAGAAAATGAGAAGCATAGGAAAAAGAGGAGGAATAAGAAAAAAGAGGATGGCAAAAAGTATAAAATAGGCTTTTGGAATGTGGCAGGCATGGAAAATAAAGAGAAGGATTTCAGGGAGAGACTAAAAGAATGGGATGTGATGTTCCTGAGTGAGACTTGGTTACAGAAGAAGGGATGGGAAAGAGTTCGAAAATGGCTGCCAAAAGGATACGTGTGGGAAGTGCAAGAGGCGGCAAGGAAGAGTAAGAAAGGGAGGCAATGGGAGGAATGATTGTGGGGATAAGGGAGGGGATAGGGAGAGAAAAGGATGATAAGGAAAGAAAAGAGGAGGGATTACAAGCAGTAAAAGTAAATTTAGGGGGAGAGTGGTGGAGACTAATAGGAGTATATGTAAATAGAGATTTGGAGGGAAAAATGGAAAGGCTGAGAGAGTGGATGGAGGACAGAGAGGAAGGGGTGAGGGTGTTAATAGGAGGGGATTTCAATGCTAGGACGGGGAGAGAGGGGAGAAGAATAGGTGAGGATGAAGAGGGAGGGGCAGAACAAGGAAAGAGGAGCTCGAAGGATGAAAAGATGAATAGAGAGGGAAAAAAGCTATGTGGTTATATAGGAGAATTGGGATGGTCAATATTGAATGGAAGCGTAAAGGGGGATGAGGAGGGGGAATGGACGTATACAGGAGGGAAGGGAGGGACCGTAATAGATTATGTGATCGGGAATGAGGAGACAAGAAGGAAAGTGGAAAAAATGAAGGTGGAGGATTGGGTAGACTCCGATCATCAGTCGATAACGGTATGGGTGGAGGGAGGAGGCCGGAGGGAAGAGAGGACCGGGAAAAGGAAAGGGAGAGGAAGAAGGGGGGTTTGGACGGAGAAGGGAAAAAAGAAATTTGAGGAATACCTTGGGAAGAGGGGTAGTGATGGTGAGGGGGTAGGGGAGGTTTGGAGGAAAATGAAAAAAAAAGTAGAAGTGGCATTAGAGAGAGTAGAGAAGGAAGAGAAGAAGGAACGGAGAGGATGGTGGGATGAGGAATGTAGGGATAGAAAAAGAGAGGTTATGGAGGAATTAAAATGGTGGAGGAAGAGAGGGGGAGAAGGGAAAAAATATAAAGAAATGAGAAAGAGGTACAGGGAACATTGTGAGGAGAAGAAGAAAAGGAGAGGGAAAGATGGGAGAGGGATATAGAAGGAATAAGATCCGAAAAGGATGTGTGGAAGGTAGTGAATAAAGGAAGGAGGAAGAGAAAGAGAGTCAGGGAAGGGATTGAAATGGGGGATTGGGAAAAACACTTTAGAGGGGTGCTGGGGGGAGTAGAGTGGAGGATAAGAGGGGAGGTAATGGGGAGAGGGGTAGAGGAGGAAGAAGAGATTAGTAGAGAGGAAATTGGTCGGGCGATAAGGAGATTGAGGGACGGAAAAGCGGCAGGAGGGGATGGGATTACGAATGAAGTATGGAAATATGGGGGAAAAGAAATAAGGGAATGGCTGTGGGAGATATGTAATAGAGTGTGGAAGGGAGAGGGATGGCCGGAAGATTGGAGAGAAGGGATAGTGGTACCGATAGTGAAAAAAGGGGAGGGGGAAAAGGTAGAAGACTATAGGGGGGTTACGCTTACGCAAACGGCGTATAAAGTGTACGCGGCGGTTTTGGCGGAGAGATTGAGGGAAGAAGTAGAAAATAAAGGGATATTACCACCGAGTTAAACGGGGTTTAGGAGAGGGGTAGGAACGATAGATCACATATACGTATTAAATTATTTAATAAATAAGAAAATAGCGGAAGCAAAAGGCAAAATAGTAGTTATGTTCGTGGATATGAAAGCAGCGTTTGACTCGGTGGATAGGGAGATACTGGTACAGACAATGAGGAGGAAAGGAGTGAGAGAGAGTCTGGTGGTGAGGTGTGAGGAAATTTTGGAGGAAACAATAAGTATAGTAAGGGTGGGGGAAAGAGAGGGGGGAAACTTTTGGGCAAATAGAGGAGTGAGACAGGGATGTCCGTTGAGCCCATGCATGTTCACACTACTACTAGCGGATTTGGATGAGGAATTGGAGAAGGGGGGATGGGGGGGGGAGTAAAGGTGAAAGGAAGAAAAATTTATTTCCTGGCGTACGCGGATGATGTGGCGATGGTGGCAGAGGATGAAGCAGGGATGAAAGGGTTAATAAAAACATTAGAAGAATATGTAGAACAGAAAAGATTAGAAGTAAATGTGGAGAAGACAAAAGTGTTGAGGTGTAGAAGAGGGGGTGGGAGACAGAAAAAGATAATATGGAAATGGAAAGGAAATGAAATAGAGGAAGTGAAAAGGTATAAATATTTGGACTACATGATGATGGCAAATGGGGGACAGAAAGAACATATAGAGGAGAGAGTCAAAAAAGGAGCGGTGGTGATGAGAGAAGTATGGGGAATAGGGAAAAGGAAATTTGGAAAGAACTGGGCTAGAAGGATGTGGTTATTTGATAGGCTGGTATGGACGGTGGTTAGCTATGGGGCAGAAATTTGGGGGTGGAAAGAAAGGGAAAAGGTAGAGAGGATACAGGACAGGTACTTGAAATGGGTAATAGGGGTGGGAAGGTACACACCGGGGTACATGGTAAGGGAGGAGATGCAGAGGGAAAAATTAAGGGGAAGGGCAGGAATGAGGGCATGGAGTTATGAAAAGAAACTGGGCGAAGGAGAAGGGGGGGAGTTGGCAAGGTTGTGTTGGGAGGAGATAAGAGGTAGAGCGAAGGAGGGAAAGGTGATGGGAAAATGGGAGGAAGAAAGAAGAAGTTTCTATGAAGAAAAGAGCTGGAACATCAAGGAGATAGAAAAGTTGTGAGAAGAGGGAGGGTTAAGGGGTGAAGAGGTGGTGGCAAGAGAGAGGAGGCGGCAGGAAGAGGAAAGGTGGGAAAAAATTAGGAGCTCGAAGTTCAACAGATGGTACAGCAGAGTGAAGGGAAAGGGAGTGCCGGAGTACTTGAAGAGGGATTGGAAAGAGGAAAGTTGGAAAAGGATTGCGAGGTTTAGGTTAGGAGATGGTATGAGAGGAGGTAGATACTGGGAAGAGAAAGAGAAAAGAAAGTGTAGGATATGTGGATGGGGAGAGGAAACGTGGGAGCATATATGGGAGGAATGCACGGATTGGGGGACGGAGAAGGGATGGCAGGAGATGGTAGGAGAGGTTTTAGGTGAGAGGGGGGAGGGAGAAGTTTGGATGAGAAAATTGGAGGAGATGCGGGAGGGAGGAGGGTGGCTGGGTATGAATGAGAGTGTAGAAGGAAGAGAAGAAAGGGTGGAAGAAAGTGGCGGAAACGGAGGTCCAAAGAATGAGTGTGGAGGTGTGGATGGATGAGTGATTTTTCTCTCTCTCTCTCTCGTGCGTTGTAAAAGAAGCAATGAATAAAAAGGTTGAAACTATGTAAGCGGAGCGGAAGTCCGCAATGTACTCCGCAAGGAATAAAGTACCTACTACTATTAGTAAAGCAACTTCGCGATCTATCTATGTATGTGTAAAATGTAAGAAAAAAAATACAAAATTAAAATATGATTTAACCGTTTATTAAACGTATTAATAGAGATATGTGTTAAAACTATGAACAAATTAGTAAAAAAAAAATTAATATTAAAATTATAAATTTTATAATAGAATTCCAATAAAATAAAAATTAAAATATAAACATATAATAAAATTTAAGAAAAGTAAAAAGTAATGCAAATATTAATGAGACCTTTGACATTGTGAGATTTAGCAATTTTTTGAAATTTATTTGATTGCAATAAAATAAAATTATAATTTTAAATAGACGTAATTAAAGAAAAAAGAAAGATCTACCAAAAAAATGTTGCGATCGTCCGGTAGATCGCGATCGACTGGTTGGGTACCCCTTGAATAGGTGAACTGTGAATCACGTGATATATCTTTACTGCCATAGCGTATTGCATATAAAAAAATATCAAGAGAATCTGAAAAGGAATCAAAGACTTTCTTAACAATGTTTACAACGCATTATTTATTTCATGATTTGCAAAAGAACAATTATTAGAAATCTTTTCAAATAAAGAGGACTTCTTATGAAAACTAGATAGTTTTCGATCATTTTGTCAAAAATTGTATTATATAAACTTTCAAATTGTTGATTTTATACAGTTTTTTATTCATTTTATGATTTTCAATTTGTTTCTGCATTTCAAAATTTTTTCCATTTTACAAGTAAATTTCTATTTACTACGAACTAAAGTATTTTTCAGTTTTCTTAGAAGTTTGTTAATTAATTTTACTAATACATTCTGACCACAACATACAATATTTTAAACTTAAGTATTTTTATTTTGTATTACTCTTGTAGCTTCAATTTTTCCATATTGATACAAAATGCCTTGCACTTGTAAAAATAATCCTAATTTATTTTATTACATGTGTGGAAAATATATGTTTCAGTCTCAAAAGTATGCATTACCGATCATGTGCAAATGATATATCAGTTATATTTTAAATGCAAGGTAGAAAACCTCAATCTCTTCCGTCGCTTGTCCTAAAGGTCATACTCCACAACTGATAGTACCAAAATTATCTTTAGAGTATATAACTTCAATTTTTACACTTAAAAGTAATGAACAGAATAATGAATGTTTTAGTTGTTGAAACTTCCAACTTACAAACCATATATCATAAATAAAAAAAAACTTATCAATCTTTGTCGAGATCTCAAATTTATCAAATATAAAGTAAATTACTAGGTTCCAGGCTTCAACAAGGGAAGTTACTTCAGAAGAGTACAGTTACGTACGCTAGGAAACGCGCAAACAATTTAAAACCATTTTTTTAAAGATTGACAATTGCTATACTGTAACGTATACTGTAACTGTCAACAGTTTGATGGAGGAAATATAAGGACAGAAGCATAAACGTCATGTTTGGTGATTATTTAAAGATGTATCAAAAACTAGTTTGAAAGTCTTCTTCTTAATGGAAACACCTACTCATCTGTTTCGATTGGACACGCTGTTAATACAAAACTTATGACAATATGAAGTTTCTTTTAACATACATTAATTACGAACAACATCAGTGGCGTATTTGTGCAAATCTCAAGGTTATAGCTATAACCATTGGATTACAGCTATTTAAAGTACTGATATTTTTTCTACGAAAGGGATAATCATGACAGACAAACATTACGAAGTAAAAAATTAGCCTATGAGGAAAAAATTAAAATCAGAGGTAAAAAAACGTTTTAAGTAAATCATTAGTTCAATCAGAAAATATTATATTACCACCATTACATACAAAGTTGGGCTTAATGAAAAACTTTCGTCAAGGCAATGTGTAAAGAAGTTTCAGATTTCCTTTAGTTGAAAGAAAACTCCCATCAATCAGTGATGCCAAAATAAAAGAGTGTAACGGCTCGGGCAAAGACCACCACAGTATACGCGTCGGACGCAATAAGTGAATACACGCGGCGCCACTAGGCGGCCCTGTCGTGTGAATAAGGCCTCACGCAGCAAATAATACAGGCGCCGCCGCTAGGCGGCCGCGTCGCGGCGGCCCTTCTCAGGAGTCCTTCCTTCCTTTAGGAGGCCAATGGATTTCCGCTATCAGCGATAGCTATAATACCATATCCTACAACACAGTCACCCAGAACTCTGGCCCAGATTCTGATATGTACTTCCACGTTTCTATTGTTATAATTTTTAACTTCAGTTATCTGAGAATATTACACCCTTATCGTTAAAGTCAGGAATTTTTTCTCCTCCCTTTTTTTTAATACTTATTAAGTATTAAATTACTTCTTCTTCTTTCTCCCCTCTTCTATTCTCTTTATATATATTTTTCTTTCTTCTTTCCTTCTCACTTCTTGCTTATGGAGCCACCTGGGATACTTCGATACTTCCCACAGGATCTGAGAATCAAAAAACCTCCAAGGAGCACTTGGCAATAATTAGTATAAGATATCCTATTTAATTTAATCATGCAAAAGCTTTTTATTTTATACCGAATTACGCTAATACCTTATCATTTATAAACAATTCATTAATTTTAGTAATAAAGTTTTTAAATGCATTAACAATTTTGCTTTTTTTATCTTTTAAGATGCCAAACACATATTTCACTGATATACTATAGGTTCCTGTAAGCCTCTTTTCCTTAAATTATTCATGAGTATTTTTCTACTATTTTTTAACAATGGGCATGTCCAGAAAATGTGGTTAACATTTCTCAAAAAAGGAGACCCTCCTGAGTCCCAAAAAATTTCTAAAAAAAAATTTATAGCCAATCGGGGTCCTCATTCCGTTAATCCTATCAAAAAGAATTTTAGAATTAATATTATCGTATGCAGATTTTATATAAAGAAAGAGCCCGCCAGTTACATTACCCGTCATAAAAACTTTGTAAATTTCTAGATTGATTAGAGCAAGACAATTATCGCAGGATTTACTTTTGTGAAAACCAAATTGACGCTTGGAGATTAAGGCATTTAGTTCGATAAATCTTTTAATTCTGGTTTAAATTAATTTTTCAAATAATTTTAAAGTACAAGGTTCTAAGGAAATTGGCCTAAAGCCTTTTTTCCAACTTTTGAGGATCAAAATTATTAAATATTCTTTCCAGCAATCTGGACAAGAGCTATTCAAGATTATTTTATTGAAACTATTTAATAAAGTTTCAATAGCTTCCCTAGGTAAATGTCAGAATTCGATAATTTAATAAGTCTACCCCAGGGCTTCCATTTAATTTGCCATCCTTAATATGATTGATCAACTCTCTTTAAAATTGAATGGTTGGCTAAACAAGCTCGGCAAGCCCCTACCACCGCTCGAGTCTTTTAAAACATTCATTTCTTTAGAAACCACAGGAGAGACCAATTCATTAATAAAATTTTCAATAAGTGATTCTCTATTTGTCTCCATTTGGCACTGACTGTCTAAACATTTTGCAATTTTTAAATCTCTTAATTTTTTTCCAAAATTTTTTTGAACCAGAGATCTTAAATATTTCTTCTACTAAATTATGGAAATTTTCTCTTTTCCTCTTAGCCAAAATTTTTCTGGTTACAATTGATGCCTCTCTGTATTTTAATAAATTTTATCGGGTTGTTTAAAAGACGGGTTGTTTAAAAAGATTTTAAAACATTTAGTTCTTTCATTCACGGCCTGTTGGCAAATATCATTCTACCATGGTTTGTTAATAACCTTATTACGATTTACATGATGGGCTCTATTGCTATTTTTTTTATTTAAAGTTTCAACACTATTGGTGGATGGGTTGTGCATTAAAGTTTTGCCATTCTCATTGTGTATGATGCCTCCCGCTCGGATAATACAGTTGATAGTAATAAGATGCCATTCGTTATACAACTGAGCTCCGTTCAGGCTTCTCCATGTTGACTCTTTATTCTCAAACTTGCTCACCTAAAGCTGACCAAAAGTTTCTAGAACAAAGTTTTTCAGGTTCATTTTCCTCCTACATACTTCTGCTTTCGACTGAGTTTGGCTGTCATTATATAAAATGTAATTATTGCCAATAATAATGTTAATCTTAATAGGAAAGTGATCACTTTCGATGGGTTCTTCCCACACTCCTCACATTAATGTAATATTGTCGATATTTGTAAGCGTGTTTGTCAGCGTCCGGAGCGCTGATGTGTTGGTTTAAGTAACTTATGTTACCAAGCGAGTCGGTAATAGATGCCCTAATAGCCACACTGGCCAAACCGTCATTCACCACCCAGAGATCGGAGCCGCTAATTGCCTCGCAGGGTGATCCGCTCGCCGGATCGCTCCGCGAGGAACTCCACATCCGATAGCATTAAAATCACCACAAATAAGGAGGTTAAATTTTTTATGATATTTTAGTTTATAAAACAAATCTTGCCATGCTTGTTTATTTATACAAATGCTTGGCGGTTTGTATAGTGAGATGACATACATCTTCCCATCTGGAATAGATTTATTTTTCACAGAAATATAGGTTGCCTTGATTCCCAAGTGTCTAGTAAGATCAGTTATATTATGTGTGATAGGATCCAGCAGGTTTCTGCAAATTATTGCTATCTCACCGCCCACAAAATTGTCTGGTCGATCTTCTCTAAAAACTGTACATTGGTCAAACTCAAAGAAATCCTTCCTGTGAAGCCAAGTCTCCTGCAGGCATACTAAGTTCAGTTGTAGGGATAGGTTAGAGAGTTCAATATATTTATTCTTAACGCCTCTACAGTTCCATTGAATGCATTTAATAGACGCCATTTTTGTTTTGATTTTTAAGTTTCTTATGGATCTGCTAGACTTCCATACAGAATGAAACATTTTTATTGTGTTAGCTATTAGATTGAGTCGTAGAGTCTCTAATAATCCTTATAGTTATGATATTAGAATATCACATCCTATTGGTCCTCTATAACTTTCAGTTCAATTGATTTTGAACAATCTATCAATCTCTTTCAGGTCCTTTTCCTGTGCGGACTCTTTTCTTCTGACAATATTCATTAAATCTAGAATTATCCTATTTTGTTTCTTAAATCTTGCAGATTTCCTTTAATTTCCGCCAATCCTTACTTTTACTGCTTTTGGTGTCTGGGTTTACTAAGTCACACTGACTATTTCTTGTTTTAACTGAAGCATGGTTCTGTTCTTCATCAGAAGTTAATCTCACACTACTATTGTCTAGTTCTACCGAGTAAGTTTTATTTTTATATCTTGCTAGTCTCGATGATAATCCCGGCGTAAGGATTTTATCCATGTCCGAATGATCATCATCCGTTCCTACCGATTTAGAGTCACTAATTTTTCCTGAATTATGATTGTTATTGGCAAATTTAGCATATCTTTCGCTTGAGAGATTACCTTTGTCTCCTACCTGTAATTTAATTTTTCGTTTCTTGGCTAAATCTTTTCTCATTGTGCTTAATTTATTTTTTAGCATATTTAATTTCTCATTTTGGCTTCTAAAGCTACCTACTTTCTCCCTGTTTCTAATATCGTTTGTAAAGTCGGCTAAATTAATCTTAGCGTTCCCAACTTCGTAAGCGAAGCTTTTGCAGGCTCTTTCCACGTCCGAAAACTCCATTATTTGTCTATTTTTGATAATACATTAAGCTTGGATTAATGTTGCAATAAGCCATAACTGCATTATTATTTTAAATTTTTTGAACATGGGACAAATTGTGTCTGCGGATCGATGGTTGCCGTTGCAATTTATACATTTTAATACTGTCAATGTATCCGAGTTAAAATTGCCAATATTTTTATTTAACATTCTTATATCCGATCTAGTATCCCCTCTACAATTGAAACGAGAGTATTCTCATCTTAAACATTTAGAACATTTTTTTACCCTATTAATTAAAGGAGTGATTTTAAATCTAACCCAATATAGTGTCGCGAATTCTGATAGTAAATTCGAATGAAACTCGATTTTAATTGAGGAAAAGTTTTCGAGAGATTCACTGTTCTTATTCCAATACTTTAGACTCTCGATATTACCAATTTCTATTTTGGAATTATAAAACTTAATATTATTTTTTATCTCTTCGATACTAATATCCTTGTTAATATTTCGGATGACACCTATTCTTCTGACTCTGTAGGATAGAATATATGCAATCCAATTATTATTTCTAAAGACCTGATTTGAGATACAACCATTAGCATCTGCTTGCTTATCAAAACTAATCTCTATAATTTTAAGGCCAAATTTTTCTAATTCTGTTAATATTTTGTACTTTGGCCTCAAAGAGTTTTTTGCCAATACTAACAAGATATATATTTCCTAAATTGTTATCCTCATTGAATGACTCAATATAAACAATATAGAGGAAATGATTAAAGTCCCTATAAAAATTTTTAGCTTGTTGTTCAAATAAAGCTTTCTTCCTGTCAAAAAAGAAATTGTTATTCACATCGACATTGCTGGAACTAGCCTATCCCATAATCTCAATTGCTATTTGCGAGTGATTTCCCGTGCTTTAATTTACGTCTACGTTACTGGTGTTTGAGCAATTATTGTCAATTCTCTTCAGGGGATTTTGTATTACCAAGGTATTTTTAAGTTGATCGTTAGGTCGAATTTCTGTACTAATCTCAGTCATTTCTGCTGTGACTTGTATGAGAATATTCTCTCCGTTAACCAATAGCTCATTTATTGATGCCCAGTTCTTATCAGCTTTGATAGTTTCGTTATCGAGCGATATCACATCTTGCCAATTAATCATTAAGGTTGTACTCGAATCAGAGATAGGATAACGACTATCTTTATTTGTATCGTTCCAAATTGCAGAATCTTTGATAATGTCTGATCTGACAATCGAGCTAGGATCCGCATTGACTTCAGTCAACCTGATCTTAATCGGACTTACAACTTTGCTTTTCTTAATTAGTTTTCTATACTCGTCGTTCTTAGAAGAAGAAAAATCTCTCAACCTGCTTTTCTTATTACCATTGCCTTTTCCCATTTTGCTCCGATAGCAAAAGCACGACCTCTATAAGATAATTGCACCAAATTCAAATTAATAATAAAATTCAACTAGCATTTATTTAATTATAGCAAAATGCAATCTGTCAAAATTATTTTTCTCCTTATATTACACGGATGAAGGCATCCTTAAAAAGACAAAGATTATATTAACCCCCCTCGTTTACCTTATCATATTGACTTACCAAATACATACTCCAACTTCCAACCTAAACCAACTTAAATATATAAAGTATGTACAAAGAGTAAACAGGAAAACTAAATTTTAAATACCTATATATATATTGTATATACAACGTATAACCCTCTATTTATTTATTTATATATTTATTTTATTTTATTTTTATTGTAAATTATTATATATTTATATTTTTTTTCCTTTTAATATTCTTTTATATATTTTTTTTATAACTATTAATGAAATAATTAGTATACGAAGTAATAAGTATCAAAAAAGAAAGACAAGCAGGTTTCTCCTGCCAATAAAAAGGTGCTAATAATTTTATACAGTCTAAACAACTTAAGATACAATCCGTAACATTATTCCTAAGGCATTAACGCGAAGTAATTTTCCGACACTGGGTTGAATAATATTCGCCCAATATCTCGCGGTTATTATTCTCCATTATTTACATGTTTTGTGACTACAATGCCCAACATCGTATTTGAACCTGATCGCGTTAATATTTGTCTCAAGGAATTTGGCCTTCATGCCTCAATCCCGAAAAATCTGCTAATTGATTTTTGATAATTAACGATTACTATATACATCACGACTTTTACGTAGAATTCCCTTGATTGGATTGGATCGTGTCATCATCTAAGGAAGTTGTCACAATGCCTGTCAAATCGAGAGCTAGATGTTTAATTTAACACTGAGAGAATATAACGATGAAACGTAATATATCTTTACTAACTCTAGAATAAAGGCACAAAGAAATAAACAATGAAAGTTGAATCCAATAATAAAGACAGCACACACGAATATCATACATAGAACTATTTATCTAACAAAGGAATTCAGCCTTCAAGTTCGACCAATAATAAACAGGTACAAAAGTCTGAAACGTTTTCCAAAATCTTACAATCTAAAATCACAAGCTAGATTCCACTCTTAAGGTTTTTGTGGCCATTGATATCGTTAACCGAGAGGGTTTCCGGATGGATGCCACGTGCGTGTTGGGCACTTTGCTGACGTTTTGCAAACATTACAGCTTGCATCATCAGGACTGAGAGCTCCGATACTGAGCTCCCTTCGATTGTGGTGGTTCTTATATATCCCCATTGCGCCCGGTGGGGGTCGGGGTGGGGGGGTTGATTTGGTCAGCCAATCGGAGCGTTTTGATTGACCGGCCGGTCAATTAAAAAACCCGGGAGAATGGTATGCCAAATAAGATTTACTTGAAGGCCTTTGTCGCGGTTGAGGTTGTCAGGATGTTTCAAGATTTCCAGACCTTCTCGATATTTTCTGGCGAAGCCTTACGACGAGGCCAACATGGTAGACTTATCATACTGCACGGCATGTCTTCATCCAATGTTCCGCCAAGGTTGATTGCGAAAAGTGGCTGTATTTGGTACACCTCTGGTGTTCCTTGATCCGTGTACTGATCTTTTTCCCAGTTTCTCCTATGTACACTTTTCCGCAGACGCAAGGTGCCTTGTATACACCTGGTGTTTCCAGGCTTGGTCTTTGATCCTTGGGGTTAGAAAGTAATTGAGCAATTTTCTTCTGGGGTTTAAAGATTACTGTAATGTTATGCTTACTCAAAATTCTGCCTATGCGCTCTGTTGTATCTTGAAGATACGGAAGAACAGCCGTTATTTTCTTTTCTCTTTCTTTATCCAGAGTTTCGGTCGTTGGGACTGCAAATCTTGTTCTTCAATCTCTTGGTTATCTGATTAAGGTTCTTGCTGTTGTACCCATTTCTAGTCAAGGTTTGATTAGGATGTTGTAACTCTTCATCCAGGAACGTTGGTTCAGAAACTGTGTGGGCTCTGTATACCAATGAGCTGATAACTGAATTCCTTTGTGATGGATGGTGATGGGAGGTTGCGTGAAGATATCGGTCAGTGTGGGTTGATTTTCGGTAAACCCGATGGTCTAAGGTATCATTCCGTTTCTTTGAACTAACACGTCTAGGAAGGGAATTTGGTTTTCCTGTTCTACCTCCATTGTGAACTTAATGTTTTTTAATCGACCGGCCGGTCAATCAAAACGCTCCGATTGGCTAACCAAATCAATCCCCCACCCCAACTCCCACCGGGCGCGACGGGGATATATGAAGACCATCACAACCAAAGGGAGCTTAGTATCGGAGCTCTCAGCCCTGATGATGCAAGCTGCAATGTTTCCGAAACGTCGGCAAAGTGCCCAACATGCACGTGTCATCCATCCGGAAACCCTCTCGGTTAACGATCACAAGCTAGATATTTTATTTATCGTCTACCACAATTATAAGTACTTCACCATATGTTGTTAACGGTACTAGATTGCATTTGCAAATAATCTGTAATTATTGTGTCCAATAATAAGGGCAGCCTGAATAAGCTTGTGTGTAGAGCCATTCATAATAACAGAATTTAGCCTTCACGTAATGTCGATAATAAGCAAGCAAACAAGCAGGAACAAAAATCTGTAAAGGCTTCTATAAGTGTCTTCAAATTATGATTCAAATTCCAAATTAGGAGATTAATTTTAGATACTTAAATTATCTTTATTGAATCTTGATTACACAGCCAGGCGTACTGGCTTAGCAAATGCATTTATAAAATCATTGATTTTTACTATAATATATCATTGACCAGTTACGACATATGCCTAAATTACGCAAATGTTTGAGTTAAAACTCTTACCAAGGAATATAAGTTGGTTCTTAAGTTACAGCAACAAATAACTGCAATCATATTCCAAAGAAATTTAATTCACATTTGAGACTATTAGCTATGATCACAAGTAAGAAATTACTGCCATTAAATAAACATATTGATTCCAAATTACAAAGTTCATGCACTCAAAAAAACCCGAAATTAATGTCGACATTTGATAATATTGCACAACTGCATTGTGTGTTGTAAACCATATATTCTTTAATTATTGCCAAGAAACAGAGCTTGGAGGCTTACCTGCCATATTTAAGAATACTTTATCTACACGTAGACTTTCGCGTTGAAAGAAAAAAATTCAATTTGCTTTATCTCAGCGAAAAAAGTTGGATCATAGTGAATATGCGTTCGAAAGGGTAAAAGTAATACTTTAATATGACATCCGCATGGATGCTGAAAAGAAATTATTAGACATTTTATAAGTCGTTGAAAATGGCCAAAACCATGTTTTTTTACGCTTTTGAGTTAAAATATCTTAAAACTTTGACGTAATACATTTTCACGACCAGATTTGTAAGCAGCACATCAAAATCTATCAGAAATAACTTTGTTTTTTTTTTAATCAAAATGATGTCGACCAGTGAAATTAAAATTACAAAAACTAATAGTTTATATATGCACAGCTTTTCAAAATCTATGAATTCAGAAAAGCAAAAATAAAATTTGCACGATTTTTTCTTACAAATTACATAGTTTAAGCATACTGATGACAATAAGTATGTTATTGATAATATTGGATCATTTTACATGTGGCTTCCTAAAACTGTTTTATTTATTTATATATTTCTCTTTTATATTTTTCTCATAATACAGTTTGGAACATAAAATTGCTGTACAGAGTAAAGCAATACACCCCATTTCTCTCTTCGTGAGAACATAATACAATAACTACTATTATATACAAAAATTTAATTTAAAAAGTCTTTTTAAAAAATGAATAGAATAGTCAAGTTTTTATACTATGAAACTTTTATATAAAACATTTCGTGATATTTTGTTTAGTTTACAAGATATATTTTAAAAAAGCAGAAGTCTCTTTACTTTTGAGGGATGGTTTCACTCCTTTGAATCATTTTTAGCCGCAACTAAAAATTTTTTAATTTATATATTTACTCCATCTACATTTATGCAAACTTTTATTAAAGTTGGAATTTTTATGTAATAAATAGTTTACAAAATAGAGAGGGTATAAAAGGTGAAATAAAAAAAAATTTTTCGGAAAACAAATACCGTAATTAAATATTTTTGTTGTAAAATTTTGACATAAAACATTTTTTGATATTTTGTTTAGTTTACAAAATATATTGAGAAAAATCAAAAGTCTCTTAATTTTTGATGGGTTTCATCTCTTTAAACTGTTTTTTAGTCGCAGCTAAAAATTTTTAAATTTATGTATTTACCTTTTTTATATTTACGCCAAGTTTCAAAGTTTCATTAAAATCTGAATTTCCTACTTCGCAAAGTTCTCTTGTTAGTTTATGTCTAGTATTCATAGTCGATTCTCATATTTATTATACAAAATTGTGTCAAATACTGTCTCAAGATGTCATCAACCAATCACAAAGCCGTATTAGCATCTTAAAATAGTACTTAAGTCTTGAAATAAAAATCAATTATGAATATTGGCCTATGAACTTATTTTATAGTTAATTTTTTTTTATGCTGCCATATTTGAATTCTGCTATTACTGTCTACTGTGCCAATTTGGGTCTCAATTTCTTAGATGCTTTTTTAGATTATGTTACGATAAAACATTGATTATTACAAAATACGAAACAGTATTACAAAATATGCTATACCATCTAATAGAACTTTCTAGTTTGTATTCAGGTTTATAAACACATAATATTAAAACTCTCTTGTTATACTACTAAAAACAACAAAATTTAAAAATAAGCCAAGGACGAGCAAATATAATTAAAAATTACAAAAACATTAACCCATTAAAGCCCATGGCAAGATCAACAAAAATAGCTAAAAAATAACAATTGAAAATAGGACCAGAGCATGAAAAAACATTACTGATGTTACAACTGATAATGAAGTATAAGGTTCGAACCAGGAACAAACGAAATGTCGGAAAATGATGGGACTGAACTATGTGTTAGCTCCTGACTCCTCAGCCGAGAATTCCGCGTTGATGGTAGCGACATTCCGTCGCAGACAAAATTAGAACTAATACATGTGAAACATGACAGATTGACGATGAGATGTTGTCGTGCATGTCATTTTGTTATTATGTGTTTTATTGTGAAAATATGACTTGTCTCGTATTTACCAAATTCGTAAAAATGGACCGCGAGTAACGTTTCTTTGAATTTTATACATAAAAGTACATTTTTCACTCCTTCAATAGCTATCTGTGTGTTTTCCTGTCTGAATAGGCGTCACTTTACGTGCTTTTTACGATTATTTACTGACTGCTAGGCAAAAAAAGGATAGTCGTGACCGATATTTAGAAGTGTTTTAAAACCATCTGATTAGTCAGTTTTATCCAAATTGGCTTTATTTACAAATGGCATGTTTAACAAAATTACGTGACCGTGTATTTTCCTATTTCAATAGCTTCACTTTACATGCTTTTTACGACTATTTACTGACTATTAGGCGGAAAAAGAATAGTCATGACCGATATTTAAAAGTGTTTTAAAGCCATCTGCTTAGTCTGTTTTCTCCAAATTGGATTTATTTACAAATGGCATGTTTGACAAAATTACGTGTCATTTCAGGCAATTTCTCGCTTTTAACGTCACGACTTCAATATGGCCGCGGCGAGTACTCAAGAGCCTTAAACAAAAAATATATTTCTGACTTTTACAAAGGTGCGTGGCCTGTACCGCCATTACACTCGCAACATGACGAAAAAGAAGAAAACTCGTTAGCGCCACTTTCGGTCACGACGTTATCGTTTCCGTTACAACTGGGGAAACTAAAAGTAACTAGATGGGGTTTCTACAACTGATATAAAAAACACTTTTCAATAATCAATTTTGCAAATAATTATTATAAACAAATTAGTTGCAAAATCGATTTAAATTAACTTTTTATGTCAGTAATGTTTTTTTATGTTCCGATTCTATTTCCAATTATTTTTTAGCTATCTTTACTGATCTGCTTACAGGCTTTAATGGGTTAATAATTTAGTCCGTTATGTTGTTCGATCTTTTTTCTCAAAGATCTCTACAGAGGCAGACTCAATAATGCAGAACACTCTCAAATATTAAAAAATTATGTAATTGTTCATCACTTTGCTCGTGTGGGCCTATCCATAAATAATTCATAATATTTGATCCCATGGATAATTTGAAGAAATTAAATAATGTACACAAGAATATCTGCCATCGATGAATTTGTCTTGGAAAGATTAAGGAATATTGTCACTGATCACAGTAATGCGTGAATAGAAATTGGGTTTTATTTAATTCTTGATTAATTATTGTAATTTAACAATTAATTAAAAAGGCCAGTGAGACGAGCAAAAAGGTGTAGATGTTCGTATAGCTAATAATACATATTTATTCGTATATAGAGGACACAAACGTTTCGACTCTACGGAGTCTTCTTCAGTGTGTGTGTATTCTTACATTACAGACGCAGAGCGCAAACAAATCTTCATAACAGCCTTTTAAATACAATAGTCCGGGATTTAAAGCCCATGGTCCGAAATTTCTATTCTTGCTTCGTCGATTTCCAGTCCGCGAAACAAATCGTGTCAACAATTCGGTCTACGTATCGCTTCTTGTACGACTCGTGCAAATAAATTAATCTCCGACCAATGATACTTTAAAAAATGTAACAGAAAAAATTCACTAATAAATTCGCTAATAGACGTTTTTTACAAAATTCGTGTCAGTTGAATCACATGTTTAGTGTAAATAGTTAAACTTACGGTTCGTCGTTAGAGTCGTTGTAAGGCATGTTCAAACGCTGATCGCTTACACTGTTAACGAATAACGGTCAATCTGTATTGATCGGCGTGACAAGGGAGACTGAACGTTTCTGATGTTGCGAAGCGTACGCAACCCGCGTATGAGTCAAATCTTTCTCTGTTTACAATTCTATTCCTTATACTTTCTTTATTACATATCGACCAGTTTGTTCAAAACAGTGTTGTAACAGTCGTCTAACAGTTCCGTATCCGTTTTTTGATTAAGGCCATTTTTTTGTTCGTTAATGTGTATCATCTCGGAAATTAAGCGTTTATGATAATTTGGTTCAAAATCAAGGATTTTTACATTTTCCCAATCGATCGAATGATTTTGTTGGAGTCTGTGTTCGCTAATGACTGATATTTTCGCTGTTTCAAGTTTAATGTTGTTCACATGCTCCTTGATTCTTGTTTTTAATTTTCTCTTTGTTTGTCCTACATACGAAGCATTGCAGTCGTTGCAATTTAATTTATAGACGACGTTGTTACATTCTGTTTTTTTGTTCTTGTCCTTGCCTTAATGAACTTATCCAACTTATTTAGGCATCTAAAACCTAGTCTAATTATGTCTTTATTCAGGGACGTAGATATTTTTTCAGACACGTCTTTTAAATACGGGAAGACCAAGTACTTTTTTCTTTCCACGATCGTGTTCGGCATGTCGATCAAGTTCTGAACTCCGCTATTTAATTTCGTGTTAAGGCGATGCTGGACTGACGGTGAAACTCACTCGACGTCGGTACTTCAGATTTTTCTTCTACGAACTGTGGGTCGCGCGTGAGGCAAAGAGTAAGGGGAATAGGCTAGCGCTCTTTGTCAAACGCACTCATCTTTCCTTGTTCTTTTGATTTTAGCGCCTCTAATGCAACATCGAGGAACTAAACTAGTGCTCTGTCTCACTCAGTCTCACTCTTCACCAATTCTCACACTGATTCTGCACGCACACATAAACACGACATTTTTAATTGAAAGTATCTTTTATTCTAAAGCTTTTAGGATCGTTTTGAAAGCACACTAACAATCTTACGTGTAATTCACAATACGCTGGATGGTTATTATGTACATACAACGTCTAAAACTTTTATACGCAGCACATATTGTCACGAGACTACTACAGAAACACATAGTTTAGTAACTTTTTTCTGTTTTTCGTGTCAAATTGGTGCCAGCGTATTGTATTTTTGTCAATACTTTAATCCTGGAAAAGGATTTATAATTCTATGAATTCCATAAAAAGTTGAAGTGAAATTAAATATAATCGTGTTCAGTCGGTATCTCCAGCATCGCCTTAATCAATTTTTTGATTCTTATGTTGATTTTGTTAAAAATCAATTCCAATGGGTAGCCGTTGTTAATTAGGGTGTTAACGCAAAATTCTAGATTCTTTTTGTGGTATTGGGGGTGTAATAATAACTACGATACGTAGACCGAATTGTTGACACGATTTGTTTCGCGGACTGGAAATCGACGAAGCAAGAATAGAAATTTCGGACCATGGGCTTTAAATCCCGGACTATTGTATTTAAAAGGCTGTTATGAAGATTTGTTTGCGCTCTGCGTCTGTAATGTAAGAATACACACACACTGAAGAAGACTCCGTAGAGTCGAAACGTTTGTGTCCTCTATATACGAATAAATATGTATTATTAGCTATACGAACATCTACACCTTTTTGCTCGTCTCACTGGCCTTTTTAATTAATTGTTAAATTGCATACGAGCTTACCAGAATAGTAATTATTGTAATGTTTTAGTAAATTATTATTTATAAAAAATTTTATATAGATTTTGCCGCTGATGAAAGGCTAAATAGAAACTTGTTCCGCGATTGAGTAATGTACATGAGAATTTAATATATTAATGTTTTTTAATTTTTGATTATATATTTGCTCGTTTTTGATCATGTTTATAAAAAAAGGTTTATTTTTAGTTTTTATTTAAAAAGTATTATTCAAAAACAAAGTAGTATGCCAGTATTGAGGACTTTCTTCTATATTAGTAATTTTAATGCACACAAAACAAATTTTTTCAGAGTTCTATGTTAATTGCTTATTTATTTCCTTTTCTCATTGCATTTTTCTTTATGATAAATTTTTATTTCTTTTCTAATTTTTCAATTTTTATAGTTCAATTTTAAATCGGTTTCTTTTTGCTGATATTCATCTATTAAAATTATTCTGGTTTTCGAAAATTTTCATTACGTGATCATGCATTTCAGAGATAAAAATGTAAAATTCTTTGCGACACCAATGACTTTCACTTCACAAATTTCACAGTTTCACTTACGAGACAAATTTTCCCGCTTTCATGTCGATGATACAGTCACCGATTTGTGTTTCGATAATCAGGTCCGAGGACTTGTACCCGCTTGGCGATTTGGTCTCATCTATCCATTGCGAGGACGGACTGTACATTCGGAGGTAGCCACCATGACTACCGACAATAATGATGTCCTTCCGATCGACGCCGAACAATGGCGCGATCAATAAACTACGTCTGTCAAAAGACTCATGCACCCCGCACTGCGTTCTCCACCATTCTTTCGTCTTAAACAGCGACATTTTTCGGAGTGCTTCAAGAATTCAGCGGCATCGCGACGCGACTGAGAATGAGTTACAACTAACGCTGGGAGGGTTTACATACCGGTGGTTGCTATGATATCGCGTCACCACAACATAGGTTTTATTTCGATATACATTGCCAGTACTAAAAATCTATAGTATATGATGTAACGTGAAATATAGATTTTCAGTACCAACAGTGTATGTCGGAACGTAACCATAGTCAGTCTCTCGAAGCTAAAACTAATCAAAAATATATAACAAAATTGCGATATACCTCCGCATTAACGCATTATGTATTGCGGACGTCGAAGAAATAATTGCGTATTATAGTTTGCATCAGCGAATTATTACAAAGAAACATGACATAGAATTTTGCTAGATTTTCAACAGGGTTGGACTGGACAGGAGAGATACCGACAAATTTCTCGGTGGGCCTTAAGTCTTTGGGGGCCTTAGTGGACCCCAAACCCATTTTTTTAAATTTTTTATACAAAAATTAATAATTTAAGTTAACAAACTAAACATTTGTGAATTGTTTTTTACAATTTGCTTTTACTACAATGTAAAAACAAATAACAATAAAAACAACAATAAAAACAAATTAAAATACAAATAGCTTCAAAGGATATAACGGAAAAAGAAGAATGATTTTGGGCCCGCGCGTAATTAATCGTTATATAGGGCAAAATATCCATCTAAATAAAAGAAAATTTTGTGCCAAGTTTTATTTCAAAAGACCCCTACAATTTCAAGATTTCACAAAAAAATGTGATTTTTCATTAATATTTTTTTTCCGTTAAATCTAAAGTAATTTTTACAAAAAAATTCATGGTTATGAAGAGTATCCATACACATAAACTCTTTTTTTTTGTCGTTCTGTGCTAAAAATTCTAATTTTAAAAAAGTCTAGAATTTTTAACTTTGCATTATCTTTTGATCTAAAATAGTGGCCATTTTTTAAAAAATTCAGTGGATGAGTCATATGACATATTATATTCAAATTTTTTTCAGATTTTTGAATTTGGTGGAATGTGTCAAAAAAAAAAAAACGATTTTTAAAATTATTTTTCGGTCTTAAGTACATCCGATTAACATATACTCGTTGTTTTTAAGTACAATTACCTCTGATTACACATCTGCAAACAGTAGTATAGAATTATAAAGTTCACGTAATTTAAACTATAAGATTTCAATTTTTTTTAGTTAGAAAAATTAATTTAACTGATTTTAGCAGTTTTTTCATTTTCTTCAAATGTGTATTTTCTTCAATTTTTAACTTTATCGAACACATAATACATATGATAAACTTATCTACTTATGATGACGCTGAAGTTAGCGGCCACTTCTAACGACCAAATCCGAAAAACCAGGGGCAAATAGCGGTGCGAACCCTCAGATAATAAAATGCATTTTACGTGTTTCGATAGAAAATTCAATGAGAATAATGACACGTAATGATGAATAGAAAAAGATTTAGTTAAAAATATAGGTAATAATAACAATATATTATAAAATGTGTATATAATATGTACATAAACAAAAACGATAACATCATTTCCATACGCATGATGGTAGACTTTTAAAAGGATTTCTAAAATGTAGCTTAGAACATGATGACACCAAAATACTTTAAATTTTTCAGAATCATACACGCATTGTTTATTTAAAAATTATTAACAATTTGCGGATCGTGCAAAAGTCTCATGCATGGTGATCGAATTTCAAAAATAAATTTGAAATGTAGTGTGGGGCATAAGGAAACCGAAAAACTTTGTACTTTTCAGTATCGCGCACTCATTGTTTGTTAAAAAATAATTAACAATTCGCGGCCAGATGGTGCACAGGTCGCACGCATAAAAAAATGTATTTATGTATTTTAATGTATGTTTAAACTTTTTTTTTCACATTAATACCGTTGGCATTTGCGTTACTCGATGTGCATCACGGGGAGGTTGCACGGTCGGATTTGGCACATTATGTGTGTCTTTTGCAGACATGATGTTCTTTGCAAACACAATGTTTCTTGTGGACATAATATCTCTTATAAACACGATGTCTCTTATAGACATGATGTCTCTTATAGACTCAATGAGTCATACAGATATCCCTGTATAAAAAAAATCGATAGAAAACGATAGCAACCAATACGATCTGCTAAAAATCTTTTCGTTTTCTATTGTAACTATCGTTTTACTTTCCATATTTCGAAAGAAATGTTTTCGTTTCCCCTTCATTATTTGATGAAACCGGATTTAATTGTAGGAATATAATATAATTTTTATATTAACTTATATGATACTTTATCATCTTGATGGTATTTATCGTGAAGAAATGATTAAAACTTTATCACAATTAATAGTGTATTTGCACTAAAGATACTTGAAAGTTTCTTATCGTATAATTAGGTATGCAAATCTATAATTTTTAATTGTGTATCAACAATAAATGATTATAAATCATATCTTATCGTAATTACAGCAATACATGTTTCGTACTCTATCATGAAGTCGCGATGACAATAAGCAATAGTAATCAATCATATAATTACGACTGAAAACTTATTGTTATTTATCGCGAATGAACATTACACGATGCAAAGAGTATCTTATCGTAAAGTTACAAAAGAAAATGTATCGTGCTCTACTATGAAGTCGCGATGACAATAAGCAATAGTTACCAAACATAAAATTACGATTTAAAACTTATTGTTATTTATCGCGCATGAACATTAAACGACGTAAATCGTATTTTATCGTAAAGTTACAAAAAAATGTATCGTGCTCTTTCATGAAGTCGCGATGACAACATGCAATGATTATCAATCATATATTTACAATTGAAAACTTATTGCTATTTATCGCGAATGAACATTACACGATGCAAAGCGTATCTTATCGTGAAGTTAAAAACAAAAGTGTATAGTACTCTATCAAGTTATTGTAAAATTGCGATAATAACGTATTATAATTTATTATAAATAAATAAATTTATTTTATTTTATTTTTATTTACCAAAATTATTCATCTATTACACTATTCATAAATACAATTATTAATTTACACAGGTATTATACAGATTTTTATATGTATTACATAATTTATTATATTTTTTATTAATATATTCTATATTACTATATTACTATATTATTATTCTATGCAAAGTGAGTTGACTAATAATTTATTAGATTAAAAAAAATATTTTTTGCAATAAAAAAAAATTTCTACCTCAAGAATTAATATTTCTGAGGTAAAAACTTTTATATGTATATATGTATTTATATATAAAATTACCTTTCTGTATGTACATTTTCTATTGTCACAAAAAGTAAGTGAAAATTTTGAAACAGCAAGAAAACTATACTAAAATCATTAAAGAAAGCGTAATATACTTTTCTTTGTTTTGTCATACATAAAACAATTTTAAGTTATTGCGATAAAATTTTGAAATTTATGTGTTGGCATATTAAATCCGCTATTTTCAATTAAACAATTGTAATTATACAGCAGTAATCAGAGACTTACAAAACCATTAGATATCGATGTTCATGTTATTTATACGCATTTTTTAAATTCTTGTTTTCCATATTAAATTCGTCATTTTGATTTGTTTATTTTTGAAATTAGTGATCAAAAACTATACACAACATGATCTCGTATAATTTTATAACTTCTTGAACTTTATTCGATGGCAGTCCATCAGACGCGAGAGAATGTCGCGCACCGAAGGTAACGCTCGCGGGATGCATTTATAGCTTAAATTCAATAACTTTTTAACAAATAGTCGGAAATTAATTTTTCAAAAAAAGAATTAAACTAGAAACATAGAGCTAATTTGCCTAACATGTTAAATATTTTGTAAAATTTTTTGTTTTTTAATTATTTGGTTTTATATTTCAAAATTTATCATTTTTTTATGATTTTTCAAAGTTTCTTGTTTACGGTTTGCATAAAACATTTTTATAAAATGCGAAAAAATATTTTCTGTACTGTGGGAACATTTCCGCGTAAAATGCCGTAAAGCTGACCTCGCTATCATTTTTTCTTTAACCAGAAAAAATTCATAAAGAAGTCAAATTCAAAAAAAGCTGTTTTTGCGATTATTTAAAAAATGAAGGGATTATTTAAAAATAATGAAAAACAAACAGACATCGTAGTCGTTTTCAGCGCATCAAAATACTGTAAAATCGTCATTCAAAGTTTAAAGCACAAGACCCGCTCTCCAATTTTGTAAACCTGTTTTATTACTATTATTATTATTAAAAAACTTTTATTTTAATATTTATTGTAACTATACTGATATGTCTTTTACGCTTTTTCGCGTAATACGCGATTAGCGATACGTATGAGACGAATCCGTTCCAGCGTGAAAAATCGAGCGCACGAACAAGTACCTATAGCGTGCATATACATACAAATGCATATATACACTGTGTTCGCATAGCGTGCTATCAGCGCTATCGTGTCGTTTTATCCTTATTTTACGTCTAATGATCGATAAAGATAGAATGACGGAACAGCGCCGATAGCGCACTTCCCGAACGCAGCTATAGTTTGTTATTATTTTTCAAGAATGGTACATTGAAAAGATTTTTCGTTATATATGGCTAAATTTGTATAAAAATAAGTTTTAATTCTGTTATTAAAATATTTAAAAATTTTTAAACAAATATGAAGTGGTGGAAAAAGTATAAAAAATAATAAAAAAAAATTTTTTTAAATTATTGTTGTAAAGTACTCTTTGAGCCATTCAACTTTTATTCAGAACATTTTTGTTTATCTGTTATATCGTTGAATTTGTAATAAAATAAGTTTCATTTTGTTTATAAAAAGAAATAAAATTTTTATACTTTTACCCAGCACTTACCTATTTTGAAAAAAATAGGTAAGCGCTGGGTAAAAGTATAAAAAAAATTTTTTTAATTTTTTTTTGCTATTATAAAGTACTCTTCAAACTATTTAAATTTAGAACATGTTTCTCTATCTTTCATAGTTTTGACAATATACTCTTCAAAAGAAAAAAACCGATTTTCTTCAAAGGGGTGTTTCACCTCCTAATTGAGATTGAGCACATATAAGAAAATACGTGTCCTTTATTTTGATTTGTACTACAACGTATTATTAAAATCAAAAGGGGACACTTCCATAGTACACGGACGGGTGCGCGTACTATGCGTTATGGGGAAGGGGCGGGGATTAATTATTTTTGGAAAATGGAAATGTCGCATCATAACTTTATCATATACCGTTAAATTTGTAATAAAATAAGCTTTATTTTGCTTATAAAAAAAAATAAAAATTTTGAAAAAATAGGTAAATGCTGGGTAAAAGTTTAAAAATTAAAAAAAATTTTTTTGCTGTTATAAAATACTCTTCGAGCCATTCAACTTTCAGTTAAATCATTTTTCTCTATCTCTTATAATTTCGACAATATACGCTTCAAAAGAGAAAAATCGATTTTCTTCAAAGCTAGGTGTTTTGCTCCCTAAAATTGAGATTGGACATGTATAAAAAAATACGTGTCCTTTATTTTTATCTGTATTACAACACATTAAAAGCTCGTTTAAATCTGAGGCGGACACTTCGTGTACATTACATTGTTAGTCTTCTCAAATTTCACCAATAATTCTACGTGAATCAAATGTACTAAAATCTACATGGAAGTGTCCACGTAAAATTCTTGTGGATGTCAATAATGTCTTATCCCCGTAAAACAAGTGAAATTCACGTACCTGTTTTCATCAAGCGGTACAATGTAAGACACGAGACAGGATATCAAACGGAGCTAGTTCCCGCACCGGTGAGCGAGAGTTTCGATGAGAGTAGCGGACTAACGTTTAGATAAGGTAAGGTCTGCAGCGCGATTGCGCTTTCCTCCGTGTAGTTCCGAGACGTGGGTTTGCGGCCTGAGGATTGTATACTTTTTAATGGCGAGGACCATCGGTGCCTAAATATCTCAGAGGCAGATAAAAATCTCGTCCACTTTTTACACGTCGAGAGGTCGATGCGTTTTTGGCTGCGGATAGTTACGCGAAAACGCTTAGTGACGTCAGTTTAAAAGTGCGGCATTATGTCGGTGTCCGAAAACCTGGTTTTCGGCCAACAGATTAGAGAGCAGGTTGTGCTCGGATGAGAGAGACCGTTGCGCGGTGATCCCGCAACAGCCTCCGAAGTAGGCAGAGGTCTCTACTGCCAGTGTAACAAACCACCTTCCGCGACCCCCTCGGACTGGTCCACCGCTCCAAGCTATCCGGCAGAACACCTGCCGGACAGCCAAACGACCGGCGCACAGCGCCGAATAAGGCATCTCAAACCGGCGTAGCGGGCATAAACGCATCCGCACATAGAGAACATCTCCGCGCGCACGCACCCAAAAAGCCGAAGTGGCGGTCGCTGCCGATCTCGAGTGGCGGGGATCCCCTCTCCATCTACCGAACCGTCCGTACCCCTGTACCGCCCCTCCTCGAGATTAGGCTATATAAGCGCCGCCGCTTCGACACTCGAGGCTTCTGCTTCTTCTTTCCGAACCGTTCCGTCCGCAAGAAGTAGTATTCCTTCCGCTCCGAACCGAACTCAAGCGCCTTGAGTTCTGCCAAGAAATTTTAGCGACGAGCATCCTAACCGCATCCGACTCTACGGGCTTAAGTGCTTTGGGCTCAACCGAGAGATCTCGGTGGGTCGGAAAATCACGATCCGCTTTCCTCTCCGTCGGCACCGGCTCACGATCTGGGGTGTAAAGTTCCGCGCCTCCACCAAGCAATCTCGGCGTGAGTCGTTGCCACCGCTGCAACAACACCGCGGTATTAACCGCGGCGCGTCGTGATCGCGTCGTTTTGTAGTACAGCTGTAATGCGCGCGCGAATTGTATTGTCACCAATGATCCTCGCCATTAAAAAGCATACAATGCTCAGGCCGCAAACCCACGTCTCAGAACTACACGGAAAAAACCGTGATCGCACTAGAGACCTCGCCTTATCTAAACGTTAGCCCGTTACTCTCACCGGGCCCGCGCGCCCGTGGCCGTGACCGCGGCCTTCGGCAAGGCCATACCGGCTTGTAAACAGGGATTCCGAGTTCGGAGAAATTCGGCTCGAAATCACCTACTTGTATATAGCTCGCGATTCTTCGTCCGTCCGCGCGTAGTCACCGCATCCGTCCGTCCAAGCGTTATATTTTCTGTTCAGTTCGTCCAAGCGTTATTTTTCCGTCTCGTCCGTCCGCGCGTCACCATCAATTGTCCGTCCGCGCGCAGCGTCGGCGAACGCTATACTGTATCTTCGTTTCCGTGCTAAATAAACTGAGTTGTTTTGTCCATCTTCAAAACCAGTCTAGTTCTCTCGACGACCTACCCGCGTCCTCGTCCACCGATATAACACCGCCCGTGCGCAGAAGTCAGGTCGTAACACTGCTCCCCTCCTCGGGAGAGCGTTAGAGATTAATAAAGGCTTGGGGGGCGTCCGTTGGTTGAAATGCTTGCGATCCTGGGGCGCCCCTCTCGTCCGGATAAATGGACCACCATGAGGTTTTAGTCGGTAGGAGTTCAACATAATCTTCCCCTTTTCTCCGAGAGAGGAGGGTATGTATGACAAATTTCCTCATGTAAAAAAAATGATGTGTTCGGATGCACCGGTTCGCTTGAAAACCTCGGCATCGTATGCTTGAAACACGTGTATAAGAAAGAAGCGGTTAACGTCTGAGAATCTCGTAGGCGCAGGAAATCTCCTCCGAACTTCGTCAACTGTTTTGGGATCAGAAGGTCCAAGATACAGCGAAGATCTGGTCGGAACTGAATCTCGACGGAGGATGATCTCTCGGGCTATTTACAGCACATTCGGATTACTTCGGTTTTCCTCAGGGCGCTTCGGTTATTTCGCGCGGGCTTTCCTAGTTATGCGTGTCAGTGGTACATATAGTAGTGGACAGAATAGGTATAACATTTTTTTTCGATGATTATCAGAATGTAGTTTATTCATCGTGTGATTGAACATAATTGATGCTTATTTGTGGATTCAAGCAATTACGTTCACCGCTCGATAAGTTGTGTTTTAAAATCCATCGAAAAAAAATGTAAATATTCTGTCTACCACTGTACAGGCTTAGAACGCTGAGTGAGTGTCAACCATACACGCGAATCATGCTTGCTATTACTTTAGAAAGCGAATAAAAGATATGGTGCACCGCGCCTTTAGCAATTTTAATTTTGGCCGGACCTCTGACTGGTGGGGTGGGAACGATTTGTTGTTTGGGGAATGCATTACAACTTCATCGTCATAAGCAAAATATTTATTATTCAGCAAAACTCTATACTAAATCCTTCATATCAATGCTAAAAAGTAAGATATCAAAATAAAAAGAAACACATCTTATAAAGGATAAACAATACTTTTATGACTTCTAATCAGAGTTTTAAGATAATGTTGATTTTTTCTTACAAAATATTTAATTTTGTGAAAAAAATATATTTTTGAATTAAACATTATTTCGGAAATCTGACATGCTGGTGAAACTTGACTTGAGACATTGGTTTTAGCATCTAAAAATCTATTAGAGATACCTTGTCTAATTCAAAATAATGAAAAAGTATATTTTTTGTAAATTAGTGTTATATTTATGATGTTTGTTGATTTTTATATTTATCAAGATAAAAAGATCATAACATATGTATAACTAGTATAATTTTTATTAAAAATTAAGTCATTATAAGTGCAATTTTGTTTATTAATAGACTTCACCATATTATATTTTAAGATGAGAATTTTCTTTGAAGTTACAATAGACGGCACATTAAACATTAAGGAAGGTGTAGTAAATCAATTTTCTTTCCGTCAAATATATTTGCATGTATATACGTTTTATTATGAATTTCTATTACTAATTATCATATGCTACATTAATGAGTAACTAAATTAATTATTGACTATCGTCTTTTCTTCGTTAAACTCACGGAAAGAATTTGTAAAGTAATCAAGTTAATTTGCTTGCCACATCAACAAAAATTAGAAAGTTTTAATTTTTTTTAAATTTCGTCGAATAATTATTCATTTTTGCAACAATTTAGTCAATGTATTTGATGGTCGCTTCTTCTACCATCAGTTGGGACTGCCTCTTCTAAGATATTCATATTTTGTCTGTAAAAAAGAAATATAAATTAATAATGATGCATGTATTGAAAAAGAGTTTTTCTTTAACAATACCTTTTGTTCCACAACAACTCAAGTACAAACACGATTACGCTAAGTAACACTCCGTAACCCATTATGATTATCGCGAAGGAACACTGCGTGAAACCAATGGTAATGAAGCCAATCTGACTCGTACACGTCGGCTTTCTTGTATACAAGCGATACTCGTCCCGATACTTGAGTCCATATTCTCTCAGTTTCAAAGCTCTGAAAATATTTCTGCTAAGCACTATGCATACGTAATTTATTCTAGCATTTTATTCATGCAACGTAATTAAGTTTCAAGCTTCAAGTTTAATCTTTAAACAAAATTATCTCTTAAAGCAATTGAAAAATTAATAGAAAAGGTATTCATGATTTTTTTTTTATAATTAAATGTGCCTTTTATGACATTAATTGTTAATATTCCTCGATTTTTCTATTATTTCACAAACGCATCTTTTTACCCTCTTCAGTAAATTGTAAACTACGTTCATTGTATATACTCTACGAACTACTACCTAAGATAATTGATAAAACTTCATGAATAATGATCACTCATTTACATTTTATTTATTAACTTTATTAATAAAATCAATATTTTGCAAGTAGTATGCTTCAAAAACATAAATACAAAGTAGAAAGTCTTCTATCACGTAGTGTAGCAGTTTTTATAATATTAGTTCGTATTTTGTAATAATTAATATTTTTTACAATATAATCTAACCTAAAATAATGTTATATTGGGTATGTTCCAAATTTGCGCATCAAAGTCATAGAACCTCATAGACAGAACAAAATATATAGTAGATATTTAAGCTGGGCGATGCTGGAGTGACGGCTAAACTCACTCGACATCGGTATTATAGTGTTATGCTCGACCAGACGAGCACACAAAAACACTCGCGCGAGCACACAGCACGAAATAACTACACTCTCTCTTTTGTACAAAAGAACACTGACTTTAATTAAGTAATTATATACTAATTTACTGAAAGCGGAATTATCCAAATGTCGCTTGACAGCTACGCGTCCAGAACAGAACAAAAGCCGGCTGTGCTTCTTCTGTCTGATCAATAGATCTTCCTTCGGCCAGCTTCTCTAGCTTGCCCGAACGGGCACAACAATAGATTTTTCTTTGACGGAGAATTGATTGGCACATGATCACGCGCGGGGCGAAAAAATGATAGGAACAATGCCAGGTGAATAGGGTAACGCATTTTGTCTGACGCAGTCATGACTACATTATCTGTTCTTATTTTCGATATTTAAGTGTGTGTGAAGTTGTCATATCATTTAGTGGAAAATCACTAAACATTGACAGTTCTGAATTTATTTTCAATAGTTTTACAGTTTTTGATAGATAAAACAAATAGTTCTGGCCTTTAAGGCGATGCTGGACTGACGGTGAAACTCACTCGACGTCGGTACTTCAGATTTTTCTTCTACGAACTGTGGGTCGCGCGTGAGGCAAAGAGTAAGGGAAATAGGCTAGCGCTCTTTGTCAAACGCATTCATCTTTCCTTGTTCTTTTGATTTTAGCGCCTCTAATGCAACATCGAGGAACTAAATTAGTGCTCTGTCTCACTCAGTCTCACTCTTCACCGATTCTCACACTGATTCTGCACGCACACATAAACACGACATTTTTAATTGAAAGTATCTTTTATTCTAAAGCTTTTAGGATCGTTTTGAAAGCACACTAACAATCTTACGTGTAATTCACAATACGCTGGATGGTTATTATGTACATACAACGTCTAAAACTTTTATACGCAGCACATATTGTCACGAAACTACTACAGAAACACATAGTTTTGTAACTTTTTTCTGTTTTTCGTGTCAAATTGGTGCCAGCGTATTGTGTTTTTGTCAATACTTTAATCCTGGAGAAGAATTTATAATTCTATGAATTCCATAAAAAGTTTAGTGAAATTAAATATAATCGTGTTCAGTCGGTATCTCCAGCATCGCCTTAAGGCGATAAAAAAACGCATAAGACAAAGTGAGATGCCAGGTTCACGCAGCATGTCAGTTTGTCCTAAGTCATTTTCCAGACCCAATACTTGTAGGATTTTAAAAGATCTATAGTTTTAGATGAGTTCTAGAAAGAGTTCTAGCGTTTAACACAATTTATTTAATTTTTTTTTTTAAATTATTATAAAATATATATTTTATAATATTATATAATAAAGTTCCGTGAACAAAAAAATATTTTTCCTACAATTCTCAACATATCAAAGAGTTTTCCGAAGAGTTCCGGTCGATTCCAAAATTAGTTAATCAACAAAAAATTAATAACTTCCGAAAAAGCCGATTTTCCGCATATATGAGTGAAATGCTTTTCTTTTTTGAAGAGTTCTGTGTACGAAAAAATATTTTTTCTGTAGTTTTGAACGTAACCAAGGTCCTTCCGAAGAATTCCGGTCGATTCAATTATTTATTAATTTAAAAAAAATAATTATTTTCCGTGAAAGTCATATATTCGTATGTTTTAAAAATTCTAAAAATATAACAAAAAAATTTAAAAATAAAAAAACAAAAACCTCAAAAAAATAAAAAGAGCAAAAACAGAAACCATAATCTCGTTACGTCCACGTCATTGGTTCCGGGTTACGCTGAGAACGAGAAAAGCCAGTGTCCATATAACAATACATTTGCCAGTATACATATAACAATAAATGCGGCTATATCAGATGTTGTGCCCAGTGGTGGTCCAGGCACGTCGGTAGGTATTTCAGAATTGGCTTTTGCCCAAAGAGTTAGAACTCACGGGACGGCAGCAGCTCGGACGGGTTGCTAATCAAGAAACACTTTTCTTGTCGCAAAACAATGTAGATTTATTTTTGATACTTCTTCTTATACATACAGTGGTTGCTTACACTTAGATGGTCTGTTACGATGGGTTGCGGTGCGCGTTATCTTCTTATCGCTTCACGGTTCGACGTATGAGTTACGCATGATGTTGCTCTGGCGGTTGTTCGAATTATTCTCCACCGTTTACCGATTCGGAGGCCCTTTCTATCCTCCAATATTGCTGATACTAAAATGCAGATTGGCTATATGCTGAATCGGCAGCGGTGCGACATCCGGTGAAAGACTATCTTGTCTTCCGTCGTTGTCGCGTTTTCTGCACGTCTTTTGAGAGGAAGTCTCGAAAGACTATCCGCGCTTTTCGTAGCTTTCGCGTTTTCTGCACGTCTTTCGAGAGGAAGTTTCGAAAGATGATCCATTACTTTCGCGTTTAGCGAATATATGCATAGCAACAAAATCACTTTTTGTTGCTATGCACTGGTGTTAGTTTAGGTTACAACACAGGAAATAAAAATTATTTAACAAATAATTAATAATGCTGCCAAACTTTATGAAACATTGTTAAAAAAGTTTTGACTTACAAGGAAAATTTTTTATGCACAGAACTCTAAACAACCGATTAGCGTCTCACCCATATACGCGAATATCGAACGATTTTCGCGGAAAATAACAATTTTTTTTAATTAATAAATAATTGAATCGACCGCAACTCTTTGGAAGGCGCTTTACTAAGTTGCGAACTGTAGGAAAAATAATTTTTCGTACACAGAACTCTTCGAAAAAGATCAGTATCTCACTCATATATGCGGAAAATCGGCTTTCTCGGAAGTTATTAATTTTTTGTTGATTAAGTAATATTGGAATCCACCGCAACTCTTCGGAAAGCGCTTTAATATGTTGAAATCTAGGAAAAATATTTTTTCCTACACAGAACTCTTCGAAAAAGATCAGCATCTCACTCATATATGCGGAAAATCGGCTTTTTCGGAAATTATTAATTTTTTGTTGATTAACTAATATCGGAATCGACCGAAACTCTTCGGACAACGCTTTAATATGTTGAGAACTGTAGGAAAAATATTTTTTTGTTCACGGAACTTTATTATGTAATATTATAAAATATATATTTTGTAATAATTTAAAAAAAAATTGAATAAATTATGTTAAACGCTAGAACTCTTTCTAGAACTTATGTAGAACTTTTAAAATCCTACAAAATTGGGTCTGGAAAATGACTTAGGACAAACTGAGATGCTGCGTAAACCTGGCATCTCACTTTGTCCTATGCGTTTTTGTCGCTTTAAAGGCCAGAACTATTTATTTTATCTGTCAGGAACTGTAGAACTATTGAAAATAAACCCAGAACTGTCAATGTTTAGTGATTTTCCACCAAATGATATGCCAGCTTCACACACACGATATATTTAATGCCGTCTAATGCAAGATCTCTCAACTAGCACGTTACATAATTACTGCTTTGTTTTATTCTTGAAACAACCCTTATTTTTTTAGCACAGACCAACTCGCTGCTATCGCCAGGGCACAAGAAGAGTCGCGGAAATTGGACTGAGATTTATAAATTAGACATTACGACTTATTCTAAATTTGATGCTCGATAGATCAATTATGTAGATTGCATCCGACACGTCTTAGAATGAAACATGTGCATGGATTTACAGTTTTAACTTTGAAATATTAAGCGCGTATATAATTATGCCGATTGAAAAAAAGAAAACGGTTTACAAAGAAGTATTATTACATCAGTTTCTGGAATATAAGATGCACGGTCTAGCGGTCTTTACATATAGCTCGGCAATGGAAACGAGGCGGGTGTTATGCTGATTCGGTTACATGTTGGGATAGCGTCACGTTACGTATTTACTTCTTGCGCGTCTGTTCCGTGGTGCGGTTGTAGTGCGCGTGAGTCGGTGGGGCGCGTAGCCAAATTCTACAAAGTTGTGAGCGCGAAATAATAGGCCGTCGGGCTTTTAAACGCGATAGGTCGCGTCGGGAATTTCCTTGCCTGGTGCACCGGTGTTTGGTTGGGTTTTCAGAGGAAAATGACGGAATTACGACAATTGCATCAAGATTTCTCAGTGGAAACAAAGGAGCGCTTTACCCCGTTTTTGCAGTTGTCGCCAAGATGCGGGTAATTAGTATTTTGGTCCAGCGGTCAAAAACGTTTGACAAAAGCAAGAGAGCACTTTACCTCATTTTTTGCTAGCCCGGAATCGGAAATGAAAGAGCGAATAGATGTCAAGAACGTTTGGCTAAGATAAAAAAAACGCTCTACCTCGAATTTGACTCCAGTATAATTAGCTAGGCTGATCAGATCAGAAGAGCGATCTTTGCAGGAGACCGTTCTCTTTTGTACCGTACTCTTAGAGTGTCGAGAATGTTCATGTAAAATTCGAGCCTGCTCGTTGTCCAGCATTTCCGCCGCTCCAAGATCGTTTCGCTCGCTTACGCGCTCGAAGTTGCGCGTTTGGATCGTGTCAGCGATCGGAATCTCGGCGGTTTTGCGCGTACGCAACGAGTTGCTCGCGTGGTAACGGCGGTTTGCGTACTTTGCATGTGACGCATTGTTTAGCGGCGCATAGACGCCTGTTATGCTCTCCAACGGAGTTACGATAAACAGGAGAGACAATACAAGAATGCATCATTAAACTTTACGCCAATTTTGCACGCCGATTGACCTTAGTCAGTTGGAAGATATAATGCCGTTGTAGTATGTTTCGTCGAAGAAGCGACCGAGCATTGAGACTTCTTTGTCTCCTGTTCAGAGCAAAGCTAGAATTATGTTCATTTCTGTAATGATTAATTACTTTTCGTATTTATGCTTTGAATGTTTCTGTCTACCGTGTTGCTCCATAAGAGCATCACGCCCGAGCACGCTCGTTTTTGTGTGATTCTTCTCGCACGGAGCCAATCAGTAGATTCAACACGCCGTGGTTAACCGCCAAAAATACGGAAACTTTGTTGCCCGAAACACGGTTCAGTTACTTGCAGATACACTCCTCAATTATATCTCATTTTGAAAAGTAATCTTTTGTTTTGTACAGATGTAACGATACATCCACCGTCTGCGCGCCTCTGTATTGTTCCACCCGAACACCGAGCGCGGCGAGAAGCCACGTGCACGCACACTTAGAACATATAGACAGATGGAAGAAGAATGCCTATTGTTCTTGAAAGAAAAATATGTCCAGAGGAAGTGAGAAAAAAAATAGTTGCCTCTCTCTCTTGTGAGTAACTGCTCAACAGTGCGCATGTGTGGTTTACATTTGCTTTGCCGGTTTTATCCATGAAAATAGGATAGGATTCTTTAAGGTTCCAAAGTTGTTAAACGTACTCTTTCACGAACTGTCAAAAGTTAAACAATGGGCTTATATTGCATTTTATGTGGTAAAAAAAACAAAAGTATCTACATATATCTATATCTACAGATACGATGCTTGTATGCGTCAAATTGGCGCGCATGCGCATTTTGGAGCAGTTACTCACAAGAGAGAGGCGACTATGATTTTTTTCTCACTTTCTCCGGACACATTTTAGTCTGCTATTCTGCTTCCATTCGTTTGTTTTCTGTTCCTGAACTTCCTGAATTAGTGTGCACTTAAAATGAAAAAAATTATATATTTGAAGGTTAGGAAAAGCAAGAAGGGATGTTTCAGTGCAGTCTAGTGCAGGAATAGAAAACAAGCCTCATGTCTATATGTTCTAAGCATGCACAGCATAACCTCGCGGCGCGATCACGCGGCAGCACGCTCGTCGACTGTGGCGTTCTGCAACGCTCTTACTTCGGCTTGGCCGGCCGAGTGCGCGGATTAGCATATCCAACCGCGCGTTTGGATATATAAGCCGGCAGTGAGAACGCAGAGTTCAGATTCCTCCGGTTTTCCGACCTGTCCAGAAGGCGACCGAGCATTCTCAATCGCTCCCAGAAGACGAGCATTCTCGTCGCTTTCTAAGTTCCTCGACGAGCATTCTCGTCGCTATCTTTGGCCAAGTATTCTCGACCAATCACCTCCAAGATCTTCGACGAGCATTTTCGTCGCTATCACTGGTCGAGCATTCTTGACCAATCGTCTCATCCTCGTTGTTATGGTGTCTCGTATTAAATTATTAATTAGCTGCACAACGTTTTGTATTTAGGTTATTAATCACTCCGTGTTATAAGCGGACAAGTATTTTTATTGTTAACACGTATTTGATTTTAATCCGCGATTCAAGATTGGCGCTCAATGCATACTCTAACGTTGTCAACGTAGTTACTCGATCTCTCCAGCGATCGCGCTGAGATCGTCTCTTTCGGTCGCCACGTGTGGCATCTAGGAACTCCGGTCTCTCTCTCTTCGGCTTTGACCAGCGAGCGGAACACACGCTTTGTAAGAGCTCAGGAAATAAAGACTTGTTCAACCATTAATATACAGTCCACAATTAATCGAAGTGAAAATCATCACACCACTCAGACGTAACATCAGTCCTAATACACGACCAGCGGTGACTGGCGTACCACTCGAGTACCTTTGACGCTTCTAAACTCTGGGTTGTATCGTTACTTAGTAATTAGCAGGGTATCATGTCGATCAAGCGCCCTTTTTGCACGGGGCGCGCTCAAGCGAATTGCGGAAACGAACAAACTGACGGCGGACTGCGCTCGCGACTTCCCACACGCACGCGTTTGCGCGACCGCGCTTACCAATCGCGTACGTTCCACGATTCCCCCGACGTACGGACCAATAGTCCACGTAACCCACTATAGCATAACACATAGCGAATTATTCTGTATCTAAGTATGTTCTTATTTGTCAATATGCGAGTTATTATTACCGATTACACGTTGTTATTTTCCGCCTAAGTGCGAGCTACTCTTGTGTATTCTCCGCGATACCTGTGAACTGTTCTCTTTTTCTGTTTCTGTTAGCGTATCAAACTCTTTTCATTTGTAACCCGAATTACGCTTGATTATTTTATCAACAACTGCAATTCATTTAATGAATAAATTATTTTCTTTTTCTGTTCACTTTAAACTCTGGAAACTCGCCATGTTTCCTTAATAGCAGGCATTCTTGCGACCTCCTCCTTATAATTATATATTATATAATTATTCTGATACCGTCCATAATAATGTTTCTTATTTTTTCGTGTTTTATCTTAATTTTCTGTTTTTTTTTTTAGCCAGAGTTGTATTTGAACCAATAAGAGACAAGAGTTGATCTGATGGATCAACAGATATGTTTTTGCTAATTTTACTGCGTTCTTATGAGACATAATTATATAGTCTATCTAATTTCGTTTTCTTTGATCCGGATTGTCTGCTGGAACCCTTTACGTGGGCAGACGTCGCTTGAGCAGTTTGTAAAACGTGTTTATAATGATGAGATTATGTTCTTTGCGGAATTGGACAAAACATTCTCCTCTCACATTTCTTACCCCAAGCCTGAATTTGCCGTGTTACAGTCCCCGCCTTTTTTAATTTTGGCATTTATGTTACCCATTACTATGATGCTGTTTTGTTTGATTGTACTGATTGTGAGACACCTCTCCATCTCTGCGTAGAATCTATTTTTTCATCTTCTGCTGCAAACATTGAAGCATAGTTATTTACGTATCTGAAAAATATTCATTACTGTTATAAAAGTCTAGTAGTCCGTATATCCATATCCTTTGTCCATATCCATCGAATATCTACAGAAGATATTCACGTGTTGTCCACATATTCATGATCATCGAACAGCTATAGAGGATATCTTTTGGATATCTATGTCTCTCCACATATCTATAATATAATCACTAAATAGCTACTAATCAACATAACGCACTTTATCCTAAGAATATCTCAAATTGTCACAGATTGATAAAGACAATCCTATGGATATCCTAGTAGGTTATTACAAGATATTACAAGATAGTATTGAAAAATATCGTAAGACATCAAAGAAAAGAAAGGTGTTTCCCCAAAAAAGCCTGTTTTCGGGAAAAGTAAAATGGACACTAGTTCTAATAATTTTTTAGGCGAGGAATTCATGATGCTAGTTAAAATTACTCGCTAGCAATATCCTCAGGTTTATCGTCCAAACATTCTTCCGATGAGGTCTGAATACGTCTAACCTCACTCTCATCCGACATATTGAACTTTAATATAAAAATAATTGAAATAATGAGTAAAACAACAAAAAAACATAAAACTTACATTGGCATAAAATATAGATGTTGACGGCTAGATTGAGTGTGACATATCTCGACGCTCTTTACGCATGTGTATCTAACTCAAACGCCAGCGCAGCACTGAACTATTGCGTTCCTACTCCTCTCCGTACTCTTATTCTCAGCTATTCAATGCATCAAATATAACAAATGACAGTAACTAAGTGAAAAATCGAAATCAAAACACAAAATCGGTCGGGTGTGACATACTTGACCTAACTCACCGCGGGTTAAAGAAAAAAACCTAATTTTTATCTAACAAAGAAACTGTTACGTGTATCCGGCGCCGATTTGATTCTTCTTGAAATATGTTATTAAACACGAAAATCTAAAAGACCCGTATATTTTTATATCGGTTAAATCTCATTTTTAGTGGGTGAAACACCCTTTGAAAAGACGGTATTTCTCTTCCGGGACGAATACCGTAGAAAGTAAAAAAGACAAAAAAATTTTTTAAATAAAATTTATACGGTTTAAAAAGTACTTTAAAGTTGTAGAGAAAAAATTTTTTGTTTTATTTAACAAAATACCTCCACCATCAAAAGTTTTTTTTAAATTTTTCAAATTTTATTATACAGGGTTGAATTTAAAAAAAGAATAATTTTTAATTTGGCTGAAAATAATTTAAAAAATTTAAAAATATCTTTAGGTAAGAGCATTTTGTTAAACAAAACAAAAAAATTTTTTTTTATAACTTTAAACCGTACAATTTTTGCTAAAAAAATTTTTTTATGTCTCTTCTACTTTTGACGAAATTTACCTTAAAAAAAAAATACCGATTTTTTTTAAAAGGCGTTTCACCCCTTAAACATGAGATTTTGTCGATATAAATAAACAGGTCTCTGAAATTCTCGTGTTTAACAACATATTTCAAGAAGAATTAAATCGGCGTTGGACACCCGTGACAATTCCTTTGTAAGTCTCGTACTAGTAGGAAATAAAATTGAATCACGACGTCAGACAAGAAATATTAAAACTATAAATTAAAATTTATGGCTTTGTCTTTATTGGTTCAAGTGCAATATTGGTTCAAGTGCGCTTTGTCACGAATCACCAACATTAGCGATATAGAAAACAAATCCTATGTAAATAAATGATATGAAAAATCAGGGTTGAAAGTCTCCAAAAAGGGGAAATCGATTAATAAGGAATTCCTTGAGCGATTGGGTGATACAATAATTCGCCCCTCTTAGAATTAAGAAAACTCGGGGGAAGACGGAGAACTAACTAATGAAAAATCATTTGGAAAGATGATTGCTAAGAGGCGTTGATGAACTATCCTAGGAACATGTCGAATTTTTGAAATGAAATAAAAATATAATATCACAAAAGTTTCCACAAATCAAATCTCTATCTCCTTTTGATCAATTCTACTCCTTTTTCCAAACCTTATAAAATGTCCAACTTCCAAGCATTTTAACACTTTATTAACTACTACAACTGATATTGCTGTTGTTGCACACGTGTGAGCAATCACTTGCTCCTTCCATCAATTTCGGTCACGGTAATTCAATCCTTTCATTGTCGAGTAAAATTCAATAATTGTTGCCCCGATTGGTTCATTTAGCAAAGTTTTATTTTAGCAAGTATATTTGTTAATTGTTCACAAAGGAAATCAAAATTTCATTACAATTTAACAATTGAGTAAGATTTTAAGAAAAAACTTACACAAAGTGTATCTAAATATTGAAATCACTTAAAAAATTTTTATAGTATTTCATTGGACTGTTCAAATAAACATTTATTTTCAACTTTAAAAAGAGTAAAAAGTTATTTACAAGCAAGAATCAGAAAAAATTAAACGCTTTTGCTATATTAATTATTCATGCAGAATTGTTACAAAAATTTAATTGCGACAAGTTAATCAATCAATTTGCGGCGACAAAGGTATTGTTATAATTTATAAGACTCAATAAATACTAAGTTATGTCCTAAAAAGGCGCCAAGAAATACCGGGCCTAAGTTGTAAGATAGTCTAAATCCACCACTGGTAATAGCTACTAGATTTCAACTGGATATTTAGCGGACATTGAGTTAGATATCTAACAAATACGCCATCATTGATATCAAGTGGATATTGAGTTAGATGTTCAATAGATAGATCATGGATATCTAGTGGATATTAAATTGGATACCCAATAAATATTTAAAAGATCTTAAATTAGAAGCATTTGGATATACAAAATGTCCAATGGCTGTAAATTTAATATTCATGAAATCCTTAATAATTAGCAGGAACATCCATCCAGTCAACATTTAACAAGTATTGTGTTCTATGTGAGACGTGCGTCCTTATTTAATAAACAAGGACAAATAATGCTCTATGCGTTTAATACCCAATTTAAAACAGGATATATTTGTCGAATGTTTCAAATCCATGTATAGTCAAAGAATTAATGCTTTCTTATCGACTTAAACATCTCATCTTGGTTGTATTGTTCTGCAGCCCATGATTTATTTCCCTTAGTAGACAGGCTTATTTCTTAATTTGTTTATTAACCGATACATAAAATGAAAGTTATTATAGATGAGGTCATCAGACGTAGGTCTATTTATGTGACACTCGATTGTCTCTAATTGGCCGTGTAAAGAGAAATGTTGCTTTATAAGTGGCTGTGATTAATTGCTAGACAGGATGTTCACAATCTTACTGCGCACAGTTGTTTTATTTTCCTCTACTTCATCTTGCCCCTTTTCGTCTAATCAAAATAATATCAATAATTTTCCAAATAATGTTTACAAAAGTAGTACATAACATTTATATAGTTTGTTAAATATTGTCTCAGAAACACATTTACAAGAGAACTATTGTAACGTAATACAAATGTCATAAGTGAAAAAATGAGATAAAATCGCAAAGAAATAGCGAAAAGATATAAATTATCGTCTAACTCAATAACGCAACTGCCTACTATGCTGGCTTATTAAAAACTTTTAACGGCTAAAAAACACATCTAAAGCATATGCTCAATTGTGATATATAGGGGATACCCCGTCTTACTATCCCACTTTGTTTTTTTTATCTTCCCCTATTTGAAATTGTGACAAGTTGACTTACCCATTTTTTATTATTTCCAAATAACGCGAGTGTTTCTGTATCGTAAAAGCTGGATATATCGTATTCAAATAATCGATCTCGGTTAAACCACATTTCTCAGCTTCCTGATACGTGCGTTGTATGACATGATATATTGGGCTTTGTATGCCATGAAACGCAAAAGTTTCACTTCTTATACGGCGTACCCCTTCTTCCAGACTCATCCAATTCGCTTTGCGTCCTTCCGGTTCAATTTTCTTCACCATTGCCTTTCTGATGGGATCTTGTATTCCAGTAGACTGTATTCCAATAGAAAAAAAATTAAAACTTTTTAATTTACAATTCTGTAAAACAGTAAAAAGCCAAGCAAATTGTTTATGTTATCTATTTTATAATATCAATAAATTAAGAATAGTACAGTTAAGCAATAATTATAATACCGTTAACAAATACTGTAAGACTAAAGTTATATTACCAAACAATCGACTTGATATCAAGCCAGTTTTACTTTTTTTCTTAATAAAAACATAATTGGCTTATCAATAGGAATATCATATCGTATTTGTCTTTATTCAGTCATATTTTAATTTTTAATTGATAGCGCGCAGCGATGAGATATCTTTGTGATTAAGTTGATTGGTACAAACAAGAACATTAATATTATGGTAGGTTGTTTGAAAAGTAATTTCGTTTTTTTTTTATAAAAATAAAAGACAATTTTTTTATAATAAATAAATATTTTATTGAATTATATATATTGTCTGTTTTGGTCCAATACCTTTTGCCATCTTTCTAGCAGTAGCATGATTCCACGCTCATAAAATTTTTGTTTTTTGCTGGTAAAATACTCCAAATGATTTTTGACTTCCTTATTTAAAGTAAAGGTTTTACGTCTAAAAAATTTTGTAGAGACCGGAACAAATAATAATCAGAAGGTGCCAGATCTGGAGAATATGGTGACTATATCCCATCCAAACTGTAAAAGCTTTCGACGAGTTACCAAACTTGTATGAGGTCTCGCATTATCTTGGTGGAACACTACACCTTTTCTATTAATCAATTCTGGCCTTTTCTGTTTAAATGAATTATTCAATTTGTCCAGGTGATGACAGTACACTTCAGAATTGAGCGTTGTGTTGTCCGGTAGAAGCTCAAAAAAAAAAGATTCTTTTGAAATCCCATCAAACAGATAGCATCACCTTTTTTTATGAATATTGGCTTTCGAAGTGCTTCGAACCGGTTCATCTTTTTTACTCCATGATCTCTTGCGTTTAACATTGTTGTAGATAACCCATTCCTCGTCTCCAGTAATGATGAGCTTCAAAAATAGTTCATTTTCTTGACGTTTGAGAAGCAAATCACAGATGTCACAGATTTTTTTCGTAAGAACATAAAAAACCCATATGTCGAGCTTTGAGATTAAAAGGCTATTCTACAATGAGTTGCAAACGCTCCGTCGCCAGTTGCAAAGAACTAGCGTTATTTTCTGTGGCAACGGACTGTCGCGGTTGCTAAACGAGAGTTGGCCAACTTTTAACTTTGGCGACAGCAACTGGCGATCGCACCACCTTAACCTTATAAAGTGAATTGAAAGAGCGTAGCGGAGCGCGGCACAAATTACGACAAATGTGATTTGTGCTAGGACAATTTTCGGTAGTGATACCTTGAATGTCTGGTGCTCACATATCTCGTTTAACCAAACATTCAATTTGCACCTTTCGACAATTTCCACATTCAAATGTAGATTAGGCGTTGAAATTATTTACAACTTGCGACTGGCAACTAGAGCCACTCGCGATTTGCAACTATACTTTGCAACTCATTGTAAACCAGCCTTAAATCTAGGCGTTTAAAATAATCGGTCGAATGAACGGTCGAATTCGATAAACCTAATCTCTCAGTGATCTCACGAGTTGTTATTCGCCGGTTTGTATCAATTATTACCTTTATTGTGTTTTCATCAGCTTCAATTGGCTTTCCAGAACGTGGTGCACCTTCAATATCAAAATTGCAAACCAGTTTTGGCACTGGCGTTCTATCAATACATCTTTGTTGGAGAGTCCCGATAGCGCACATCCCAATAGCACACAAACCACTCACAATGGCAGATGCCTAGAGATTTTCCGTAGGTTGGGTTAGATACGAGGTGTGTTCAAAAAGTATCGCGAATTTTGTGTTTTTTCAAAAAGTATTTATTTATTCATGAATATCTATTTTGTCCCCTTCAAAGTAATCCCCATGAGATATTATACACTTGTGCCGACGGTTTTTCCAATCTTCGAAGCACTTCAAAAAATCATTTTTTTTTATCTTGTTCAGCTCCTCCTTCGATGCCGTCTTTATCTCGTCAAGCGTAGCGTAACGTCGTCCTTTCATGGGCCTCTTCAGTTTAGGGAACAAGAAAAAGTCACAGGGGGCCAGATCTGGGGAATACGGTGGCTGCGGCATCATTAGTGTGTTGTTTTTGGCCAAAAAGTCGCGCACAAGCAACGATGTGTGAGTAGGGGCGTTATCGTGGTGCAAAAGCCAATTTTTGTTCTTCCACAAATCCAGGCGTTTCTGGCGGATTGCTTCGCGCAAATTGCGCATAACTTGCAGGTAATATTCCTTATTGACCGTTCTACCCTGTGGCAAGAACTCATGATGCACCACGCCCCTGCAATCGAAGAAAACTGTCAGCAAAACTTTCACATTCGACCGAACTTGGCGCGCTTTTTTCGGTCTTGGTTCGTGCGGCAGCTTCCATTGAGATGATTGAGCTTTGGTTTCCACGTCATAACCATAAACCCACGATTCGTCACCAGTTATGACCCTCTGGAGCAAATTTGGGTCGTCGCGGACAGAGTCCAACATCTCATTAGCAATGTTCATGCGATGCTGTTTTTGGTCGCAATTGAGCAATTTTGGTACGAATTTCGCGGCGACCCGTCTCATGCCCAAATCATTGATAAAAATCGAATGGCACGAGCCAATCGATATGTTTAGGTCCTCAGCAACTTCTCTAACGGTGATTCGACGATTGGCCAATACCATTTTCTCCACTTCATTAATTTTTTCGTCTGTTGTTGAAGTGCTCGGGCGTCCGGCACGCTCTTCGTCGTTCACATCTTCTCGGCCTTCTGAGAACATTTTGTACCACCGATAAACGTTGCTTCGGTCCAAGGTAGCTTCTCCGTATGCCACAGTCAACATTCGGAATGCATCCGCGCACTTAATTTCGTTTTTCACACAAAATTTGATACAGGTTCTTTGATCCATTTTTTTGAATAGGTAAAAATCGAAGACGATCCAAAACACGTGCAAGCAAAGCAGCTGTCAACAATTAAGTGAACATTCAAAATGGCCGAGCTTGTCGGCATAAGTGAGAGACATGAGTACCAACATAACGCCACAAAAAGATCGAAATTCGAATATACGTAACCCGCGAAAATTCAAAATTCGCGATACTTTTTGAACACACCTCGTAAGTCAAGATGATTGGTTGGTGGGCTATCGGGATGTGCACTATCGGAACCCTCCCCATCTTCGTCATACACATCGGATAACTTTTTTCTTGCTTGAATAGCATTTTTACTTTTTCGATAATAAAAAAAATAAAATATGCCGACAATGCTGCTTTTTACCTTTCATATTTGATAGGGCACCAAACAAAAACTACTGCGTAGAATCAATCGAACTTTTTCACAAGCAAGCCTTGCTATATCAGCTGTCAAAATACATAATGATTATGCGGCTTAAGTGTGAAAATGCCCTTTGTTGGGAAAAAACGAAATTACTGTCCAAATAACCTAATATGTTCCAAAATATGAAGTCAGCCACAATTAACATTATTTCACGAAATAGACAAAATAAAAAAATGAAGGTTATACAAATTTGTCAAGAAGGGATTTCGAAATTATGTAAAGTACTTCCTTAGATAAAAATTTTGATGTGGAAACAAGGAAAGTGATGATCTTTTTCATTCATCTTAGTAGTACAAATAATATAGAACATGCCAAAGCAAGTGATAAAAACAGAATAAGAACAGAGAAGTTGTAAATGTGTGTAAGTGAAAGTGAAGAGAAGAAAAGAATATCAAGAGAAATAAAAATAAGAACAGTATAAACTGTTTCATTAGCTTGGTCAGTACAGTTCGTGCCAGGTATGCCTGGGGTCCGATTCTAGGGTTCATGTTTTGTTCTTAGTTGTTTTTACCTTTATGACTATTATAAGCGGATGCTGCGTCAACGATCATGAATGTATCGTAGTGTTAGTAAATTATGTTTTGACAGCCGGCCGATGTAACCTCAGTTTTGATCGGTGAAATCTCCGAAATATTCCAAAGCTTAATTGAAAAGAAACGGATCGAAGCCTTTGATATATCAGATAAGTTGTAGTTTTGAAAATAAAAAATTGTTATTATTTGACAATAAGAAAATATACTTTGTGAGCTGTTTTTCTGACGATTACAGGTAATAATAAGACTTGGTGCGAGACATTACCGTATTCTTTAATAAATGTAAGGATAGTCAACAGTGTTTGTAACGATAATTATCAAAGGCTTTGATCCGATTCTTTTTAATTAAGCTTTGGAATATTTCTGAGATTTCACCAATCAAAACTGAGGTTACATCGGCCGGCTGTCAAAACATAATTTACTAACACTACGATACATTCATGATCGCTAAAGCAGCATCCACTTATAATAGTCATAAACGTAAAAACAACTAAGAACAAAACGTGGACCCTAGAATCGGACCCCAGGCATACCTGGCACAAACTGTACATACGCAAATTAATAATAGAAAAGTCAAGAAATGAATGAAAATTATACCTTAAAAATAAATGAAACATATTAATATACGTAATTCAATATTTAAAGTTACATTAATGTAAGGTAAAGTGGGATATTATGGTCATACGAAAAAAAGCCATAGTCTGTAATTTTTCCAGTAATTGCTAATATATAATGTAGTATATGTTGCAATTTATTAAAAAATAAAAAAAAATATTTTGCAATTTGAAATTGAAAGAAAACTTGTAAGGAAACGATAAAATTATATTATTAATTATATTATTATTTATATTATTAATTAAATTAATTATATTATATTATTTCATGTTGTTTTCAGAATGTTTGGTGAGATTATAGGTATAAGACAACTGCGATGGCAAATCGTACTATTTTAGTAAACAATAATATATGGAATAATACGCACATATAAAGAGTTTGCCAAGCAATGGCGACTTTTTCAAGGAAAAGTCTTACGAGATTATAAGAGAATTAGATATCAACTATGTCATTGTGATTTTTGGAGGACTCGCAGGCTACTCATCAGATGGTGAGTATAATCTAGCACAATAATTTTTACATGTATATACAGGGTGTTTCAGACCACCCGTACACCCCTTTTCTCTTCGCAGGATTAGGACCAATCAAAAATATGTTCAGACGAAAGTTGTAGGGTTTCAAAAGATCTATTCAATGATCTTATCAGTTTGACCTTGGATGGCGTCGCCAAGGTCAGATCGAAATCATATTAAGTTTTTTAAATGGAACACCCTATTTTTGATTCCAGAATCTAATAGCTGGTGTCAAGACCTTTCCAAAACACTATAAGAATGTTTATTTTCGTTGATTACTTTCCGAGTTGTGCGGCTTGAAAGTTACACTACCGCCAGCATCAGCATTACTCAAGATGTACCATGTGGTGGTTACTTAGTCGGATTTAATCTTGTGTGTGGGTGTGTGCATACGTGCATGCGTATGTGTATGGGGGAGGAAAAGGGGAGTCAAAGTTTTATGTACTCTGCTTTTGTTTATTAACTGGATTGATTATGTTTGATGATCAATCATGTCCAGATTGACTGTATGCATTTTCCCGTGCTTAGCATTATCCAGAATGAACGACGTGGACGTGACGAGAATTTCATCCCATTGGGCTGCTTGATTCACGTGAGTCCCCTTGCCTCTCACGTTTGGGGTGCTTGATTCACGTGAGTCCCCTTGCCTCTCACATTTGGGGTGCTTGATTCACGTGAGTCCCCTTGCCTCTCACGTTCGGGAATGAATGAGTGTATGTTTTGTTAAGCGACTAAATGTTCAAAGTGAGCACCATTCTCTGCGATGCAAGCATCAACTCTATTTTGAAAATCATTGGTTGCTCGAAGAATTTCCTCGGCACGTAAGGATCGAATTGCTTCACTTATTCTACGAATCATATTATCCCTCGTAGTCGGACGTTCATGATAGACCAAGTTTTTTATCCTTCCCCAGAAATAATAATCAAGGACGGTGAGATCTGGTGATTGGGGTGGATAATTGATTGGACCGTATTTGCTTATCCACTTGTCGGGGAACATAGTATTTAATGCCGCACGAGCAACTCTCGATTTATGAGACGGACATGCATCTTGTTAGAACCACATGTTCAGGCGCAATTGCAGAGGAATATTTTCTAGTAAGACAGGAAGATCTGTCATTATCAAGGCGGAATATCTATCACCGTTTAGATTTTCGTCAAAGAAAACAGGACTTATGATTTGACTTCCAATAATTCCACACCAAACATTGACTTTCCAAATGGTTTGATGATCTACTTCTCTCAACCAGTGAGGATTATTTTGTGCCCAATAACGAGAGTTCCAAGTATTAACAGATCCATCACTTTTAAGTGTACATTCGTCAGAAAATAAAATTTTCAAGTGGAAATCAAGTGGTTGCTGTCTTATAAAGTTGCAAAATACAAGTCTCTGTCTAATATCGTTATAATTCAACGCTTGATGAACAGACATTCTGTAAGGGTGAAATTTGTTATTTTTTAGAATGCGCCAAACACTGATTTTACTAACACCAGAATCTTGTTCTCGTCGTCTTAAAGAATCATAAGGATTCAATTCTGTCGATGCAAGAATTTCCACTGTTCTTTCATCCATAATCGGACGACGAATTTGTGTACCTCTGTTATGTTGAGGCTGAACGACACCTTTAATTTTGATTCGTTTAGCCAAACGTGAAAAAACATTTCGCGAGTGAGGAGTCCGATCAGGATAACGTTCCCGCCACAATCTTTCCGCTGCAATGAATGTACCTCGACACTCACCTAAAATTAGCAGCATATCATATGCTTCTTCATTGGAATAGGACATGGCTAAATAAACCTAGACTAATAAAGAGGGTCGGATTTTTGTTGCGCGATTGATACTGATATGACGGTTATTGAAGACGTAGGTGACAAGTTTGAGAGTTATTGTCACTCGTGTTGAGTTGAGTCACAATAGCGTTGTGGTGAACTCTACTACATCTCTACTACATCCTATGCAAATAACAATATGTATAAAATCACGAGTTAGACATCGTTACGCAGAAAGCCGCGCTCGTTATTGCTCGTGTGCTACCGTTAAAGTAATAATGTAATTACATAATATTATGACATACATATGTATGTGACTATCTACGGTCGCGACAGCTAACTTTCACGATTTTTCATGATCTGTTTTTGTTGGCCCGGCTCGCGTGTTTACTTTCTTTGTGTCGGCTGCACGGCTTTCTGCGTAACGTGTGATTTTATATTGTTATTTACATGGTGTTGGCGGTAGTGTAACTTTCAAGCCGCACAACTCGGAAAGTAGTCAACGAAAATAAACTTTCTTGTAGTGTTTTGGAAAGGTCTTGACACCAGCTATTAGATTCTGGAATCAAAAATAGGATGTTTCATTTAAAAAACTTAATGTGATTTCGATCTGACCTTGGCGACGCCATCCAAGGTCAAACTGATAAGATCATTGAATAGATCTCTTGAAACCCTACAACTTTCGTCCGAACATATTTTTGATTGGTCCTAATCCTGCGAAGAGAAAAGGGGTGTACTGGTGGTCTGAAACACCCTGTATATATACAGGGTGAGTCAGAAAGACCACTTGTCCTTTCTCAGGCATATTCGTAATCGAATTCTGAGACGATTTTTCCTTTGGCAAAAATTTATCTGGAGCTTAGTTTTTGAATTATAGAAAGAAATAGTTAGCGTGTGACGGATCGGATACAAGAGGTAGGCAGGGGCGGCGCAACTCAGCGTTCCGCGCGGCGCGGCGGCGCCCCTGCCTAGCTCTTGTATCCGACCCGTCACACGCTATTTTTCTTTGCAACTCAAAAACTAAACTCCAGATAAATTTTTGCCAAAGGAAAAATCGTTTCCGTGAGGCTTGCCATTGCACTTAGATAACACAATAGTACACGGACAACACATTCACATTAAAATTTTCTCTCTCTCTCTCTCTCTCTCTCGCTTTAATTATGCTATCTTTAACTTGAAAATAATCTTCTAATAATTGTAATAAAAGAAATGACAGAACTTTTTATAGAAATAAAGAACAGAGTAATTACATGAAGCCTACAAGAATATTTGCATGTAGGATTTTAAAAAACAATCAAAATACTTTTTTTTATAAGAAACGCGACTGTACTCGACATTTAGATAATTAAGAACACATGAAGTAAAACAAAGTTAATCACGATTTAAGAGTACAAATTACTATTGCGTTGTAGAGCTACAATTTCAATCTCTAGCTTCTTGAGAGAAAAACGGATAAATAATTTTAAGTTGTATCTATCATTATTCAAAACAGGAGTGTATTATAATAAATGTATGCTCGCGAATATAAAATTTAATACAAATGGAATTACTTAAATATTATTTTCCAATTAAAAATAGCATATTTAAAATGCATGAGAAGAGAAGGAAGGAGAGGGGGAGAGAGAGAGAGAGAGAGAGAGAGAGCGGGGGGGCGCGTTCGAACAAGTTTAAGCATGTTTACTCACGAATCCATCCTGTACGGCGATCAGCTTATTGTTTCCACGATGCGACAGTTCCACTTGAATCAAAATTTGTCCTTGAAGAGAAATTTATCTCTCAGAGTTATTTCACATTTTATCACTTTTACTCTATTTGCTCACTTGATCGATTAACGACGAACAGCGAACAACGAACCGATCGATCGATTTTATTTATCACTACGAATCACTACGAATTAACCGCTACTAATCATTCGACGCGTTAAAACACGTTACTCGAAGAAACACGTGTTTACGTTACAACACGTGTTTACGCACATATTTTTCTAATAAATTGCAAATGCATGTTTAATATTATTTATTGAAAATTGTATGATTAATGACTTTATCAAGGTAATTATTATTTATTCAAAATATTTAAGAATTGATTTTATCAAAATCAATTTTTTCTAAATATTTTATTTTTTATTTTTTATTATTTATAAAATGTAAGTCGTATAGTAATATTCAATATTTTAATTTTGCCGCGTTTTTATTTATGGCACCACTGTTACCGCATCATAACATCCAGTCGACTGCTTGCTATCGTCGAGTAAACACGTGTTGTGTGCTCGTAACGTAAACACGTGTTGCTTCGAGTAACGTGTTTTAACGCGTCGAATGATTAGTAGCGGTTAATTCGTAGTGATTCGTAGTGATAAATAAAATCGATCGATCGGTTCGTTGTTCGTTGTTCGTCGTTAATCGATCAAGTGAGCAAATAGAGTAAAAGTGATAAAATGTGAAATAACTCTGAGAGATAAATTTCTCTTCAAGGACAAATTTCGATTCAAGTGGAACTGTCGCATCGTGGAAACAATAAGCTGATCGCCGTACAGGATGGATTCGTGAGTAAACATGCTTAAACTTGTTCGAACGCGCCCCCCCGCTCTCACTCTCTCTCTCTCTCTCTCCCCCTCTCCTTCCTTCTCTTCTCATGCATTTTAAATATGCTATTTTTAATTGGAAAATAATATTTAAGTAATTCCATTTGTATTAAATTTTATATTCGCGAGCATACATTTATTATAATACACTCCTGTTTTGAATAATGATAGATACAACTTAAAATTATTTATCCGTTTTTCTCTCAAGAAGCTAGAGATTGAAATTGTAGCTCTACAACGCAATAGTAATTTGTACTCTTAAATCGTGATTAACTTTGTTTTACTTCATGTGTTCTTAATTATCTAAATGTCGAGTACAGTCGCGTTTCTTATAAAAAAAAATATTTTGATTGTTTTTTAAAATCCTACATGCAAATATTCTTGTAGGCTTCATGTAATTACTCTGTTCTTTATTTCTATAAAAAGTTCTGTCATTTCTTTTATTACAATTATTAGAAGATTATTTTCAAGTTAAAGATAGCATAATTAAAGCGAGAGAGAGAGAGAGAGAGAGAGAGAAAATTTTAATGTGAATGTGTTGTCCGTGTACTATTGTGTTATCTAAGTGCAATGGCAAGCCTCACGGAAACGATTTTTCCTTTGGCAAAAATTTATCTGGAGTTTAGTTTTTGAGTTGCAAAGAAAAATAGCGTGTGACGGGTCGAATACAAGAGCTAGGCAGGGGCGCCGCCGCGCCGCGCGGAACGCTGAGTTGCGCCGCCCCTGCCTACCTCTTGTATCCGACTCGTCACACGCTAACTATTTCTTTCTATAATTCAAAAACTAAGCTCCAGATAAATTTTTGCCAAAGGAAAAATCGTCTCAGAATTCGATTACGAATATGTCTGAGAAAGGACAAGTGGTCTTTCTGACTCACCCTGTATATATATATTTGTGCCTTTTTGCTAAGAGTAACAATGTTAAACGCTTGTTGGTTTCACACAGTAAGAGGTGTTGATGCTATTAGCAAGATTGACGTGCGTCGCAGCATCTTCTTCAGCATGAGATGGCTTATCAGTCAGTTCGATCCTATTAGAAGTGCCAAACAAAGAGCCAAAAAGAAAGTACGAAATCATACACCTTTTCAAAGAAATTTTGGAGTTGTAAATTGTCTTCGTTTTGCACATAAAGCTTTAAATCTAACTGATGGTTTGTACAAATTTTAGACTTAGGAGCAGTTATGTAAATTGGCAGAGAGTGACATATACGCACGATTTTTTGAAATGACCAATTGACAGACTATGAAATGATAATAGCTAATCATCTAGTAGATCCAAATGATATCAAAGTATCATGGAGCAGCATTGCTGGTCTGGACAACGTCATTCAGAAACTCAAAGAGAGTTATCCTGCCTATACAAAGGAAGGAATAATTTGAAGATTCGCAACTAACTCGAGCACCTAAGAAATTTATCATGTGTTAGTCGCTGTCTGTGTCACTGTTTTCCTGACAGTTCTTTGTATGTTACATAGATGTTACGACAACGAAGTAAGTAATATTCTGCTGAAATTATACTCTTCAATATTGTTGAAAGTAGTTTCCTTGTCGTGAATGTTTAAAATTTTTATGAAGATATATAATGCTGAAATAGCGCAAATAGAATCATCGCGAGCGAAGTTTATAATTCCATAGTAATAGACATAGAAGAAAATTTTACAATAAGGCGAAATAAGAGTTTCCTTCTGGACATGTTGTATCTAACGTTGATGATAAAACCAATGGCAAGAACGTGATTTATTTCTATTACATAAAAATTTCTCTTTTACGTAAATATTTAAAACTTCAAACGTACAAAATTAAGAATAATAAAAGTTTAGTGAAGGCTTTCTTTTTCTAAATTAATAATATCTAATGTTCATGTGGTTTAAATGTACTTTTTCTACGAACATTTAAATAGTCTTAATAACGCTATGTGACTGAATTATGACATATTAGAATTGTACTTAAGACAATCTTAAATATAAAAACAGATTATGAATACCAGCTTTCATTGTAATTTTGTTATTCTTAAGTGTTTTCTTTATTTTTGTTATTTTATCATGTAGAATCATTCTTTAATTTTTTTCTTACTTATTGTTCTGTATACGGGTTAATGAAAGAAATTTATGTTTGATTCTGTTATAATAAATACATCTATACACGTACACACTAAACAAATACATTATATATGTATGTTTAATATTGAATAATTGTCCGTCTTTATAAACTTATATGTAAACTAAATAAAGAATTTTTTATGAATATTATGTACATACATAGAAAATATTTAAAGAAACCTTTCCGCATCAGTGAAAAGCTTCATCTGCTAAGTGGGTACGTTAGATAATTGAAAGAGAGAAAATATGAAAGGACCATCATCATCCTTATCTAATGTTGGGTGCGCATTGAGCTGAATGTAGGTGAGCAGGGAGCTATCTTTTTCTCTCGCATTGAGACTATTGAGGGGTCTCTCGTTCTCTGTCTCTTTCTATTAGCTCATGCATTCGTGGCTATCTTTTTCACTCTATGTATGCAATCTCTTTGCAGTGTCCTAGAGACTTGTAATTCTAAGCAGATTTTCTTGTATTGGTCAAAGACCCATTTTTAAAAAAATAAATGCAGCTGTTTAATGATATTGAAATGTCTAAGCTCCAGGGTTTGCCGAGATGGTTCGACCCTATTAAAACCCACCATCAAAAAATTCAATGTCAATTTAATAATAGTGAAAATGAAACATTTATTATAAATTATTATAAATATAATTTAATTTTATAAATGAAAGAAATAATATATAATAAGATTAGTGAAAGAAAAAGACATCATAAAACTTTATTTAATTACATTGTTTTTAATTTTTCTTATTTTAACATTTTTCTTTTCACATTTTTGTTGGAAAATACAATCTATCTCTGGGCCGCTAGAAAAACAGTACAAGAATTTGTCACGCAAGTTCAATGCAGCGTAAAACTGCCAGGAGATGGGTGTAGAAGTATGAAATGGCTGAAGCTGATTTGTTTTAAGACCAACAATGTTCCAACATGCTCCCAAGATGCATGGCTCCGGCTGAAAATGAAGCTATTATTCAGTAAATAAGAGTTAACCTTTTTTAGCCCGCAAATAAAATACCCGAAACTCTTGAACTAAACATATCGAATAGCTCAAAACCGGTTTTGTGATGTGGGAATAAAATGTCGTAAAGTTGCAAGAAAACTCCTTTTGACACCAAAGCATAGGACTCAACGAATGGATTTCGCAATAAATCATCTTTATATTACAGATGAAGAATGGTTAAAAGTAATATGGATAGACGAAAAAACATTTTCCAGTGATAAAGATGGGCGATGTCGCATCTGAAGAACAGACAATACCAGACAATACCATGAGCCGAATAATGTTTCGATTTCGACGTTAAGTCACGGACATGTCATGGCGATATTCTGGGTACGAATGTCAAATGACAGTCTAGTAGGCTTAGTGGAAATTGGAAGAAATTTTAACGCTGAGCAGTACATAGATATTTTGAATGGTGTAATGCTGCTTAGTGTACAAGGACGTTACATTGAAGAAGAGCTTCCCAGAATTATTGTCGTGGAAAACAAAAGCCCAATCTACTATAGCGCTCAAATCACCAGAGCTTGGTATGAAGATCATCCAGAAATTCGTCGACTGAATTGGCCTGCGACGTCTCCAGATCTCAACGTAATAGAGAATCTGTGGGCAGAGATGGTGAGAGAGTGGACGCTCCACTTTGTCCACAGAGGAGAAGATCTTTTAAAGCGAGTTTATCTTGCGTGGGCCAATCTGCAATAGCGTTCTGAGTATTACTAGGCAATTGTTAGTTTCATGCGCCAGAGGCTACTCGAGGTTGCGTCCTGATTAAAATATGATTAAATATTAATTATTGCTATTGTTGTTTTAGGAGCAATGTCACTTATGCACTTACGTAGGAAAATAGAAAGAACCATAGGGCAAATTATAAACAGCCGAAACTGTGAAGCAGTCGTGGTGTAACAATACGTGCCGAAAATATCTGAAAAACAATTCAAATGCTGTGATTTAGTATTTAGATACAGATACTCAACACTTTATATAATTAATACAATTTCTTTTAATGTATTAGTGTTACCTCTTCATAATTTATAGGATATCTCTCGGTGTTCAATACGTCGAGTAACCTCTGACGCATGGAACTAACAATTGTCTGACAATACTCAGGACGCTCCTGCTGACGCTAAAAAGACGCGTTCTAAAAAATCTTCTCTTCTGTGGACAATGTGGGGCGTCCACTCTCGCACCAACTCTGCCCACAGATTCTCTATTACATTGAGATCTGGAGACCTTGCAGGCCAATTTAATCGACGAATTTTTAGATGATATTCATATCAAGCTCTTTTCATATCAGGCTCCGAGCGGTATGGATTGGGCTGTTATCTTCCACGACAATAATTTTGGGAAGCACTTCTTCGTTGTAACGTCTTCGTACACTGGGCAGCATTACACTATTCAAAATATCTACGTACTGTTCAGCGTTAAAATTTCTTCCGACTTCCACTAAGTCTCTTGAACCATCAGCTGACATCCATGCCCAGAATGCCGCCGTAACATGTCCACTTGACGTCGAAGGCAAAACATTATTCGACTCATATCTGGTATTGTCTCTTCTCCAAACGCAATATCACCCATCTTTATTACTGGAAAATGTTTTTTCGTCCGACCATATTGCTTTGAACTATTCTTCATCTGTAATATAAAAATGGTTTATTGCGAAATCCATTCGTTGAGTCCTATGCTTTGGTGTCAAAAGGAGTTTTCTTGCAACTTTACGACATTTTATTCCCACATCACAAAACCGGTTTTGAGCTATTCGATATGTTTAGTTCAAGAGTTTCGGGTATTTTATTTGCGGGCTAAAAAAGGTTAACTCTTATTTGCTGAATAATGGCTTCATCTTCAGCCAGAGTCGTACATCTTTGGCGCATGTTGAAACTTTGCTGGTCTTGAAAAAAGTTAGCTTCACCCATTTCATATTTTTGCACCCATCTCCTGGCAGTTCTTTCGCTGCACTGAACTTTCGCTTGCACGCAACTTCTTGTGTTGAATTTCCAGCGTCCCACAAAGCTGCAATCCTGATTAGATTTTATTGCGATGGTTTAAAAGCCATTTTTCAACAAATAAATAATTCATTATCAAATCGTTTTACTGTAATCGTTCAAATCATTTTTCTAACCATCAACGCATGTAATAAAATATAACTGATTGCAATATAATTGATTGCATTTGTTTTTTAACAAGCCTCGAGTGTGATCATAGGCAATCTTTGAAAAAGGGTTTAAAAAAAAAAACAGCCGAATAAAGCTTTTTCGGATTTTTGTTTACCTTTAATTTATTAAGTTACTAATTTTTATTTATTTAGTTATTTATTTATTTAATTTAATTTATTATTTAATGCAATAGTTGTATACAAATCTATATATAAAAGGCATTTCATATGTCAAATTGAGTCTTTGGATCCGACCATTCTTTATTTGATTTTTTTGTTAAAAGTGTTTCTCTTGTGGATATTAAAGTTTTAAAAAATTTGTTACATATAGTAAATTTTTTAATGTAATTGCTATAAAAAATGGAGTTTTTAACTAATGTGAAGAACGATAAACATTAAAGCAAAAATTAATTAATTTGTTCAATTTGTTATTTTTCTTAAAAAAAGAGATAAAAAAGATTTCATAATTTAAGAAGTCTAAAAATACTTGTTACTTATAGTATATTTAAAATAACTTATTATTTTTATATTATAATCAAATAAATCATTTTAAATAAAGTTTCATGGTGTCCTTTCCCTTCACCAATCTTACTATATATTAGTTATTTCGTTTATAAAATTAAATTACATTTATAATAATTTATGTTAAATGTTTTATTTTCACTATTATTAAATTGTCATTAAATTTTTTAATGGTGGGTTTAATGGGTTGGACCCATCTCGGCAAACCCTAGATCTTAGACATTTTAATATCATTAAACAGCTGCATTTACTTTTTAAAAAATGGTTTTTCGACCAATACAAGAAAATCTGCTTAAAATTACAAGTCTCTAGGACACTGCAAAAAGAATGTATATATAGAGTAAAAAAAGTAGCCACGATTGCGTGAGCTAATAGAAGGAGACAGAGAACAAGAGTCCCCTCAATAGTCTCAATGCGAGAGAAAAAGACAGTTCCTCACTCAGCTACATTCAGCTCAATGCGCGCCCAACATTGGATAAGGATGAAGATAGCCCTGTCATATTTTTTCTCTTTCAATTATCTAACGTTCTCACTTAGCGGATGAAGATTTTCACTGATGCGGAAAGGTTTCTTTAAATATTTTCTATGGTCGTACATAATATTCATAAAAAATTCTTTATTCAGTATATATATACATATATACATATATATACATATATATATATATATATATATATATATATATATATTTATATATATATATATATATATATATATATTTATATATATATATAAAATGTATTTGTCTATTGTGTACGTGTATAGATGTATTTATTACAACAGAATCAAACATAACTTTATTTCTTTATCCTGCATACGGAACAATAAGTAAAAGAAAATTTAAAGAATGATTTTAGATGATAAAATAACAAAAATAAACAAAACACTTAAGAATAACAAAATTACAATTAAAGCTGGTATTCATAATCCGTTTTTATATTTAAAATTGTCTTAAGTACAATCCTAATATGTCATAATTCAGTCACATAGCGTTATTAAGACTATTTAAATGTTCGTGGAAAAAGTACACTTAAACCACATGAACATTAGATATTATTAATTTAGAAAAAAAAGCCTTCACTGAACTTTTATTATTCTTAATTTTGTACGTTTGAAGTTTTAAATATTTACGTAAAATAGAAATTTTTATGTAATAGAATTAAATCACGCTCTTGCCATTGGTTTTATCATCAAACGTTAGATACAACATGTCTAGAAGAAAACTCTTATTTCGCCTTATTGTAAAATTTTCTTCTATGTCTATTACTATGGAATTATAAACTTTGCTCGCAAAGATTCTGTTTGCGCTACTTCAAAATTAGATATCTTTATAAAAATTTTAAACGTTCACGACAAGGAAATCACTTTCAACAATATTGAAGAATATAATTTCAGCAGAATATCACTGTCATCGTTGTCGTAACATCTATGTAACACACAAACAACTGTCAAGAAAACAGTCACACAGATAGTGACTAACATATGATAAATATCTTAGGTGCTCGAGTTAGTTGCAAATCTTCAAATTATTCCTTCCTTTGTATAGGCAGGATAACTATCTCTTTGAGTTTCTGAATGACGTTGTCCAGACCAGCAATGCTGCTCCACGATACTTTGATGTCACTTGGATTTACTGGATGATTAGCTCTTATCATTTCATAGTCTGGCAATTGGTCCATGTTAAAAGATCGTGCGTATCTGTCACTCTCTGCCAATTCACATCACTGCTCCTGAGCCTAAAATTTGTACAAACCACCAGTTAGATTTAAAGCTTTATTTACAAAACAAAGACAATTTACGACTCCAAAATTTCCATGTATGACTTCGTACTTTCTTTTTGGCTCTTTGTTTGGCACTTCTAATAGGATCGAACTGACTGATAAGTCACCTCATCCTGAAGAAAATTGCTGCGACGCACGTCAATCTTGCTAACAGAATCAACACCTCTTACTGTTTGAGACCAACGCTCTCTGACATGTTCATAGTTTTACTATGAAACTCAAACTCAATGCTATTTGTGCTAAAACGTTCAACATGGTTACCCTTAGCAAAAAGACACAAATATATATATATATACTCATATATACACACGTAAAAATCATTTTGCTAGATTATACTCACCATCTGATGAGTAGCCTGCAAATCCTCCAAAAATCACAATGACATAGTTGACATCCAATTCTCTCATAATCTCGTAAAACTTTTCCTTGAAAAAGTCGCCATTGCTTGGCAAACTCTTGATATGTGCGTATTATTCCATGTATTATTGTCTACTAAAACAGTACGATTTGCTATCGCAGTTGTCTGATACCCATAATCTCACCAAACATTTTGAAAACAACATGAAATACAAAACAACATAAAACAACAGAATATACGTAACCTACTGATGCGATATCCCCATCATATGTTTAAGATGTTCCTGTGCTATCTGGGTGTTCATCATGCATGAATGTTAAACCTGACTTGTTAAATAGGCCAGATTTAATAATCATATATGATGGACACTTTGATGCAATGTGTGTGTGTCTAGAATGCGCCTAAGCTCTTTAGAGAAAGCGTTAATAACCGTTTGTGCACAGTCATGAGCTAGAAGATTGCAATACATTTTCTTCGATGGTTTTCAAAATGTAGACTTGCTCATCGAACGGCGAACGTAATTGGTTCTTACCTGTGGATCCAATCAATTACGTAATTTTCGCCGATCGATGAGCAAGTCTACATTCCAAAAACCATCAAAGAAAATGTGTTGCTTTTTAGCTCACAACTGTACACCCAGCGTGTTTGATTCTGTCCTTGGGAAAATTTTCTAAACTGAAAAGCTATCTTTCTACATACTTACAGTTCATGATTAATGTAACGACCAATAAGCTCTAATCGTTACTTTAATTATAAACTGCGAGTATGTAAAAAGTGGTGACTTGTCAGTTTGAAAAATTTCCCCAGGGACAGAATCAAACACGTTGGGTGCACAATGAAGTGTATTAATGAGGTCCTTTCTCGGCGTAGGAGCTGTAACAATTTAACCAATCATATGTTGCCATTAGCTTAATGAATTTGCCTCATTGGCTAAGATTGCTGTGTCTTTTGCACGATCTTCACCGAAAAAAGACCTCATTAATGCACCTTATTGTACACCCATGGAATTTGATTCTGTCCATGGGAAAATTTTCCAAAGAAGTCGCTATCTTTCTACATACTTACAGTTTATGATTAACGTAACAACCAATAAGCTCTAGTCGTTACATTAATCATAAATTGCGAGTATGTAGATAGTGGTGACTTCTCAGTTTAGAAAATTTCCTCATGGACAGAATCAAATTCCATGGATGTACATTTCTGGACAGTCTAGAAATATTCCTAAATGGACACGTTTGAATGTCTATATGCTATCTTTGCTCAGTCTCTGTCTATCAACTCTATCTGTATACGTAATTTCCCTTCCAATCTCTTTTGTCTTGCTGTCACCATAATGTCAATATTGCTCGAGGCTATGAGCGTGTCGAATGTGTTTTTCGGTCCAGTCCGTAAAATTTGTGAGAATTGCTGATGCAACCAACTAACAGCCATATAGTTCATAGCAAACATTATCGTTTCCGGGACTTCGACATCGTCGAAGAACGTCTCGGTGGTGTCTCTGCTGTTTTACAACTTTCCGATAAACATCACCATTGACTTAACCTACGTCACCGAAAAGCGTGGCTCTCACAAACGAAATAATAATTTATTAAGGAAGATTTTGATCAACTTGAAGATGGGTAGGTATTCTGTATACACTTTCTGTTCTTAATAATATTTGTCATTGCACAGATATTTTACATGGGAGGGTTTCGATAGCGCACATCCCGATAGCCCACCAACTAATCATCTTGACTTATTTAACCCAACCTACGGAAAATCTCTAGGCATCTGCCATTGTGAGTGGTTTGTGTGCTATCGGGATGTGCGCTATCGGGACCCGCCGATTTTACATAGCAGAAAAACGCAATGCGCTTCCAATTGTGTGGTGTCTAATCATGCGGTGTCCAATTGTGTGGTATCCAATCGTGCTGTGTCTAATCGTGTGGTGTCCAATCGTGCGATGTTCAATTGTTACGTGTTCCATATTACGTGTCTAATCGTACGGTGTCCAATTGTTACGTGTTCAAACGGGATACGTCCTCCATCAAAGACATCTTATGGATGACCATAGGATATCCGTGTGCTGTCTGAGATGATTAATTTTTGTTTTTAATTAACTTTAATTTACTTACTTTGAAATAATATTTGTTGTACGGTAGATCCTGTCCTCCAAGTGTTAATGGACTATACAGAAGATCGGAAAGGGTTTTGATTTTGTCCGTGGTAGATTGAAAAAGAGTCACGATGTTTGCCGTATAAGCTGCATAGAGACTCAGTGAAGCTAGCAGTAACATAAGAATGACGATTCGAGATGGGATTCTGTATGGCTCATAGGAATATCCTACAAATGTGTAAAAACAATAAAAGTTTTTATTTTGAACTCATATTTTAGTTACATCTTTATTCACGATTAAGAAGTAACGTGTTCCTTATAACATCATTATTAATAGTTACTTTTTTTAGTAACAAATTGGTAACGTCATTATATATTTTATTGATAACGTTAGTGCAAACGCAGTTAGGGTAAGGTTACTGATATCGCACCACCTAAATCGCACCACCTTGCATATATGGTAAATCCAACTACAGTACTTGTACACTTTTTGTAGGATTATTTGGGAACTACATAACATCATCCTTTATTAAACTCAACATGTTAAGAGCAATAAAAATTTTGTTATTAATATTTATAGAAAAATCGTAACTTTGCTACTCTCTTTCGACACATTTTGTACCTTGATTGCAAAATGGGGTAAAATAAATAAATTTTTATAATTTGTAATGATCATAGTACTATTAAAATTAGATTAGTAATGTTCAAATAACTTTGTACTTTTATTTGTAAGTTAAATAAATAAAGTTTTACAAAATGCTTTAATTTCTTAAATCGCACCATATCTTACAAGAAAAGGAACAGAGATGTCTCCCTCCGATTTTAATGAAACTAATATGTTATTGGGATTTTAACTCGAATCTAATATGGTCGTCTCAATAAGGTTTTTCCACGTCTATGTTCACACTACACTCTCATATTTAAGTGTGATGTCCCTTCGCTCGTTCCTCGAGGATACATCTGGAACTAAGGCGCTTTTCGACACTTTTTGTTAAGCACGTTTCAATATGGTACGTTTGTGTAAGCTGATATCGCAGATATATCCAATTCAAACATTGTACTGAAGATGACTAGTTATTAAATAGTCAAACGTTTACTTTATTTACATTGGTATTTATTTTGTATTAGTGCACAACACCCTGCACGGCCCTGAGTCTCATTTAAATTGTTATTCTTTAGGAGCCTTGAACCTTGTATTTATTTTCTAATTTAAAAAAAAAATTGTTTCACAAAATGCCGCCCCTCGACAGTAAGGGTTCAAGATCACACGCTAACTTTAAGGATACGCAGACCATTCAAAATGGAACAAACTTCTATGAAACTAATTTTTATCTGAAAGTATACTATTTTGAGAATACACCCAGGATTGGATCAGCTCCCAAGCCTAATTTATGTGTTGTTACATTTTCGGTCTAAAAACATTTCTACTTTAAATCCCGCGCTTTAAATGCGTTATTACTCATATACGAATTTGCATAAACTGCGAGTATGTAGAAAGTGGTGACTTCTCAATTTAGAAAATTTCCCCATGGACAGAATCAAATTCCAGAGGTGTACACCCAAGGACTTTGATTCTGTCCATGGGGAAATTTTCCAAATTGAGAAGTCACCACTTTCTATATACTCGCAGTTCATGATTAATGAAACAACTAGAGTTTATTGGTCGTTACGTTAGGCTGCGGTCCACTTAGCGCTTCAAACGCTACAGAGCATTTGTAGCATTAATATGGCTGGTCCATTTGACGCTTCGGAACGCTCCCAATAGCTTTTATTACGTCATCAATACGTCATCGTTTTCGCTCTCGATTCGCTCTAACTGCCTCACCTCAGGAGATGGGTTAGCTGGAGCATTTCAATATTTGGCGGAAAATTACGACTTGAATCGCATTTCGATTTGCGCTCAAACTGCTGTTAGCTTCATCAATAGTTTGTTTGGGGCCGTATTTGTGTTCATACGTGTTTAAACATGATATATCAATTGACAATAAAAAGGAATTATTATCATTAACTTTCTTTGTTTCTACTACGCGAGAAAAAATAAATTAAAATTATGACTTTACCTGAAATGACTCTTGAATTCCATAGCAGTGAGAGATGGGATAATACGTTCTACATAACCTTCAATTTTAGGCGTTCTTCGTTTTCTTCGATTCATAACTCATTAAGCAAAATTATATTTCTTCTTCCTCATTATCATATATATAAGATATTATATCGTTGAATGTATTATAAACATTTACTAAAATTGGAACTGATTCCATTATTAAATTTGGATAAACCGCGGCTAGTTGATTCAAGTGCTACAACTGCTACAAACTGGTCCACTTGTGTAGTGATTGTAATATTGGTAACACTAGTGGACCGATCATAGCGTAGCGTTTAGAGCGTAGCATTCAGAGCGTTCAGAAGTACTAAATGGACCGCAGCCTTAATCATGAACTGTAAGTATGTAAAAAGATAGCGACTTTTCAGTTTAGAAAATTTCCCCATGGACAGAATCAAAGTCCTTGGGTGTACACTCAAGGACTTTGATTCTGTCTATGGGGAAATTTTCCAAACTGAGAAGTCACCACTTTCTACATACTCGCAGTTCATGATTAATGAAACGACTAGAGCTTATTGGTCGTTACGTTAATCATGAACCGTAAATATGTAGAAAGATAGCAACTTCTCAGTTTAGAAAATTTTCCCATGGACAAAATGAAAGTCCTTGGGTGTACCAACTTGTTTTTTCATACAGTGGGCCAACGATACCAGTACGGGCTCACACACACACTATTTGCATTCCGCGCGCAGCGTGGGGGAGTGGTTGGCAGCACTCGGTCTAGGTCGAACAGTCGAATTGTAGTAATTGGACGTAGCAATTGTCTATGGACGATATTCATAGTCAATTTTTATATTTAAGATCGTCTTAAAGGGGGGACCTAGTGTAAAATCGATTTTTTTCACGTTTGTTGTTTTTTGTTGAAATTGTTAGGAAATTATCTCAAACATATGAAAAAAAAAAACATTATAAAGTTATAATAGACTTTCTTTTGTGTTAATTTTAAAGAAAGGTGAGTCGGCCTCATCGGCTGGAGCGCGTAGGTATATAACTTTAAACGTTTTTTTCTCAAAACACTCAATTTTGCGCGTTGGTCTATATAACTCAAAAACTACTTGACCGATTATCTTCAAATTTTACATGTTCATTTTTCTACTATCTGGTCCCAGCATATACCTATCCGATCATTAATATTTTGTTTTAAACAATAATTATTAACAATTGTTTAAAGTAATTTTTTTGTTTATGTCGCCGTTTTTGCAATTTTATGAATTTTTTTAATTATTTAGATATACTGTGGGTTTTTATATAAACTAACAAAATTTTCTTGAAATTTTTGTTTCACATTAATTTTGTGACCTCGGTGTAGACCGGCGCAAATTCAAGGAGCCAACTTTAAGCAGCTGCTGTGTCGCTATTTTAAAATTTTTCTACACCAACAAAATTTTTTTAATTAATTTAAATAGTAAATATTATTGTATACTTTGTCTACATTCAATAAATTTTGCTATATTTTTTTTAAATCAAGAAAAAATTGCTGTTTACACTAGGTTTCCCCTTTAAGTATCATCTTAAGATTCCATCAACCAATTAAAGAGACGTATCAGCATCTCAAGACATAATTAAGATGATCTTGAAATAAGAATCAACTATGAATATCGGCCATAAATGTTTTAACATTTGAAGTTGCACGTGTATCGAAGGCGATATAAGAAAGAAGAGATAAAACTATGAAAAGACATGGGAAGGTATTCATATCCAAATGTGCGGATTTTGTAAAAAAAAATATGAAATGTTTCTTTTTATCATGCATTAAATAAATTTGTTTTATGTCAAAGAATTCCTACTTTAACATCACCAAAAAGTAACAAAAAAATAACAAATTGTTACTTTCCAAGTAACGGTAACGGTAACGTGTTACTTTTTACAAAAAGTGACGGTAACAGTAATGCGTTAGTTTTTTAGGGTAACGTTTCCAACGGTGCGTTACTTTCCAAAAGTAACTTTCCGAACTCTGTCTTTATTCTAATAATTTTCTTGTTCTAAACTTGAAGTTTTTTCTTGCGTTTGAATATCTTTTTTTATTTATATTTTATCCAAATTGAACATCTAATGTAACAGATTAATAGATTTATTAAGTTTAACAAAATAGCTTCTTACTCGCATAATTATGTTTTACTTTTCAACAAAACATTCTTTTTATTGATATTATTTTTTTTCAAGAAAATATTTTATTTGTGGATTAAAAAACTATATTTTTTAAAGTAATTATATTTTTAAATTTATCAATTGTAATTAAAAAAAATGTAACTACTTAAAACAAATACATTGTTTTCGTGTAAAAGTAAAAAGTGAGAAGGGATTCTAAAATAACAGAAGTGACCTTGTATTCCAAAATAAAAATCTTCAGGAATGGGAAGTTATGGAAATTACAAATAATGTTGTTACTACTATTGTTAATTTCTTATAATAATAATATGATAATGACGTTACACATATGCAATTTTCCGAGATAGTAATAGTAACGCTAGAAAACAGTTACTTTCAACAAATAATTCGTTACCATTACTCATTCATATCAGAGAAATACCTCATTAGTTAATTCGTTACATAAAGAGTAAAAGTAACGTATTAATGCGTCGTTTGTTCAAAATGATTATTTCAAATCTAGAATTACCATTAGAAGTACTATTATGAAAAGTTATACTATCATTAACAAATCATTTTTATTAAAAAAAATCAAAGTAACTGTAACTAACAACTTTTAATATAGTATTACGTTACTTCGAATCGTTGGAAAACTTCTACTTTGTATAAGTTTATTTTTTATTTACAAATTGAGAATTACAAAGCTTTTATATAAGATTGTACCTTGTTGAGCAAATGCGCCTAAAAGGATGAAAAAATTATCAGTAACAGTTGGTTTGCTGTTATTTAGTTGATTCCAATAAGCTGCCGACTTTTTCGAAGTACCTCGATAATGTTCCCATTTTATAGATATATATAACAAACAAAAAACGAGAACGAGAAATATGGCTGTTGCTACCCAGACGTTTTGTTGAAAAGGTAAAGTGAAGATATTTTTCATAGTCGACAATGAAGGTTGTCGAAACACAAAACACAAACTGTGAAAAATTTTACAAGTTAATGTTAGTAATAGTTAATAATTAGTAAATCTCTAACAATAATAAGTAGAAGATATTAAGAAAGATATTAAGAATAAATAGATATACAATAAATATACGATAGGAAAGATATTACACAATATTACTAATGATATCATTAGAGGAGAAGAAAATATTATGATTACTGTCGATAATACGGTTACCCCTATTATTTCCGTTATTAAGTAACGTATTCTAACAATTACTTTTGGAGTTATTCTTTTAGTAGTCCGCTATTTTTTAGTGATGCTAATATGCAAATATATATTAACTGACAAGTGTTATAAAGCATTTCTACTTTTGAGCATTTCTAAACTTTTTCACAAGATACACCTTTAACCTTTAATTACTCATATTTCCTCATTCTTAAACTTGAGTGTATTATCACACGAATGTACATATACTTAAGTGTTTTTTTGTTATTTATCTTTTTATTCGGCTGTACACATTTCGAGTTATATAAAGTTAAAGCAATAACATGGAATTTCATTAATATGGTTTTTTAAGCAAAATTTTTATATCGTATTATTTTTTCGATAAATCTATTATCTGACAGTTTTCCTTTTATATTTAAATAAACGAACATTTTTTATTTGTTATTTGTAACGATGCATCCCAGAATTGTATCGTCCTCAACAGTCAGGAAAAGCCGCCGGGCTATAACCAGAAGCACCTTGGGTGCCCACTTTTAATCCTCACCAAAGTATATGTTATGCTTAGCGCCGCCAGAAGAACCACGTTGAGCTATCACACGCATTAAGTCGGCGTGCACGCACACTCGAAAAAAGCACGTGATCTACCTTATCCCGGCAACTCAAGCGCCGAAAAATAACGGAAGCGATCAGAGTCGCTGTGTATAAATAAAGCCGTGTATCGAGAAGAAATCACCTTATTTATTAGCCATCTTCCCTGCTTGTTCCGGTACGCTGATATTCTGCTCCCGCTCGAAAACCAGTGGTCGAAATGTCTTGGCTATGACAAAGGTACTCCGCCTCCGAGAAAAATTATCTCGAAGGCGCAGTACCTGATCTTCTGAGAGCGAGGACACCGAAATCCCAAGCCAAGTGTATTGGCGTAAAGACCAGGCTTTGCCTTCACCTCGAGCACCGAACATCCGCTCCTGTAGCAACTCCAAAAAACCGGGATTGCCAAGTTTGAAATCTCGTCGTGGTACTCGACGATTTGCCACGGCTCCCGCCTTCTTCTCTTGCAACGCACGTGGCTAAACCGACCCGCCTGTCGATTAGTCCGCAAAGCCACGCCGTGTATCTACCTTACACCGAGATCTCGAGACCGCGTCCGCGAAAACCTCGACACGACAGAGAGCCGCTGCAACACATAGCAACATCCTGCAAATATTTGACGACAAAGTAGACTCTTGCCAGTTATAATTTGCCTAGCATTGTTATCTATACGCCTTCTCACTCAAAATCGTTGCAATGGAAGCAGCGATCAAGAAGCAATTCCACGCACACAGTTTAATCGAATGGTTCTGGAAAAACACGCTTAAGGTCGGGAAGGATAAAATGACAAGTGCTTACTTGACGTTGCGTCTAGAACTACTGGAGACTGGTCAAATTCTTTGAAGGCCATCAGGCACTACTGGCTTACGACAAGGTGGACAAAACTACTTACATGACGCAGAACACGTTTGCTCAAACCAAGGACCAGTACATTTCATTAAAAACATGCATTACCTCTACGTTAAACAATGCAGCAAAATTGAAACCCTTTGCAAGCTTTGAAGCTTCCACAGTCTTCTGTCAAATGCAATTCTCTCGATCTTTCCACATTTGACAGGAACCAGCCAGGAAAGGGTTTCGAGATCTTTTTAAATCACTGGTCCACAATGCTGAGAGATTTGCGCCCACACAAAAACTACAATACCTCAAGTCATACCTAACCGGAGAGGCCGTAATTTCTAGCATGTCCACTGAAGGCTATGGATCAGCCTGGAATAAATGGTTACTTGATACAACAATAGTCAAGTTTTGCTATCAACTTATATGCAAGCTGTGTCAAACTGCATGCCTATTTCCAAGGCATCTGTAAAGGAGATTAACCGTGTGGTCAGCACAGTTAATCAGACGACTCGTTCTTTTCAGACGATGGGGCGTCTAGTACATCACTGGGACGACAGTTCGTTCACATCCTAGTGGACAAATTGGACACAACGACATGATTGTTGTAGGAATCAAAACGACAGGAAACACGAGTTTCTTTCGTTTATAGATCTGAAAAAATTCTTACTCATACACGTACGAGCTCTGGGCGCTGCTGCTCCAAACGAACCAAACGTTGCAATCGCTACAAAGAGTAAGGTAAACCGGCGCCTGCATGAGATATCATCACATGCCATCAGTGCCAGTGAAACGTTACAATGTCCACTGTGCAAGGAGAGTCACTCCGTACGCACCTGTAGCAAATTCAAAAATTTCTTTACTGAAAAGCGTCGTAAATTGGTGAAAAAATTAAAAGTGTGTGTTTAATTGTCTGGGATATGGACATCATTTCATGGTCTGTCCTTCGACAAATAGGTGTCGCTTCTATGGCGACAAACACCACATTATGCCCCACCTCGGTGCAACTGAATCTGCATCCGAACTCCAGTCATCTCTGGAAGCAGAACCGATTGCCACATCAACAGTCAACTTAAACGATTCTGGCAACACAAAGAAGATGGCCACCTTAGCGAGCAACATTAGTGGAGGCACACTGCTCGCTACTGCCGTATTTACCGTAATCAGTGAAAGAGGAAACTCGCTGACCGTATGCGTCCTCCTGGACTCCGCCTTCAAGGCGTCATTTGTTTCAGAACGCGTAGCACAAAAACTGCGACTACTAAGATAAAAGGTGAATGTTACTGTTACAAGTCTTCAAGATGTTTCGACGGAAAAAGTGAGATACTCACTCATTAGATCTAAGCAAACGCCCTCATCGAGAATTGCTCTGCCAAAAGTATTTGTGATGCCGACGCTGACTTCCTTTACTCCAAAACGACATGTCCCGGGAAAGGATTGGATCCATATTCACGGAATTCAGCTAACCGATTCCTACTACAACAAGCCGGCCGCTGTCGAGGTGGTTTTTGGAGTGGACATTTTCGGGATTCTGTACAACGGCGGTATTCGACGCTGTGCACCTGTGGAGCCCGTCGCCTTCTCAACCGTCTTTGGCTGGGTGCTCGTGGGCACGATAAACGGCTTTGACTCTACGCAATCGACTATAGATAATCATGCCACGACCCTGCAGTTAGATCTGAGCAAAAAGCTCACCAGATTTTGGCAGATAGAAGAGGTTTCGAGTGACAAAATACTGTCATCCGACGACGCTTATTGTAAGCAGATGTTCAAAAAGACTCATACATGCGACGGCAAGAGTTGTTACAGCGTGCGCCTCCCGCGCAATTAGGTTTGTCAACAAATTTCGGAGACTCACGATTTGGAGCTCTGCGTCTGCTAATGGTAACAGAATACCCGTTGACAAGAAACCCAAGCCTTCGTAATTTGTACACTGAGTTCATGTCTTAGTACGCCGCTTTGGAACCGTTGCAGCCTAGAACTAAAAAAGATGACAGTTCTTATTATTTACTGCACCACGCTGTGGTAAAAGCTATTGATTCGAGCGAGAAAATACGGGTTGTGTTCAACTCCTCATTCCGAACCAGTAGCGGACTGTCACTGAACGATATATTATTGCCGATGCCAAAGCTCTAATCAGAGGTGTGGCTCGTTATCACTCGATGGCATCTCTACCAATTCGTATTTACAACCGACATTATTAAAACGTTTCGTCCAATTTGTTCACCAATGTCTGCCTAACCACGACGACACGAACCTCCAACGGATCGTATGGCGGGCGGACCAGAGGTCGCGACAGGTTTCGGACTTCCGCCTCGTAACGGTCACATATGGCACCGCTCCGGCCCCTTATCTGGCCATCAGGACATTGCTACAACTGGCCGACGACGAGACCGAACAATTGCCACTGGGCAAGTGGCTCCATCGAACTGGGTGCTGCCGTTATACGTAATAATTCTTATGTTGATGACATTTTCACAGGTGCATTGGAGGATGCACAGAAGTATTGGAGGTCAGGTGCCAAATGGAGGTAATACTCAAGTCCGAGAGTTTCCAACTAAGTAAATGGGCAGGAGTCGCCCACGCCGCGCTCACTCCCGACGGTGATCAGGCAGAACGCTTAATCTCTGAAGCCAAAAGCGTGAGCGCACTGGGCGTTCTTTGGAATTCCGTTGACGACACGCTCAATTTGAGAGCTGTTTCAAAGCTGATTCCTGCCCTGAAACCTACCAAGAGAACTGTACTATCCTATGTGGCCAAACTGTTTGACCCGGCAGGCTGGGTAGCCCCGGTAATAATCGCTGCTAAAATTTTCATTCAGGACTTCTAGCTAGATAACCTGGACTGGGACCAAGCCATGCCGAGTGATCTACGCTAAAAATGGATACATTACTACGCAGCTTTACCAAGTTTCAACTGCCTCCAAATATTCCGGTGGACGGGTATTCAAGAAAGGTGGGAACTCCACATGTTTTCAAATGTACCTGAGCGAGCTTAAGCCGCGGCAATATATCTGCTCGTCTACTCATCGAACCGATCTCCGCGAGCAGCCCTACTGATGTCGAAGACAAAAATAGTTCCGACCAAGCCAATCTCGGTTCCCAAGCTCGAGCTTTGTGAAGCACTGTTTGCTGTAAAACTGTTATGCCGAACTGTCAGGGTCTGGGCCTGACTAAGAAGCACCTCTATGACTGGATGGACGCCAAGGTAGTGCTGGCCTGGCTGCGCGCTCACCCGTGGACAACGTTCATGGCAAACAGAGTCGCCGCGATACAGGAGGTGATCCCAGCGGACCGATATTACTACGTACCCATAGATGAGAACCCGGCGGACTTGGGCACTCGTGGAGTTGCGCCTTCCGAGCTCGCTGACCTGCGCATATGGTCGGGCCCTGCATGGTTAAAAGCGGAACGCGACCCTTAAAGGACGCAGACCTATAACTCTCAGGGAGTCAACGAGGAGTGTCGGGTTCAGATTAACGTGGCTCATATCGAACCAGAAGCAAACGAGTTATTGACGCGATTCTCTTTTTATTTAAAATTCATCCATATTTCTGCTTTGTGTTTTTGCGTTCTTAAATTCCGGCCGGGTGCCCAACGTCCTGGGACGATCTTCCTTACGGTGATCGAGCAGGAGCGATGTCGACGCCGTTGGGCTCAGATCTCACAGCGCGCCTCTATTCCAGAGGAGTTGCTGCGCTGTCCAACGGAACTCCGGTACTGCGACGCTCAAATTTACTGTCTCTTTGGTCATTCCTGAGGGATGACTATCTAATCCGCGTGGACAAACGGCTAGAGAAATCATCCCTCAACTATGAAGAGAGACATCCGGTCATCTTTGCAAAGAATAGTCTCCTTTTTTTTTTGATGCGTAACGCGGATCTCTGGAGTTTACATGGAGGTCCACAACTCATGCACAGCATCGTGGGCCACAAATATTGTATTTTATATGCCAACTCTTTAATTAAAAAGACTATACATATGTGCGTAATCTGCGCACGCTTCAAAGGGGCAACTGCACAGCAACAAATAGGCCAACTGCCTTTCGATAGAGTAAGAGCAGCGCGACCATTTCTGTCTGCCGGCGTGGATTACGCTGGGCCTATTATGATCCGCACTTCTAATTTGCTTGTTCATCTGTATGGCCATTAAAGCGGTGCATTTGGAGGCCGTGTCAGACCTCTCGAGTTCAGCATTCCTGCCTTTTGCCGCTTCATCGCGAAACGAGGACACTGCGTTCGCCTCAAGAGCGATAATAGAACAAACTTCCGGGGGTCCGACCGAGAACTACGAGAGCTTTTCACTGCGTCCGCTAAGTTTTTTAAAGATTGCTGAGCCTAATTAGCTTAAGACAATACCGAGCGGACTTTCATACCGCTCTCTGCTCCGCACTTCGGCGAGCTGTGGGAGTCAAATCCACCAAGTATTATCTATGACGGGTCCTTGGGGATCACCATCTAACGTTCGAAGAACTTACTACGCTCCTTTGCCAAATTGAGGCTTGCCTCAATTTCCGGCCACTTTATTCTTTAAGTAATAATCCCTTTGATCCTGTAGCCTTGACACCGGGGCACTTTAGAATCGGAGAATCTCCGACCAACATTCCTGAAGCCTCGTCTCTGTCCGATCACTATGGTACAATCACATGTAGCTACAAACTAATAAGTAACATGCGTGAATATTTTTGGTGCAGGTGGTCTCAGGAGTACCTCCAGCACCTCGGCAAATGGCGGCAATGCGTCTCAAACCTGAAGCCTGGAGCACTAGTGCTGATCAAAGACGAATTCCATTCACTAACAAAATGGGTCTTGGGACAAGTGGCGGAGGCGCACCTAGGGGAGGATAACTTGATGCGCGTCATAACGATCGACACCTCAACCTTCCGTCTGACCCGTCCAACAAGGAAGATCTGCCCATTTCCAATCGCTACTAGCGAGTCGAGATGATTCCTGATCCACACCGAGTCAGCACGGCGGGCAGCATCCGGCCCATTATCTGTCTGATTCATCATTTGGTCTAAGCGACGAGGCGAGCTGGATGTCCGAATATCAACGCGTTACTTTATACAAAGTGGTAAAGGATCACGGGCTCCTCACGTTCCGAACGAGTGGATCGAGTAGCTTGGTAGGGGGCGAAGAGTCCTTGCTTCCTAAACTCAACGCGCGTCACTACTTCGAGGTGCTTGAAGACGACAATATTTGTTGTATTCGATTCGCGCTGCGTATCTGTTACAAGCTAAAATAATTAACTATTTATTGTACACGACTCTACTTCAATAAAATCAAGTGAAGTATATGTGCTTATCGTGGCGTTGGTAAATCGATTCTGCCCTGCAGACCCTTCAAAACAATTAGCTTAATTTCTCCGCAACCTTATCCAGCTTCACACGTATCTGGCAGGTGAAGAGACAGAATAAATCAGTGGTTCACGCATTGTAGAAAACATCAGACCGCTTAATTATTAAATACCGAGATTCTTTTCTTTCTCCCGTTTGGACTCTTTCCACTGCAGTGGACCGGCGAGCTAGGCCGCGCGCAGAAAGTCGATATATCACATTATTTTTACAATTAAATATTTGCTTGTTGATAAAATCACAAGTTATGTATTTAAGAGGATGCTAAAGTAACGGAAGAACTTTCTCGACATCGGTACTGCAGATTATTTTTCGACCAGGCTGTCGTTCCTTGTCCAACGCATAGATCTATCTTTGTTCTTATTTCACCATCTGTGAAAAGACCTATTAACTACTGTTGGACACCATTACTGCTCTATTTATGACAGTTCAGCTTCGCTGAGCGAAATACGCATGCGGTAAAAGCACATTAGGATATCTTTTTTGTTAGACGTACAGTCGTAATTTCACACGGTCAGTGTTATTTGTGCGTGTTTTCTGAAGGGTGCTATATTCTTATTTTGTATGTACGAGCTACACAACTTCTGTATTAAAGTAAAAGGTATTAAAGTTAATCAGGTGACGGCTGAATAAATTTTTAATGATTTATTAACTTTTTGTTCGCGTTTTTTGTAAAATTTATCTAAGCACCTCTTCTTTTTGCGCATATTTCACTTCTTTCAAAAATTTTTGTGATTCTGTGACGTCAATTCAAAAATATTTAGATGCTGTAAATGTCGATAATTTGTGGTACTTTAGCATCTTTTTAAGACGATGCTGGACCGATCTCTATACGCGATTATTTTTGGACACTTTAATCTTTTAATTACTAATGCTTTATGTTTATATGCTAAGTAAAAGTCCACGGCAGTATCGTAATGTTTGAAAAGACAGTAAACAGTTTCACTTTCAATTTTATGGAATCAAAATTTTATGAAATCACGTCGCGACAACGTTAGCGTTAAGAACTTTTATGGTCAAAAAAATAATTATTAAATATAAATAGTTTTCTCATGATCTAATCAATGAAATTTTATTGTGATAATTTAAGCGCGATAAAATTTGCTTTTTCTAATTACTTTTACGTCAGGTCGAGACATATAGACTCTAAATATAACTTTAAAAAAGAAAGGATTGTAAGCAAAATAATAGATCTTAGTTATGTACAAACTACAGAGATAATCGCGTGTGAAATCGGTGATCTACCAAAAAAACAAGTTCTGTAATATTAATTTAAATCTTATTAAATAATTTGATAATCTAATCTAGATTTCTTTAGTGTCTCAAGCTCGAATAAGAGATTATAGAAATATGATCTTGAGACAAAATTTATATTCTTACATTTGATATAGATATCGAATAATATGATATATCGAATAATATGATCAACTTAATTACCTCGTTGCTATTATCAAGACCAATAATGTTGTTTTTTATTTAATTCATTCATGTATGTCTTATAATTAACAACAAATTTAATTTGTTAAAAATTTTGTTTTTTTACTCCAATTTACGAAGGGCACGCTATTCGCGAATAATAATTTTATAAAATTTGTAATAATGCAGTTGCGTGTGACGTAATAGTAATCAACTATTTAACTAGTTGGATTTTAGATTGTACTTTTACCTTGAATGTGTATACAATTGAATGTATTCCAATACAGAGATGCGCTCCGTTAACATAAACATACCGGTGCCACCAATGTCAATCTCGCGACGTTGCAACATTCCGATCATACCGTCCCATGATCCATTTTTGTTGTGTCCCCAGTTGTTTGCAATATTGAAACTTAGCCTATATATAAGATGAATAAACATGTATGAAAATTTAATACATCGATTTTCATGATTCATGTCTTTACTTTATAAAACGAATTATTCGATTCTGACAGTTGCAAATTATTTCATGTAATCTTTAAAAGTGTAGAAACATTATAGAAAATACTAAAACAATTGTAATGATATTTTCTCACATTCAAGTTTGATAATGTTGAATCGTAAGTTTTATTTTGGCTGATGAGACGCATTCCATATGATCATTAATCAATCAATTTTATTCGTATACTAATTGCAAACTGAACAAAAATATATTATAACTAGAGATGTGATATATTTTGCGATTTATTGCCAGCATCCTGATTTTTTTCTTGAATTACAATGCGATATACATGTATATACAAATGATTTTATAATCACAAAATGTCATGCAAGTTTAAATTGCAAATGCAGTTCTAAATCGCATTTGTAATAAAATACTTTAATTATATATCTAATAGTTACACAAAAATTTAGCAAAATAAAAATTATTTTTATTTTATATGATTTAAATGTCATGAATGCATATTTGATTCAAAATGCTTATTTTTAACCATAAACATGGTGTTTCTATCCAATGAAAAATGACTCATCAAAATGATATTGATTAAACAATCAAAAGCGTTAATAATACTATTTTGCACTTTTGCTTAATTGTCACGTCCGCATTTGCAATTTGCAAACTGTGTCTTATGTAAAATGGTCTTAAGGGTTCTGGTGAAAAAAATCTTGGCAGAAAAATTTGTTAAAATTCAAGTGAACGTTTTCTGAAATTGTTCTATATGTTTTGAAACAATTTATCAACTAAATTTCAGCACAATTTTAACGCAATTTAATCAATTTTTGAAAAAATTACATATTTTTACAAATATTTTTATTCGACTCAAACGTTATTATAATTAAAAATTGATGACAATGTTTAATAAATAAAATTTTCTACTATAAAAATAAATCTTATGTACTTTTGCCTTGAATCCCAATTTTAGGGACTCGTTTTCGAGAAATGCTTTCATAGGACAAAATATTTTCGTTTCAAAGCATACTCAAAACAAGATTAAAAAATCATATAATGCTGCTCCTTGTATTCTTCCAGATGAAAAAATTTAATCGAAAAATTAATTGAAACATTATTACATATTTTTTGAAATTATTTTATGTTGCGGAACACTATTCAATAAAATTTCAGCAAAAGTTATAAAATAACACCAAATTTGGCCCATTTCTTGGACTTCGAATTTCAAACTTTTTTTTATGCCAAATACTATTATATAATGGAACATTAATCCTAGAGAAATTTTAAGATGAGCATAAGCTATAAATATAGCATAATAAAGTGACAGAGAGAGAGAGAGAGAGAGAGAGAGAGAAAGTTTAAATAGGAATGTGTGGTCCGTGTACTGTTGTCAGTCATTTGAGTGCAGCAGGCGCTTTACGAAAACACCCGCGTGTAGCAATGAGTCGCGCCGCCCCCTGTCTACCACTTGTATCCGATCCGTCATACGCTAACTAATTCTTCTTATAATTTGAAAACTAAGCTCCGGACAAATTTTTGCTAAAGGAAAAATTGTCTCAGAATTTGATTACGAATATGCAAGTAACGGGACTAATATGTTATTTTGAACGGCCCTGTACATATATATTTTTTAGATAGATTTTTAGATAGATACAAAACAAATTTTTTCTAACGCCATAGTGAAGTAAAAATAATCATTTTTGACATTTTTCTAAGAAATCTGATGTGATAGAGCAATTTGCTTACCAAATTTGTGTTCAGCGCGCAAAAATACATAGGAAATAGTAACTTTTATTCGAACAACAAAAAAGAAGTCTAAAAACGGCGCTCTGTGTTGTAAGAAACCATCACTTTCAACCCTTTATATCTCCGGAACCGCGCTTATGCTCATCTTAAAATTTCTGTGAGATTAATGTTCCATTATATAGTATTTGGCATAAAAAAGAGTTTGAAATTCGAGATCCAAGAAATGGGTCAAAAAACAGGTCTTTTTGATGTTACTCTTTCAATAAAATTTCAACATAATTTGATAACAGCTTTCTTCAAATTATTGTTCTATTTTATTTTTATCAATTTTTAATTCTTTAGATGTTACTGAAGTGGTTTTTATTCTGTCTTGAATCGTTTGTAACCAATCTGTTTCATTGTCTAGTTATTCATTAGGTTGAAATATATTTTCCAGGTGCCTAGCAAATCTTTTTGCTTTTTGTTGATTATTTCTTGTGCACTATCTGTCTTCTTGCATAATTGGAGAGGATTGGATTATTGGTATTTTCAAGTTTTTCATGGCTTTCTAGGGTGAATAATCTGTATTGCTGTTACTAGTCATCTCTCTTAACCCTTAGTTACTTGCGTCTAAAAAAGTTACATAAAAATACAATGCGCGCTGGGATTCGTGACACCTCGCGCGAGCAACCAAAGATTAAGTAAGCATTGATAGATTTGTTTTTAATTTTTTAAATCTCTCTTTTTAGTTGCTGAGTAGCGTTGTTTAGTCTAGTTTTATTTTGCAAAGTTCTTGATTGCTACCATATTCTTTTTAATTTTTTTTTTCATTAATAAATTTTTGTAATTTTTTTGAATAGTTATTTCCTATAGTTTTCTTTTATATTTTGAGAGTATTTTCTCATGCAGCTTGTATGTTTTCAATTAATATTTTTAGCTGTTTTTCCAGCTTTCCCTTGTTACACAGTGTCACTGAGAGGTTAATTTTTTCCTCTGTCTCTAAGTTAATTCTAAAGTTCTCCTAATCTGTAAATTTATTAACCAGTGTAGGATTGGCTTTTTTTGATAATACTTTTAATGACTGTTAAGGTTATCGGCGAATGATCCAAATTCATATCCCAACTTCTTCTTTTACTAGAATGAAGTTTGTATCTATATTTTTAACAAAGAAATACATTCATAAAGAAATCAATAAGGTCTGGAATTTTGTTTGGATTTATTAACCAGTGCGTAAGCTTTCCTAAGGATAATGATGCGCAGTTATTCTCTTTTTTTGCTTCTAGTAGCTCCTTTCCTTTGGTTGTGGTCAGCCTCGATCCCCAGTACGTATTCTTTGTATTGAAGTCACCACCGATGATAAACCTATGCTCTAGATGTCCAAGTAAATCTGAATATTGTTCTCTTTTAATAAAGTATTTCGGTGGATAATAAACCGAACATATATTGAGTAGTTGATTTTTAGTTTTAACACAAATGCTAGTCACTTGTATTATATGATAAGTTTTATATTCTAATTCTTCATGATAATTTATATTAGGAGTATAAATAAGTTTCCGCCGTTTTACAAAAAATGGCGCCACTAATATGTTATGATTGAAATTGTCTGTTGTAAAATGTTATATCGTAAGGTTGGACATCTGGCAACAACATAACCTTAAAATATTAGCGATTTTGTATCAGCATCATACGAGGTGTGTTCAAAAAGTATCGCGAATTTTGAATTTTCGCGGGTTACGTATATTCGAATTTCGATCTTTTTGTGGCGTTATGTTGGTACTCATGTCTCTCACTTATGCCGACAAGCTCGGCCATTTTGAATGTTCACTTAATTGTTGACAGCTGCTTTGCTTGCACGTGTTTTGGATCGTCTTCGATTTTTACCTATTCAAAAAAATGGATCAAAGAACCTGTATCAAATTTTGTGTGAAAAACGAAATTAAGTGAGCGGATGCATTCCGAATGTTGACTGTGGCATACGGAGAAGCTACCTTGGACCGAAGCAACGTTTATCGGTGGTACAAAATGTTCTCAGAAGGCCGAGAAGATGTGAACGACGAAGAGCGTGCCGGACGCCCGAGCACTTCAACAACAGACGAAAAAATTAATGAAGTGGAGAAAATGGTATTGGCCAATCGTCGAATCACCGTTAGAGAAGTTGCTGAGGACCTAAACATATCGATTGGCTCGTGCCATTCGATTTTTATCAATGATTTGGGCATGAGACGGGTCGCCGCGAAATTCGTACCAAAATTGCTCAATTGCGACCAAAAACAGCATCGCATGAACATTGCTAATGAGATGTTGGACTCTGTCCGCGACGACCCAAATTTGCTCCAGAGGGTCATAACTGGTGACGAATCGTGGGTTTATGGTTATGACGTGGAAACCAAAGCTCAATCATCTCAATGGAAGCTGCCGCACGAACCAAGACCGAAAAAAGCGCGCCAAGTTCGGTCGAATGTGAAAGTTTTGCTGACAGTTTTCTTCGATTGCAGGGGCGTGGTGCATCATGAGTTCTTGCCACAGGGTAGAACGGTCAATAAGGAATATTACCTGCAAGTTATGCGCAATTTGCGCGAAGCAATCCGCCAGAAACGCCTGGATTTGTGGAAGAACAAAAATTGGCTTTTGCACCACGATAACGCCCCTGCTCACACATCGTTGCTTGTGCGCGACTTTTTGGCCAAAAACAACACACTAATGATGCCGCAGCCACCGTATTCCCCAGATCTGGCCCCCTGTGACTTTTTCTTGTTCCCTAAACTGAAGAGGCCCATGAAAGGACGACGTTACGCTACGCTTGACGAGATAAAGACGGCATCGAAGGAGGAGCTGAACAAGATAAAAAAAAATGATTTTTTGAAGTGCTTCGAAGATTGGAAAAACCGTCGGCACAAGTGTATAATATCTCATGGGGATTACTTTGAAGGGGACAAAATAGATATTCATGAATAAATAAATAATTTTTGAAAAAACACAAAATTCGCGATACTTTTTGAACACACCTCGTATTTTCTTCTCTGTCTGTTTAATGTTACGTGAGACGCGAGTTGAATTGCCGGAATTCACTCCGAATAGAGCACAAGCGAGAACTGTGTGAGCAATTAATTTTATGAGCGCTCGGACTAGATACAGTTCTGAGCGCGCGATTACGAGAGCGAGTCCGACACGAAAGCGCGAGCGACAACGGTAACGTAACTTTTATATAATGAGAAAAATGGGAGGCGGGAGATGAAAAGAATGCGAACAGAGTGATCACTCAATGTAATTAAAGGTTCAAAGTTACTCGTCTTTAATCACTTAATTGTTTACAATGTCTCTGTATCGTTTAATAAGAGCGTCCGCGCAATTTTATTCAATAAGCGCGTATCGACAACTAACGCATACACGCGCGCCTTATAACTCTAGACAGTTCCCAATTTTGTATCGCTTGGTTACGGGTACGATGGGATTTACTCGCGTCGCTACTCGAATCTGAATCTGCGGATCTCTCGCAGAGAGAGCAAACCTCCCTGCTCTGGTTTAAGCGAAGGAAAGCCGGGAGAAGCGAATTTGGCGGGAAAATGTCTCATTGGCTTGGATGGACTAATTACTGTATCGTCATCGACAATTTAAAACGGCAACCGGACCAGATCGGTAAACTCACTATTTGCCTTGTCCGACCTTTCTTTGCGTGTACGGACGACCACGACAAAAACTTATTTGCTTCGCATACAAAATATTATTATCGTTATCGTCGACGTTTCTCGTATTCTTACTTTCGAATAACCAACGAGACAGAATATTCTCGACCGGATACGACGCGTAAAACGGATGTTCTTATGAATACAATGATATAATGATTTGCACGAATTTCATAATTTTGAATTTGATACTCTTTGAAATTAAAAAAAATAAGAAAAAACAAAGTACAGTAACTTTTAATTAATCTGACTTGACTATACATAATTATTTTGACTTGAAACATCGTATAATTATTTGAACTCGAAACATATTTGTCTAATATATTTCCCTCTCTGTCTTGAAGATCGACTATATTACTACCCAGCCTACAAAAGTCGGCTCGTGTCGCGACTCTTATTAGAGGGTCTCTAATTGTGCTTATCTGTACAGTCGTTTTCATTATAGTTGCGACACTTTTTCTTTGATGGTTTTTGGAATGTAGCCTTGCTCATCGAGTGGCGAACGTAATTGGCTGGATCCACAAGTAAGAACCAATCATGTCCTCAGCTCTCGTTATAGTTGCGCGTTCAGAAACGCATCTAAGAAAAAGTGTCGCAACTATAATGAACACGACTGTACATGTGCTTTTCCCTTTTTGGTTCTTCTTCTTATCTTATTGTATTCTGCAACAGTTGTTTGCAATATAATAGCAAATTCACTGTATTTGGCTATCAGAGGTTATTATGGACAAGATGCAGATAGAGATGGATAAGACCTTTTCTATCCGCATGTTATATTTGCAGATAGAACAAACAGCTTGCAGTTAGAAACGAATAGAAATCCTGTCCGTTGCTATCCGTTTTTGTCTGTAATTTTTACCAGGGTTATTCTTTGTATTTTCTTAGCTATTTAATAGCTTCAGTAGTTAGCAGAATAATTTTTACCACAATGTACACACTTCAGTTCAGCATTCTTTGACATTTTGCAATGGGCGATTAACCTACCAACACACTTAACGTATCTAGGATTCTTAATACAATAGTGCTGAGTGTGTTCGTAAGCATCTGGCATCTTTTGCATTGAGGTACCAGCTTGAATTTTTTAAGACGTTGCATTTCATTATAATGGGAACCTTATAGTTCCCATTATAATCTTAATTACAAATTTTGTTAACATCTTTATCATGTCTATAAGTTACCATAAACATATTTAATGGCACTTTAGTTTTCCATTTTAGTCTATTGACTGCATTTATCATTTTGTATCTCCTGCCAAGTAGATTCTTGACTATGTACGTCCTCAGGCTTATTTGTGTGATGCAGTAACTATGATTTTAATTGATTTCTTCTACTTATTTACATAAGAGTACCATTAAATATTTTATTCGTTTAGAGTTTTAATTAGTGCTCTGTATTGTTCATCACTCGATAAGAAATTGAGAGATATTTGACCGTTACTGAAACAACACAGCTTAGACACGAGTGCCTTCTACGGTCGCAGCAAGATCTTTGTGCTTGTATTATTTGTGTGATTTTATATACTTTCCTCAAATTCAATAAACTGCACGCCAAATTATTTTTTCAATCATACCACAACCCTACATTGAACAAAATTAAGAAATATCACGTATTATTAAAATTAAAATTAATATTAACTCTTTCCCTCCTTGAAAAACTGTAAAGAATTTATTGCAAAAAATGCGTAGAAGGCATTCTTGTCTAAGGTGTGTTGTTTCAGTAACGGTCAAATATCTCAAATATCTACTTTAAAATCACGCTGCCTTGGAAAGCGTTATAACTCATAGTCGATTATTGCGAGAAATATCAGCCTCAATGGTCGAGTTGGCTAATAAGGGAAGAACCAAGTAATTCACCCTGGGATTTCGATCTCAATTTTTTTAATTATTCTGGAGACGGAGAAAAGTTTACGTCTTCCGGCGTTTGATCGAATAGGCCTTAGTTTCGGAGAAATAAATTTGTGAAAATTGGCCATATTCGAAGGGCCATATTCGTGGCGCGCCATGTGAGTCTTCCCGGTAATTGTTCTTCCAAACAGTGCAATTAGCTTCGTGAGTTAGGTGCTTGCTTCATAATCGTGAAATCCGGGTTTGCTCCCGAAGGTAAGCAATAATTTTTTTTTAGAAATGGTTTTATTTATATTTATTTATTTTGATGATATTGTTATAGTATGCAAATTTTTAAAACAGAAAATTTAATTTAATATCACATTTTAAACATTAATTTAAATTTAATTTGAAGGAAATTTTAATTTAAATAATAACATTTGAAATAATAAATAAGTAATAATAATAATAATATATAAGTTATTTGTAAAGGCAAAATAAATGTATGTGTGATACTCCTTCATTTATTCATTGCTCAAACTGTAGAAAATTTATATGCTTTAAATGTTTTTATGATGTTTATCATCCAAGTAATTGTTCCGCATCGAAATAAGTTAATTTTATAATAAATCCGCAATACTTAAATAACGAAATTTTGTAATAAAATTATTTACATTCACATTCAGATGTTTGTTTATTTTTCTTCTACAATTAATTATTTTAAAAATTATAAATTTAAAATAATGTTGATATTTTTTCCAATTAAATTTTAAATTTAAGGGGGCATATACACTCAGGAAAGTAAAAAAAATTTGATTTTTTGATTATTACATATTTATAATGTTTAATATTTCGAGAATGACTGGTGAAAATTTCAAATCAAAAATCGGAAAAATAATGAAGTTTTTCCCTGATAACACAGTGGCGCGCCGCACCACGCCGCGCGCCATGCGCTGCTGAGATATCATGGTTGGACCACGGCCCGTCCCTTCGGTTTCGTGTCTAATACTTCAGTAAAGACGCATTATTGGAATGCTGTGTTGGTGGCTATACTCAAAAAAGTAATAAAAATTTTAACAATATAATTTGGAAAATAGCCTCAAAGACAATGCACAGCGGTGCTATTACAGTAAAAATTGCTGCAGACATAGCTGCTTGCATATTCAACGATAGTATAACTTCAATATTACAAATAATGAGCATTATGGGCATTTCTCTCGGACCAAATGCACACCAATATGCTGCGCGCGAAGATGATCGCCGCATAGCACAAGCCGAAGTATGCACGCAGGAACAGACGAAAGAAGCGTGAATAGGACGCCGACAACAAAATTTACACGATATGTGCATCTACTGTAAAGGACTTGTATTATGGCCCTGGAATTGGCAACTCTGTGTAAGTTAAAAAAATTTCATGTTTTATTAAAAACGTATGTTGAATATTCAAACGCGTTTTTCTCGAAACGACATTTTGCTACTAGACAAACTGGTACCAGAAATATCTCGACAACCACTAAACCGATTTGTTTGAAATTTATACTGGCTATTCTACACATGATTATCTATCACGTATTGGAGGGGGGTTTTTTTTAGACCTCATAGTTTTTTGGGAGGAGCGAGAAAACCCCACAAATTTTATCTTAAAAATCGCAACTTTAAGTTTAAACGCCCACCATTTTGTCAAAAATTGATATTTTTGAAATCGGCTCCGATACGTCAAAGATATTATTATATATTTTAAGATTCCATAAACATTCTTTTTAGTTGATTTTTGGCGAAGGTACACTTGGTACCGTTTTGGGCGATTTTTTCAGGGCTACCTCTTCACGACTCCATATTTCTATTTGCGCAATTTCTTCATAAAAACAATAAAGTTTCTTCAAAATGTATCTTTTTAACTAAAAAAAACCCCAATTCGATAACTCCAACAGCTTCGTCACTGTCTAAATCAGTGAGTTTCTAATTCACGCCAAATTTCACTGATTCAATCAGTTTCAAAAAAAGTCTAGAAAATTGCCATTTTTTGGCCTCCTGAATGTATATGCCCCCTTAACACAAAAAAAATTTACGAAAGTTACGTATGAGGTTTTATAAATGTGTCAACATAGTAAAATAAAGAATATATATATTGACGGAATACTTGCAATAGCCTATAATTCTCTATCACATCAAGTTTACAAGATATTTTAACGTAAACAGGATTTTTTTCGAAAACCTAACATGATGAAACAATTTAGATTAAACAAACTATCAATTTGATTTTAACATGGTAAAAAACTTCAGGATTACATGTTTCTGAATCAAAAACAAAATTTTTTATAGGCCTGTGTAATTAATAAACTCGATTTTATTGTCATCAAATTTATTTTATAAACATTTTATTGATATTCTCATATTTTATCGTGAGGAAAAAAGACTCACGTTGCATTCATCCGGCTAACTAAATGGACCAACCAAATATAATTAGCCTTTGTAATTGGATCTATGGTATTATACTCAAAATCAGTCAAATGATTGATCGTATCAGGATTTGTTATCTGCAAAGATAAAAAAATGTATAACATAATTAAAAGTGAATGTTAATAAACAATTATAACAGGATATTAATACTCAACAATACAATATGTGATTTTATATACAATGTTATGTATGTTATTATACATGTACAGTAGCATTCAAAAATATTGTATAGATTTGAAAGTTCTGGTTTTCAAATAAAAAAATTTCAAATATGGAAAATTCATTAAGTATGCTAAAAATCATATGGTTTAATAAACTTTTATAATAAAATAAACTGTATACAGAGTGATTCAAAATAACATATTGGCCTCAAAACTTGCATATTCGTAATTGAAATCTGAGACGATTTTTCCTTTGACAAAAATTTGTCCGGAGTTTAATTTTCAAATTATAACAAGAATTAATTAGCGTATGGCGGGTCGGATACAAGTGGTAGACAGGTGCGGCCCGTTACACGCGGGTGTTTCCGTGAGGCGCTTGCTGCGCTCAAATGACTGATAACAATACACGAACAACACATTTCTATTTAAACTTTCTCTGTCTCTCTCTCTCTCTCTCTGTCACTTTATTATGCTATATTTAACTTGTCAAATATCGATCTCTTTCATCCGGCCGTCAAATATCGAGATGATCGTGAAATCTTCAAGTTTACATTATTATAATGAATGTACGCCCGCGCATAATAAAATTTAATGCAAATGGGATTACTTAATATCATTTGCAAGTTAAAAATAGCACATTTAAAACACACAAGAAAGGAAAGAAGAAGAGAGAATGAGAGAGAGAGGGGAGTAAGGGGAGGGGGGTGGCGTTCAAACAAGTTTGAGCATGTTTACTCACGCAACATTTTACACGGCGATCATCTTATTGTTTCCACGATGCGACAGTTCAATTAAAATTTGTCCTCTATCCGGGTCTATCCCTTGAAGTTGTTTCACATTTCACCATATTTGCACTATTTAATCATTTGATCGATAAATGCGGAAAGACGCGACAAACCGATCAATCGATTTTATTAATTACTATTAAGGACGTTCACCGGCTAATCGATTTCTATACAAAATGCTTCAAATTTAAACTGTATGCTATTAATATCATTATCGATACATCCCCTAAATTCCAGGAAACATAGCGGAACCGAATTCGAGTTATTAATTTTCAAAGTTGCAGCTTTTAACATGTAAGGTATAGCCCAAGCGTGCGCTGAAGTGACATTTTAATTCATAGCGACTGTGATATCTATACGATTTTTCTGAAAAAGTAGGATATGATGCAGGGCGATGCTATAAACAACATTAAAAAAAACGGGTATTCGTAGCGGTGCCGTTGTTGAGTTATCGAAGTTCGAAGTGGTGTATCCGACAGCACTTCGAAGCGAGTCGCCGCATGAAAGAAGAGCCACCGCTAAGACGCGACAACGCCGCGCGCGTACATAGTAACTCACTGTCTAATCTTTTTTTTTTTCACGAATCTGCCATTCGATCTGCGATATTGATGAGACATTGTACGCGTTGGTCGTCCTTTAACCTCACTAACACATGCCTGACGCTTGACGTTACGCAGCTCCTGTCCGTGTCACTCTCTCTTTCACTCCTATCCGCAACGTTGCCGGGTCTAAGCTTTTCTCAACGCAAGGCAGTGTGCGTGTATACATACAAGACATCGAACTCCGTTTGCTTGTTTCCGTGAGTACACTCAACAAAAAATGTATTTGCATGGGAAGCGGAGTGGGGGAAGAGATGCGCTATGCACCGAGAAGTGAGCGTGCAGTAAACTTTTGGCTACGATTACAGCCGGTAAACGTCCTTAATCACTACTGATCACTACAATCATTCATTCGTTAAAATTACTCGAAGAAATACGTATTTACGTTACGATCACACAACACGTGTTCACTCGACGATATCAAACAGTTGACTGGATGTTATTGGTTACGTTGGTATAACAGTGTTGAATAATTAGTTAAAACCATAAGTCAAAACGCGGCAATTTAAAATAAAATTATTGATTAATATGATTTACATTAATAAAATTTATTAGAAAAATGTTGCAAATGCATGTTTATCATTATTTGTTAAAAATTGTATAATCTATAAATGACTTTATCAAAATAATTATTATTTATTCAAAATATTTAAAAATTGATTTTATCAAAATCAAATTTTTTCTAAGTATTTTATTTATTTTTTATTTTTTATTATTTGCAAAAACCATAAAAATATTCTTTCTTATGTGTTTTAAATGTGCTACTTCTAACTTGCAAATAATATTTAAGTAATCCTATTGTAAGATATAATATTGTATAGAGCATGATATTGTAAGATAGCGGAGCCTAGGCAAGCATAGCCAGATGGCACTAGGCAGCAGATGCGCTCCCAAGGCGATTGATGAAATGTAAGTTTGGGCTAGGCCCAAGGAGGGGAAACCGCGGGCAAAGGCGATGATATCAGAGCAGCGTGCGAGGATTCGAGTCCTAGCGAGCAAACCGAATAGCGATCCGAGCGAAAATAGTCTAACGCCGACCCGAATTACCGCATAAGTGTTAGTGAAAAACTGTACAAAGGTGACTCTAAATATCTAATATATCTAAACTTTACTTTCAAACAAAGACCTCTCGAACTGAATTCTTTATTCATCCTGACATCCTACTATTTACACTAATTTTCTACACCATTTGCATTAAATTTTATTATTCGTGCGTACATTTATTATAATAATGTAAATTTGAAGATTTCACGGTCATCTCGATATTTAACAAGTTAAATATAGTATTTTTAAAATGACAAAGAAAGAGAGAAAGAGAGAGAGAGAGAGAAAGAGAGAGAAAATTTAAATATGTTGTTCGTGTATTGTTGTCAGTCATTTGAGCGCAGCAGTCGCCTCACGTCAACACGTCAACACGTCAGACAATTATAGATTTAATTTTCTCTAATAATAATAAAATAGTAGAAGTAATTCATGAACCTAAGATTACGGACCATGCGTGGCTGAAAGTTGAGTTGAGTGTGAGTAAAATTGAAAGTAAATATACGAAATTTAGCGCTAAAAATTACAAAAAGTTCGATGAAGATAAATTTGTTATATTAGTAAAAAACAAATTACAAGAAAGTCAGGGATGGCAATGTGAATATATGAGTGTGAGTGAAACAAAATTTGTTAACAGTATAGTAAATGTGTTAGATGTAATGACACCAAAGAAAAAATTTAGAATTCCGAAAGTATGGGAAGGGAAAAAATGGTTCTCAGATGAGATAAGAAAGGCAAATAGGAGGAATAAGGCATATAGGAAAGCATTGTATGACAATACCGAACAAAATTGGTATAAAATTAAAAAAAATAGAGTAATAAAATTAATCAGGAAAAATAATAAAGAATATTATTAAAGTATGATAGATCTTAATAAAGAAAATCATACGACTATGTTGAAAACCTTTAAAGAAGTAATTAGGGGCAAGCCAGTAGATATAAAGGAAGTAGGAAATATAAATTTTGAGATCTTAGGTGATACCAAAGAATGCAATATAGCTGGTAAATTTAATTTATATTATAAACAAAGTATTAATAGTATAGTAAACTCTATAAAGGTATGTAATTGAATATTAGATGAATTGAAATAAGAAAACTATTTATACTATTGAAAACAAAGAAATTGTGGAAAGTTTTGAGGTTGTTACACTAGAGTAGCTAAAAAAAATCGTTATGGGATTGTAACGCTGGTACTTTCTCGGTGTCGGTTACGGGATTTTAGGTTCAGGATCGGATGCTCGGATGTGCTCGCCGGATGTCCGGGTTCGTGTCGAAATGATAATGCCGTATTTTGGTAGTAAAAATGAAAGAGGTCAAATATATTTAGCGATACTTTAGTACAAAATGAAATTATACAGTTCCGATATCGTTATCGGATAATACTGAGCTCCTTGTACAACATTACGGCCCTCAATTGCGCGGTCGTCGGCCCGCGGGAAATCAAGAGAACGATCACGTGGTATTCGAATAGTGTCGCGGCACTTAACTGCGCGGTCGTCGGCCCGCGTGAATTTAAGAGAACAGTCGCAACGTATTTGCGCGGTACTTAATATCTAAACGGAAAGGACTTTAACAATTCGGAAACGGACGGATAGTGACTAGGCGCTTTGCGCGCGGAAGTAGCAAGCGGGGTTGCTCGGTTTAACAACATAGATCTATATACATAGTTCGCGGCGGAACGTGCGATGTCGGAACGGACTCGCGGTTATCGCAATGTAACGACTCGGATGAGTCGTGTGATCTACGGACGGCTTCGGTTTACGCTCTATGCGTACGGTATCCGTTTGTTAGAGTGGCCGCGCGGCGGTCCACTCTAATGCCGTGCTCGGGGCCCGATTGGCCCGTGCGGGTGACCGGTTACGGTCTCGGTACTCGACGCCCTCGCGCTGTGCGCGGGCTGTCGACGGGGTCGGCCGGTTCGGCCTCATCTCGCGGGGTTAGCCCGGGAGGTACGGTGGCGGACACTGGAACGGTGTCGGCGCGGACGGTCCCCGAGAATTCCCGGGGACACTCGGAACGGTCTGGTCGGGGTGGCCGGACGACGAGAATGCCCGTCGTCCGGCTGTACGGAAACGGAATTGCCGTGCGGGGAGAATACCCGCCGTACGGCGCAACGGATTCGGATCGGATTTAGCCGGACGTACGGGAATGCCCGTCGCCCGGCCGGACGGTCCGGATTGGCCGCGTGACAAGAATGCCCGTCACACGGCTGATCGGATTGGATGGCCTGCGCGACGAGAATGCCCGTCGCGCGGCTGAGCGGATCGGATTGGCCGAGCATACCCGGCCTCGGGGACGACGGTTTTACCCGTCGCGGGAAGGTTGGAACGAGAATGCCCGTTCCCGAGGAGGTGCTCGAGAATCCCCGAGCTAGGAGGCGCCGAGTATGCCCAGCGCTGGAAAGGATCCGATGAGATTGGATGTTCGGACGGATCTCTCCTCGGCTGCTCGCTGCCGGCTTATATAGCAGTCCGCGCGGTCGTATGTACTAGTCAGCGCGCGTGGTGGGGCCGGTCGGAGTAGGGACGCTTGCCGAGCGCGGCGCGCGGCACGCATGGTAGCGCGTGATCGCGGCATGCTTAGCTAAACGCGCGCGCGTGTTTGATCTTACGCGTTGCGTTCGGCGGCGGAAAGGCGTAACGTTACAGGATTACCGAAAAAGAAAGGTACGGCAGAAGGGATAACTAGTAATGTATTGAAAATAGTTTTTCCTGTAATAAAAGAAGAATTTGCGATTTTAATAAATAATTCTTTAAGAGAAGGTCACTGACGAAACGTTGAAAAACCTCTACTTTAATACCGATCCCAAAGATAGATAAAGCCAAAAAAGCGAGCGAATATAAGCCTATTAATATGTTACCAGTATATGAGAAAGTGCTAGAATTAGTAGTAAAAGGACAACTTGAAACATACTTAGAAGCAAACGGTATTATAACAGAGCAGGCGGGATTTAAAAAATATTATTCGTATAAAACAGCGATTCAATCTGTCATAGACGAATGAAAATTAATAGTGAGCGAAGGAAAAATGGTAGGAGTAATCTTCCTGGATCTTAAAAGAGCGTTTAAAACAATAGAGAGAGAAAGATTGTTAGAAAAAATGTATCAATACGGAATTAGAGGAATAACTTTAGAGTGGTTCAAATTATATTTAAATAATAGGAAACAACAGGTACGATTCAATTAGATATGGTCTAAATTATTGTCTACAGAATACGGAGTGCCACAAGGTTTAGTACTAGGATCTTTGCTATTTATAATACATATAAATGATATAATTAAAGTCTGTCCAGAAGAATGCAATATAAAAATGTTTGCAGATGACACGCTTATATATGTAAGTGGAGAAAGTAGTGCGGATGTAGAGGTAAAAATGAATATGGCTTTTAATGTAATTGAACATTAGATGAATACGAGGTGTGTTCAAAAAGTATCGCGAATTTTGTGTTTTTTCAAAAATTATTTATTTATTCATGAATATCTATTTTGTCCCCTTCAAAGTAATCCCCATGAGATATTATACACTTGTGCCGACGGTTTTTCCAATCTTCGAAGCACTTCAAAAAATCATTTTTTTTTATCTTGTTCAGCTCCTCCTTCGATGCCGTCTTTATCTCGTCAAGCGTAGCGTAACGTCGTCCTTTCATGGGCCTCTTCAGTTTAGGGAACAAGAAAAAGTCACAGGGGGCCAGATCTGGGGAATACGGTGGCTGCGGCATCATTAGTGTGTTGTTTTTGGCCAAAAAGTCGCGCACAAGCAACGATGTGTGAGCAGGGGCGTTATCGTGGTGCAAAAGCCAATTTTTGTTCTTCCACAAATCCGGGCGTTTCTGGCGGATTGCTTCGCGCAAATTGCGCATAACTTGCAGGTAATATTCCTTATTGACCGTTCTACCCTGTGGCAAGAACTCATGATGCACCACGCCCCTGCAATCGAAGAAAACTGTCAGCAAAACTTTCACATTCGACCGAACTTGGCGCGCTTTTTTCGGTCTTGGTTCGTGCGGCAGCTTCCATTGAGATGATTGAGCTTTGGTTTCCACGTCATAACCATAAACCCACGATTCGTCACCAGTTATGACCCTCTGGAGCAAATTTGGGTCGTCGCGGACAGAGTCCAACATCTCATTAGCAATGTTCATGCGATGCTGTTTTTGGTCGCAATTGAGCAATTTTGGTACGAATTTCGCGGCGACCCGTCTCATGCCCAAATCATTGATAAAAATCGAATGGCACGAGCCAATCGATATGTTTAGGTCCTCAGCAACTTCTCTAACGGTGATTCGACGATTGGCCAATACCATTTTCTCCACTTCATTAATTTTTTCGTCTGTTGTTGAAGTGCTCGGGCGTCCGGCACGCTCTTCGTCGTTCACATCTTCTCGGCCTTCTGAGAACATTTTGTACCACCGATAAACGTTGCTTCGGTCCAAGGTAGCTTCTCCGTATGCCACAGTCAACATTCGGAATGCATCCGCGCACTTAATTTCGTTTTTCACACAAAATTTGATACAGGTTCTTTGATCCATTTTTTTGAATAGGGAAAAATCGAAGACGATCCAAAACACGTGCAAGCAAAGCAGCTGTCAACAATTAAGTGAACATTCAAAATGGCCGAGCTTGTCGGCATAAGTGAGAGACATGAGTACCAACATAACGCCACAAAAAGATCGAAATTCGAATATACGTAACCCGCGAAAATTCAAAATTCGCGATACTTTTTGAACACACCTCGTATAAATAAGTTAAAAATGAACGCAAATAAAACAAAATATATGATAGTTAGAAGAATTAGAAAAGAATTAAAAGGTAATACTGCCGTGAAGTGTCTGGATGGAATTGAAATAGGCTATCAACCATGAAATATTTGAGTATAATGCTGGACGATAGACTTAGATTTCAGGACCACTGCGATTATACTTAAGAAAATAGGGAAAAAAATTAGCTTTTTAATCCTTAAACACACCAATCCCGTAAAATACGTAAACACATTTTCCGGTCTAGGAGACTTTTTCAACTTTGATAAGTTATAACTTTGGTTCTAATCAACATTTGTCAATAAACTTTTTTTTCACATGAAAGTTAAGAATATTAGAGATATAACTGCATAATCGGCTTTGCCGAAAAATGATTTGTTGTTAAGTTGTAAAAGAAAAATCATTAAGCAAAAATTATAAATTATTCAAAAATCCACTTTTCTTTTAAAAAACCATATCTCCGCAGCAAAAAACTTTTAAAAATTTTCAAATACAACATTTTAAAGCTAAAGAGTCATACTTTGAAAAAAATTATGGTCATTCCTTTTAGAAAGTATAATTATATAACAAAGAATATGAGGTATTTTTGGTTGTCTAAAAATCCACTTTTTTTAAAAATCGTATCTTTGCAACAAAAAACTTTTAAAAACTTTGCAATATGGCGTTTTACAGCTAAAGAATCATTTTTTCAAAAAAAATTATGTTACTGCCATTTCTATTGAAAAATATACTTACGTAACAAGGTAAATATGAAGTAATTTTGATTAACTCAAGGTGTCTAAAGTTAAAAATTAATATGTTTGATAATATATTTTGGATCTTACACAAAAGTCCTTTTTTCCACGGCACTATAGTATTTTAACTTTAGACAGAGTAACATATGCGTACGGATTTGTTTGAACTTTGAACGTGTTTTGTCCAGTTTTTTTACATAAGATTATTCACAAAAAAGTTTCACTCATACACTATATGGGTCCCATTGACCCTAACAAAACTTTGCTACCGTGCTGTCCGAATTCTAGTTGACCAAAAAAATTGATCAACCATATCAATTGAAAGAGGAGATTTCAAACTTTTTTACGTCCTGGTCCAAACCTCCTATCTCATTTCGTCTTCACATAGCAAGCGTTCGAAACTTCATATAGGGTCTCTTAGATCCACTTATGTGTTTAAGAGTTAAATAGAATAGGTAACTTCGTATCAGCATATACTAGATGTAATGTGTACAAGTCCATTATAGCACCTCATTTCGAGTACTGTGCTACTCTATTAGGGATGGGTGAAACGCAATTGAATAAACTTCAGACAGCTCAAAACCGTGCCATAAGAGTTATTCTGCAGTGCAATAGATTTACAACAATTGAACACATGCTACATGCCTTACAGTTCATGTCTGCAAGACAACGATTGTGTTATAACGTTAATGTATTTATCTTTAAAATATTAAATGGCATGGCTTCTGAGGCGTTAAACAATAAAATAGAGATAGTGGGAAGAGAATGCAATAGACAAACAAGGCAGACAGGAAACTTAGTAGTGACTTTCCGTAAAACTAGAAGTGCTAAAGAAAACCGTTTTTATGAAGGTGTAAAAATGTATAATTCGTTACCCACTGTGATTAAGCAATAATGTAGAGAATTAGTAACGTTCAAGAGATTGTTAAAAGAATATGTTAATGTTAATATATAGGTAATGTATAATAATTGTGTACAAGAAATAGCTGTGAAAGCTAACATGAAAGTCAATCTCTCTCTCTCTCTCTTCTCCCTCGCCCCGTCTTCTTCCTTCCCTCCTACCCTCTCTTTCCCTCTTTTCCTCGCCTCTCCCTTTTCTCTCATTCACTTATTATCTTGTAGTGAATCGATGCTTTTACACTGCTGTAGCTTGACGGATAAATAATTTTACAATTGTGGATAAGCAACAGTGTGAAAGCATCGATTCACTACAAGATAATAAGTGAGAGAAAGGGGGAGGGGGGAGGGGAGGGAGAGAGAGAGAGAGTGTGTGTATGTGTGTGTGTGTGTGTGTGTTTGTGTGTTTGTGTGCGTGCGTGCGTGCGTGCGTGCGTGCGTGCGTGCGTGCGTGTGCGTGCGTGCGTGCGCGCGCGCGCGTGTGTATATGTGTGTGGTTTATGCAAATGTGTATCAAAATACCGTTTGTCATTAGAGAGCAATCAATTGATCGGTACTAGTACCCGACGTAAGCACCCACGTCGGGCAGTGAACTCGCCGCCCCTGCCTATCTTCCGTATGCGGCTTTGACAATCGCCTATTATTTTTGCTTCTAGTTTAAAAACTAGGCATCGCATACAATTTTGACAAAGAAAAAATCATCTCAGAATTGACTCAGCTATACGATACTTTAAGGACAAACAATTATTCTAAATCATCTTGTATATGAATTATTTGAAATTTATGCTTGTGGGCTTTCGATTTTAAAGTCAAAGATTTCTTTCTTAATTACAGTATTCTTGAGAAACAGAAATATTATCGATAAACGAAATAAGTCCATAAATGAAAAAATCTCGATCAACAACTCAATGAGCAGACAATATTTTTAAAATGTTTTTTTTTTTAATATTTTCTTAATAAAAATTTTTTCATATTTAATTTAATTATTGTTTTATATTGACATATATTATCTAGTTGCATTTTTATTTGAACAAATAACAGAAAAGTTATTGCAGATGCTATTCCGCATTTGTGAAAATCAGTAAAAAAAAACTATAATTTTATATACAGGGTATACAAAAAGTGCCGGATCCTTTGATTATTGTGAAAACTAAGCATTTTAAAAAAAAGTGTTCCAAATAAAAGTTGTAGAGTTTCAAAAGATCTTTTTATTGATTTTATTAGTTTGACCTTGGATGGCGTTGTCATGGTCATATCGAAATCACATTAACTTTTTTAAAGAAAACACCTTATTTTTTATTTCAGAATCTAATAGCTGGTGTCAAGAGCTTTCCAAAACACTAGAAGAAAATTTATTTTTGTTAAATACCTTTCGAGTTACGAGGTTTGAAGTTAGTACACTGTAGCTTTTGAGCCTCACAACTCGGAAAGTATTTAATGAAAAATACTTCTGATTGAAATTTGCAGGGTTACAATGGTATCAGACAATCTATCACGTAATATCAAAAACGCCCGTTTTGCTATCCCCGCGGAACGGGGTAGGGGGGGAAGGCGAAAAAATCTTAAATGCAATGTGGAGTCGTGTGAAATCAATCTCATAATGTGGGGGCATTGAAATCAATTTCAACCATATTCATGATCCAAACTTCAAGCAAGAACCTGGAAACAAAAAACTGTGAGCACGTGCGCTATCGATAAACGGCAATGCTACTGTTCGGGATAACGCAAGGGACAAAGTTAAAGCGCAAGGCATTGTCTCTCCCTTTCCCGCTCAGGCGTCGGTTTGCTGCGAGTGGAAGAACGAGAATCGGCCGTCGTCAAGCGATAGCATAGCGGATCGAATGCACGCGTTCAACGTATGTTAAGAATAAATATTGTGCGAGATTGGAATTTGCGATTCTTCTAGAAGGCTGTATAACGGGAAAATTGTTGAGTATTTGTCAGTTTCCCGCTTAGATTCTTCTGGAAGAATCTCCTTATAAGGCTTTATAAGGCGCGCGAGCCAAGCGCGCGCCGCAGTTTTCACGAGATATTTCGAACGAGCACATAGCAACATTGATAGTTATTATTTCGAATTGGCTTTCATTTTACTTATTAATTTATGCAAAATTAGGGCAATAAAAGAGAACAAAGAGTATAATTAGTTTTTATTATAAATGAAACACAAAGATAGATATAAAGATTTAGTCAGAGATGCCAATGTAAGCATATTAAAAAGAAAAACTATAAGAGAACTAGATTGTGAACTAAAGCACTAGATATGAGGTGCGTTCATATATTCTAACAGCCCCCCATGAACGTACAACATAAAATTTTAATTATTCTTTGGTAGCAAACCCATTTCTCCAATACAATAAAAGTGTTTCGCAAAATACAATGATTTAGTTAATACGTCTGCTATCATTTTATCTGTACTAATATACTTAACAGAAATGAACTTTTCATCTATATAATCTTTGACAAAATGTAATCAAACGTCTATATGTTTTGAACGTTATGTACGATTAAAGTCCTTTGCAGATGAAATTGCGCTTTGATTATTATACATGATAACAATAGGCTCCCGAACAATCTCTTTGTCAATTTCTTCGACTAACTGCTTCAACCGTACAGCTTCTTTGCAAGATAAAGCAATAGCCATAAATTCTGTATCAAATGTAGCTGTAGCAACAGTACTCTTGCTGGACCATGATATTAATTCTCCTCGTAGTTTGAAACAGTTCCTTGAAATTGATTTTCTGTCGGTTGAATCATTTGCTCAATCTGCATTGCTAAAAGCCTCTATGCCTTGATTTTCGTCACGATGAAATTGTAGTTTCATGTCCTTAGTTCTAATCAAATATCTGAACACTCTTTTTACAGCAGACCAATGTGCTTTACTGTATTTTTTGTTGTATCTATTTACAGAAGTTGCTGCATAAGAGATGTCAGGTCTGGATATGACGGATAAATATATTAGGCTGCCAACAGCTTCTTGATATGGGATGTCACTCATCTCCTTTAATTCTTCTATTGATTGGGGTAGAGGTAGCTGATCTAGCTTGGTATTGAGATATAATGGCGTAGACAACGATTTACTATCTTGCATATTGAACTTCTTGAATATCTTCTGAATATAATCTTCTTAATCAATCCATAAAATCCCGTTATCTCTATCTCGAGTGATATTTATCACTAAGTAACGTTTAACTTCTCCCAAATCTTTTATTTCAAAATTCTTCTTAAGAGGATGCTACAGTGACCGAAGAACTTTCTCGACGTCGGCATTGCAGATTATTTTTTTAGAGAGACCAGGCTCTTTGTCCAATGCATAGATCTATCTTTGTTTTTCGATTATTTTGCCATCTGTGAAAAGATCTATCAACTGCAGTTAGCTCTGCTTGCGATTGTTTACGTGTGCTAAGCGAAATTTATACACGTACAGCTGTTTACCTATTAAACTTTTTGTTAGGTTTTTGACTGGAATGACACACAGTTAGTGTTGTTTATTAGAGTTTTCTGAAGTTCGGGCTGGTCTCATTTCATACATACGAGCTACAAAACGTCAGTAAATGACAAAAGTTAATCTCGGTTGACAGATCCACGAGCCAAAAATAAATAAATTTTTAACTTTTTGTTCAATTTTCTTATAAAATTTACCAGCCCAAATTTTGTTTTGGTGCGTACTTTTATTATGCAAAGGGATTTTATGATCTGTAGAGTCAATTTGAAAATTAGTGAACACTGTAATGTGTCGGTAAATCCCGTCAGTATAGCATCCTCTTAAGTTGATTCTTCACTGCATTTTTCAGTTTTTCATTATTTGAAAAAATAAGTAAGTCGTCCACATGTACGGCTAGTATAACCGTTCCTTCTTTGATCTTCATATAATGAATACACGGATCTGCTTTGCATTGAGTTAAGCCAATTTTTGCTAATATTTTGTCTAATTTTTGATTCTGAAAACGGCCGCTTTGTTTAAGCCGTACATCGCTTTCTTGAGGCGCCATACTTTTTCTTTTGAATTAGCGATTTCCTTTGGAGGCATTACGTAAATTTCTTCTGCTAAGTCGCCATGTAGGTAAACCGTCTTTACGTCCATATGATCAATATTCATATTTTCTTTTGTTACCAATGTTAATAAAAATCGAATAAAACTATACTTTGCCACGGAGAAATAGGTTTCTTCGTAATCTATCCCTGCTGTTTGAGCACAGCCTTTAACGACGAGTCTTGCTTCATACCTGATGGATTTCTCTGCTTCGTTGATCTTTCTCTTGAAAACCCACTTTGTTGTTAGTATCTTCTTGACCTTTCGAATATCTGTAAATATCCATGTATTATTTTTCAAGAGAGAATCATGTTCTTCTTTTATGGCATGTATCCATTCATTCTTGTGTAAAGATTTCATGGCTTCTTCAACTGTTTGTAGCTCATCAGAATCATTTTCTAACGCGAAATATGATATATAATCTGTAAATTGCTTTGGCTTAGGTATTCTCTGTGAGCGTCTAGGAGATTCTAGTATTTACAGGTGCAACTTGAACTGCCTCGACTAGCTGTACGTCTTCGTTGCTATCTTCAAATGCTGAAGCATCTTCATATGATGTATTTCCGGTCGACGTTTCTTCAGATTCTTTTTCTGAGTTTCCGTTTTCTTCACCTTCCGTGTAGCCTAAAGTGAGAACATTGATCATTTGTTTGTCTACTTTCTTTTCTTTTAAGTTTTCGTCCTCTTCTATTATTTTAATGAAATGTTGATCAGGATTGTTTTCTAGGAATACTACGTCTTGAGCAATAGTAATTTTTTCAGTTTTCGGCTTTATGAACCGGTACTCTTTAGTGTCTTCGCAATAGCCTATAAAAATATGTTCTTCAGACTTGGGATCCAATTTTTGTTTCTTCTGCTTGGAAATATGTACTTTCGCTTTACATCCAAATGTACGTAAATTATTTAAATTAGGTGTGTTACCTGTCCATATTTCTTCAGCTGTTTTACTTTCATTTGGTTTCGTCGGATTCCTATTAATTAGATATGCTACTGTGGACACGGCTTCTGCCCAATATCCTTTTAGTAATTTTGCATCAATCAGTATGGATCTCACTTTTTCCACAATAGAGCAGTTCATCCTTTCGGTGGTTCCATTTTGTTCCGGTGAGTATCCCACGGTTAGTTGATGTCGAATGCCTGCTTCCTGCAAAATATTCTTGAATTTTTCATTGATGTATTCTGTTTCTTGATCACTACGCAAACATTTAATTTTTTCCCAGATTAATTTTCTACTAGGGCTTTAAATTTTTCAAAGGTTTTTGCAGCTTGATTTTTATGATGTAAAAAGTAAACAAATACCTTTTTTGTATTATATAATCATCTAAGAACGTTATAAAATATCTAAATCCTCCGATTGACGGTGTCTCCATATGGTGTCCGCAGAGATCCGAATGTATAAGTTTAAGCTTATTTTTTGTTTGCGTCTTACTCGGCTTCAATGGATACCGATGGTGCTTATCTTGAATGCATACTTTGCACGGATGTTCATTAATATCTGATAACTTGATCCCGGTATCTGGATTATTTGCTAATATAGCCATACTCTTGCGATTCATCTGACCTAGTCGTTTGTGCCACAATTTATGACTTTCTGAAATACTAGCAATACAAGTCCATTTCTTTGTCCGGTTAAGCTTATAAATTCCTCCTTCTTCAGTTGCTGTAGCGATGATATTACCACTCGTATCCGTAACTTTACATCCATTTGCGTTAAAGGTCACTTTATGTCCATTTTTTACTATCTTGCTGACTGATAATAAATTTGCGGCTATTCCTGGCACATACAAAACGTCTTTAGCTTCAATACTGTTTGCTTTATTATACGTTATTACGTTGAGATTAACATTACCAATCGCGCCGCTAACGAGTTCGGTATTATTTGCTGTAGTAAGTAAAGAGCTTTGTTTTTCTCGAACGTCTTGCAGTTTCTTAATGTCATTCGTCATGTAAAAAAATGCACACAAATCTATAAACCATTCCGCATTGTCTTTAACTGACTGCGTATAAAAAATCGCAAATGCTTTTTTTGTCGTGTATTTACTTGTTGACGTACCGGCCGCGTTCTTTTTGCTTCTACAATACTTAGATACATGTCCGAAACGATTACATATGAAGCATTTCACTTTCTTTTTCTGCGTATTATTTTTGTATGATTTTTTACCTGATTTTGTATATAGTGCCGAATCACGGTCCAAACTTTTTGTACTGGCTTGCGTCTTTATTTCCTGCAGCAACTTTATTTTAATAAAATCACCAGTTATCGATGCACTGGAATTTTCCAGCGCCATAATCATTGGACGATACTCTTCAGGCATAAGTAAACCGGCAAGAAGAAGTGTCCCGACCAATTCGTCTTCTACCTAGTTGAATCCTAGTTTATTAAGACTTTGTGCAGTCGTCATGATGCTGTTTACGTATACTTCAACTGATTTACATTTATTCAACTGGGTGGTCACTAACTTGCCTAAAAGTCCCACTTTTCATGTCAGTCCCGTATCTTTGAATGTCTGTTGAAGCTTCTCTCATGCTTCTTTTGCAGTTGTTGTGTCTTTAATGTAAGCAAAATTTGCAGTGTCTACGGATAGAATTATTCTTGCGCGTGCACGTGTTACTTTCCTCGAATCTGCAATATATGTCTTTTCGCCTGTGATGCAGCCCCACAGATCTTCAAGTTCAAGGCATGCCTGCATGGCAAACTTCCATGAATTATAATTCTCCCGGCCTACGAGCTTTTCTATTAGTAAAAAGTTATTTAGCTGTTGTGCCATTTCAACAATAAATTTCACCGACCGCGCGTTCGTCTTTGTTCACGTATAACCTCGAAATATAACCGTATTTTGGTACGAAAACTACTATGACTCTTTATTTGTATACACGTAATATGTGCCACTGCTTCTGGCCCGAGATATCGCATATCCCTGGGCCCATAACCTGTTAATTTATGTAAAGTCAGAGCAATATAAGAAAACGAAGAGTATAATTAGTCTTTATTATAGACGGAACACAAAGATGGATATAAAAATTTAGTCAGAAATGCCAATGTAAGCATATTAAAAAGAAAAACTATAAGAGAACTAGATTATGAACTAAATATGGGGTGCGTTCATATATTCTAACATTACCGGACTCTGATTTTCCACACATCGCGGTGCGCTTTCGTTAAAGATAGGCGTCTTTGCAGAACTAAAATTGTATTGCGCTCACTCATCAGTATTATTTCTGCAAGTGTAAATTATGGAAGTGAGTGGTGAATAAAGAAAAACGACGAGTAATAACAGATTACCTTATTTCTGGGCAGTAGCTCTTAGAATCCTTCCCTACTTTCCTAGCGTTCACTTGTTAACATCCTTTCGCGAAAAGCTACGGTTTTGAAAACATTTCATGTTTTGATTTATCGGTCGACCAATTAAGTAAGCACGGATAATCAAAGGGCATTGAATTTAAGATTTTTTTGCCCTCCTCCCTTTCTCTCGCCCCCCGGGGGTAGTAACATAGTCGTTTTCGGTGTTACGTGGTAGATTGTGTGATACCCTGTAAATTTCGATTAGAAGTTATCTGTCATTAAGTACTTTCCGAGTTGTGAAGCTTGAAAGCTACAGTGTACTGTAACCGTCAAGCATCATAACTCGGAAAGTTCTTAACAAAAATAAACTTTCTTATTGTGTTTTGGAAAGCTCTTGATACTAGCTATTAGATTCTGAAGTAAAAATAGGGTGTTCTATTTAAAAAAGTTCATGTGATTTTGATATGACCTTGGCAACGCCATCCAAAGTCAAACTGCTAAGATCAATAAATACGTGTTTTGAAACCCTACAACTTTTATCTGAAACACTTTTTTTCCAAAATGCTTAATTTTCAAAATAATCAGAGAATTCGGTACTTTTTATACAACCTGTAAATTTACAAAATTAATATAGTTTAATTATACATGGTTCATCTTTTCGATAATATATATTTACTTAATCTATCAGTTATATACACATATTAGTATAAAGTGTTCACAGATCATCACGGATTCAGTTCGCAGCAGTCGCAGAAGTCAAGCATTGTCTACCACGGTCATAATTTGGATGGGTGACCGTTTGGGAATTTCCGAGAGAAAATTCTCAATATTTTTTGTAAAAACTGTTTTTTAAAATGTTACAAAAATATTGTTTTGCTCATTGAAATTATGTAGTGTAATAATATAAGATTTATGCGGATATTTCAAAGAAATTCATAGAAGAATTCAAAAAATCGATTAGATTTTGACGAGGATTCTAGTACCGTTCTTGAGTGGACTATCACTCGATTGGTTATGTAGATTCCACTTGGATGATCCACGTGAAAAGAATGTGGATTCTACGTACCTGTTCTCATTGGGTAGGTAAAAGGAATAAATTCGGGACTGTTACAATAACTTAGCAATAAATGAGCAATTAATTGTCCAAATTTTGTTTCTAATGATGGGGTTTTAGAAGTTTTTTAAGCGCTATTTTACCCCTGTTGGAAGTATAGTAAAAAATTTTCAAGAACAAAATTTTGTAGAAGACGAATCTGCTTAAATCATAGTTTTATTCACGTTTATACACGTTTTCATAAAAAATATCAATTTAAGTCTTATTGAGCCCAAAGTAGGTTCCGGAACCAAAATCTGAGTAGCTCATATCTGATGATTTTTTATAAATACTACAATTTTTATAAAAATTTTTTTTTTCGAAAGTGAATGGCAAGATGAATAAATAAATGTTAAAGTACCACAATGCTGGATTTAATGACCGTCTGTTGAAGATTTCTTCTCCGTGCTGAAGCCACATCAAAAGTAGTCATTTGCAAACCAGTCTCGACTGTCCAGTTGCCGCGATTTTCCCATATCACTGCTCGTTGTGGACTTGGTCGATACACGGACGTCAAATAAAGAAAGTCACCATCAAACCTTTGAGCGACGACCACGTCACTATCAGGGTAGATAGCTAAATCTTCGAAAATTGAGTTATCATACGTGGAATTCTTATATACATTATCGATCATCATTCTTCGATCCTGAAGAAGCAGCCATTTCATTGGAGCAATAAACATATTTTTTGAATGCACCTATTACATAATCAAATAATTAATTATTTTAAACGGATAACGGAAGAATTTTTTATAAATGTAACTTTATAAATGTAATTTTTTTGTAATGTCTTATAAGTTATTACATTTTCTTTTTATTAACAATGAACTGTAAACACATTTAACAATCATGAATAAACATTGAAGGCCCTGGACAAAAATTTTAACATTAGTGTTATATACAGGGTGTCAGGTAACTACCGCCCCTGGTTTCGTGGATTGATAGATCAAGTAAAACTGAGCAGAAAAGTCCTTTACCATTTTTTAACATTTGTCATAATTAACGAAATAAAAATTAATAAAATCTGCAAATAAGCGTGTATCACCGCGCGCAAGGACCGCCCACAGGTCGCCGAGACGTAGGCAGCCGAGGCAGCCTTCTCCCTCCTTGCCGCGCCGCTCGCAGGCCCAGCTATTTCTGCTTTTCCCTCCTTACCGCACCGCGCTGCGCCTACAGCCGCGGCTGCCTACGTCTCGGCGACCGGCGGGTGGTCCTTACGCGCGGTGATACGCGCTTATTCGCAGATTTTATTAATTTTTATTTCGTTAACTATGGCAAATATTAAAAAATGGTAAAGGGCTTTTATGCTCAGTTTTACTTGATCTATCAATCCACAAAACCAAGGGCGGTAGTTACCTGACACCATATATATATATATATATATATAGGGTGTCCCAGAAAGCTCGCATCCCATTTTAAGAGCGAATTCTTTGGAAAATTCTAAGAAAAAAATTCTAATACAAAAATATCGAGGGTATAATGGTTTTCAAATTATTCGCGATTAAAATTTACGAATCACTGAACTGACATTTCGCGCGCTCAGGCATGGTGACATGACAAAGGTACCACAAGGGTACCTCTCGATATTGAGATTGTCATATAAATACGCAGTGACATTTATATTAAGAAATTACTACTATAGGAAACATATTTGTACATTACATATGCACAATTAATGTTTTCAACAAAATATCAATTTAATAACAAGATGTTACAATAACCGTTGGGTCAGCTGTCAAAATAAATTTATTACCATCTTCATATGATAAGAACTTTTATGGTAACATATTGATAATATCGATAATTTATGCGATGATATGAAAAAGATTGAATATGTTGATAAAGTAGAATTCAAACATATCAAATTAGGTCTATTTGACATTATCGCGTTTATATCAATTAAATTACCGATTTACATTTTTAATAGTTAAAAATGTAAAATTATTGATATTATCGATATATTACTATAAAAGTTCTTATCATATGAACATGGTAATGAATTTATTTTGACAGCTAACCCAACGGCTACCGTAACATGTTGTTATTGAACTGATATTTTGTTGAAAACATTAATTGTGCATATGTAATGTACAAATATGTGTCCTATAGTAGTAATTTCTTAATATAAATGTCACTGCGTATTTATATGACAATCTTAATATCAAGAGGTACCCTTGTGGTACCTTTGTCATGTCATCATGCCTGAGCGCGCGAAATGTCAGCTCAGTGATTCGTAAATTTTAATCGCGAATAATTTGAAAACCGTTATACCCTCGACATTTTTGTATTAGGATTTTTTTCTTAGAATTTTCCAAAGAATCTGCTCTTAAAATGGGATGCGAGCTTTCTGAAACACCCTGTATATATATATATATATATATTGTAACGTGGCAGTTTTTCTTGCCTCGCCACTTTATCCCTCTGCCTACGCGAAGCGCTAGTGCGGATACGACTGCGCCGGGCACTAAGCGAAAGAGCAAGATCTCCGGCGGAACTGAATCGCGTTTATTATGGGCGGATCCCGATAGGACACGGGACCGATAGCACACCACAGCGGCCGATGCCTAGAGTTTTTCCGTTGGTTGGGTTAGATAAGACAAGAGGATTAGTTGGTAGGCTATCGTACCGTGCTCTATCGGATCCTGTCCGTTTATTATTTAGTTTTATTTATTCGCGGCTTATATTCATGTCGAATTGGGCGCCTTGACAAACGTCGTCAAAGAAGTCATAACGGTGAGGGATGTCGACCGCAGCGAGGAGAGGCAAACGACCTCTCCAGGGCCGGCATTGGAGACGGCCGACAGAGAGAAGGACAAGGCGAGGCGTGGCAACAAATAAGCGCCACGCGGGAGAGGCACACAAGAGGCACCGAGGACGGACAGGCTGGAGCGGACAAACGGCCAGGACAAGGGCCGTCGGATGCCGGCTGGCCATCCGAAAGAATAGCGATGGAGGATCGTCGCCTCGAAAGTATACAGCAGTCATCCGCGAGGACGACGAGAGCGGCGAGAATATCGGATGCCAAAGAGGATCGCACAACACCGGCGGAGACCTGGCACTGCGCGCTTATGACGTCACGACTAGATAAAGGCGGCCGCTGATAGGCCGCGCAGCTACATGCAAAGATATCGCGCACCCTATGGGAGGGGTTGCGCCCATCGATCGCGCATCGAGCGCGATCCTCCTAGCTTTTGCGTCCGATCCGACGCTTCGTGCGTGTCGGTAAGAAGCGAGCGCAAGATTTCGGTTTGCGTACCGGCGTTTCAGATATCGGATAGTGTGCCCGATCTGGACGAGACGAGGCCGGACGTGAGAGATCGTCAAGGATCCATTAGACCGTGAAGGGGGCTGTGTCGTCGTCAAGGTGACCCTTCTAAGCGTTGTGTAAAGCCACGAGTTGCCCGACTCACTCGTGTTCTGAGGTGGAGCCATTAGTGTTAGCGTGAGTGCGTCCGCCGCGTAACAATTGAAAGCATTCTTTTTGGGGTAATTATCGAGCAATTCACCTTAAGCACGAGACGCTATCGCGTCACCCAGCTGTCGGCTGTCGCGTTTTTCGTGATCGGTCCCGCCGTGGAAACTCGCAGACAATCGGCTTCCCGGGAAGCCGCAAAAGCCCTCGCGCTTGTGCGCGAGTCGTGCCGCGGTCGTGATCGCATGGCCGCCAGATATATCGGTGCGTCGTTGGATAGCGTTACGTTTATTAAAATTTTTGATAATTTTGGTTAACATACAGGGTGAGTCATTTTAATTTATGGACCCGAATATCTTCCAAATAACGGTATCTACAAAAAAATGGTTTAGATAAAAGTTGACCAGGACAGAGGGGGTCATTCAATTGTACCATTGGTTTTGACCTTGAGGTCAATTTTGAAGGTTATTTCAAGGTCACGATGGTTTTTTTTAATGGAACACCCTATTTTTGACTACGGATTTCGAAAGAGCGGAAAATTTTACATCAAACTTGTCTTATGAAAAAATTGTTTTTGCGACCTTAAAAAGGTCAAAAATGAAGGTGAGATGCCTGAAAAACGATCTGGTGTACTTTTTCTGAAATGACATGGTTTTCTGGGTAACACAAATGTGCATAATGCTTAAACAAAGTCAATGAATTATAAAAGTGTTAATCACTTTGACTAGCTTGATCTTGAAGTCAATTTTCAAGGTTGTTTGAGGCTCATAACGCATTTTTTGATTAGTAAACCCTATTTTTGACCGTAGAACCTGTTTCTTGACAATGGGCTCTTAAACAATGGCACTTTTTACATGAGCATAGGGATTTTTTTAGTTTTTTGACCTGACCTTTTGAAGGTCATATCAAGGTCATATCAAGGTCAAAAGCACTTTTATCTTACTTTTAGCGTTACCCGGAAACAACGACGTGGACGTAGTAAGTTTTGTTTCCTTTAGGATGCTTGATTACCGTGAGTCCCCTTGACTCTCACGTCGGGGTGCTTGATTATCGTGAGTCCCCTTGCCTCTCACGTCGGGGTGCTTGATTATCGTGAGTCCCCTTGCCTCTCACGTCGGGGTGCTTGATTATCGTGAGTCCCCTCGCCTCTCACTGACACTGTAATTTAAATGAATTACCCACGGAGTAATTGTTCAAAATTACCTCCGTTGGCTTCGAGGCATAACTGCAATCTGTTTTGAAAACTATCCACAGTTCTAAGAAGGGTAGCTCTAGGAATGGCTGCACAAGCTCTACGAATGCGGTCCATAAAATCATCTCTTGTGGTTGGTCGTTCAGCAAAAACAACATTTTTCAAGTATCCCCATAAAAAGAAATCAGGCGACGTCAAATCTGGTGAGCAAGGAGGCCATTCAACTGAACCCCTTCGTCCAATCCATCTGTCATTGTAACTGTCATTTAAAAAGGCACGTACAATGAGTGCATAATGCGGTGCAGCACCATCTTGTTGAAGCCACATTCTTGCTCTTGTTGCTAAGTCAACATCTTCTAATAAGCCTGGTAAGTGATCTCTTAGCAACGATAAGTAACTGTGTCTATCAACGTTCTCTTCAAAAAAATAAGGTCCAATCAAATAACCATTTACAATGCCGCACCACACCATAATACTCCATCGATTTTGATGATCTATTGGCCTATACCAGAGGGGATTAACATCTGACCAATAATGGCAGTTGTGTCTATTAAGTTGTCCGTCACTATAAAATTTAGCCTCATCTGAGAAAAGCACATACCTAAAAAAATCAGGATCATCGTGTAACATTTGTAAAGCCCATTAGCAAAAAGCAATACGCATCAGATGATGATTAGGCTGTAAAGCTTGCGTAAGAGTGATGTGGAAAGGGTGATAATTTAGAGCTCTTAAAATTCTAACAACAGTTCTTTGTGGTATACCTATTTCCCTTTCAATCTGGCGAGTACTAACATGAGGATTAAGGTGAAATATTGCTAAAATAGTTACAGCTCGCGCATCATTTTCCTCATATTCATGATGTTGACGTTGACGAACAAGATGTCCATTGCGAGCTCTTTGGACTAAACTACGTATTGTCATATCAGTTGGATGTCGCCTTTCAGGAAAACGTTGAGCATAAAGCCTTGATGCTGCATTGTAATTGCTATGACACTCCCCTAAAACTAATATAATATCAACAATCTCATTAGGACTATAATCAGCCATTCTGGAAAGGTAACTTGTGAATGTAATTACCTACATACCCTGTATGTATGTTTGGAATTTTTAAATTTAAGCAACTTTAAATAGTAAATTTTTCAATTATGCAGAAGTGAGTAAGAAAGAAAAGGAATAAAACTCTATTATAACAATAATTATAAATCTTAAATCAAACGTAATTGTTTAGTTTTTTTCAATCGTTGATTATTAGCATTAGGTATCGCAGTGCTGTCAGCACTTGCAACTTTCGGCCGGATTCTTCGACGCACGCCTATTGCTCCCCTTTCACCGCTCGCGCCTTAGCAACGACGCCGCCGGACGGCGTAACTAAGGAGCGCGATACATCGTCTCAGGACCGTGCGTTACGCCGTCCGGCAGCGCCGTTGCTAAGGCGCGAGCGGTGGGAGGGCAGCAATAGGCGTGCGTCAAAGAATCCGGCCGAAGTTGCAAGTAGTAATGTTTAAGCATTATGCACATTTGTGTTACCCAGAAAACCACGTCATTTCCGAAAAAGTACACCAGATCGTTTTTCAGGCATTTCACCTTCATTTTTGACCTTTTCAAGGTCGCAAAAACAATTTTTTCATAAGACAAGTTTGATGTAAAATTTTCCGCTCTTTCGAAATCCGCAGTCAAAAATAGGGTGTTCCATTTAAAAAAACCATCGTGACCTTGAAATAACCTTCAAAATTGACCTCAAGGTCAAAACCAATGGTACAATTGAATGACCCCCTCTGTCCTGGTCAACTTTTATCTAAACCATTTTTTTTCTAGACACCGTTATTTGGAAGATATTCGGGTCCATAAATTAAAATGACTCACCCTATATACATCTATATAATAGATGTATATGTTATAACATTACAAGAGCGCCTTTGAGTTTTTAATACTTCAAATCGTATGTGGTGACGTATTCAAACCGGGGCAATCACAAGTGCCGCCCCCCGAGTTTTGCCGCCATAGGCGATCGCCTAGTTTGCTTATATGGTTACGCCGCCCCTGCATTTTATCCTTGTTTAAATAACATCGAGTGGCTCAACATAATTATTTTGATGGCCTAACAAAATTATTTTCAAATCTGCATCTAACTAAATTTGTAGATACTTCAGTAAAACCGATATTTCCGTGTAAATCATTCTGTGTACGAAATGAATTTGGAAGTTAATAGAGAGAGATAGTTGGTTAAATGTACAGTTGTGAGCTAAAAAATCGCAATACATTTTCTTCGATGGTTTTTGGAATGTAGACTTGCTCATCGATCGGCGAACGTAATTGGTTGGATCCATAAATAAAAACCAATTACGTTCGCCGTTCGATGAGCAAGTCTACATTCCAAAAACCATGGAAAAAAATATGTTGCAACCTTTTAGCTCACGATTGTACATACACGCGTGCACGCGTACACACGCATACGCACGCACACACACACACACACACACACCGCATGCGCATAAATTTGGAAAATTTTGTTACCAAAGGTAATAAAAGCAAAAATTATCAAGTAAACTTAAAAAATTTTTCACTCGTTAAGTCAGTGAAAGTAACACGTCGCAAGCAGAAAATTTTTTGTATAAAATAAACGTTTTTAAAATGTTCAAATGTAAATATACTTTGTGCGTTTAATAGTGTACGTTTTTAATGTATTTGAACTAAGTCCATAGACGTTTGAACGAAATCTTGATGTCGTGCGTTATCTGGAAATAGAATTATCAATAAAATTCTAAAAAAAGACGCACATTTTTTTTTATTTTGCCAACCTTAGATTGGTCTTAAAAACCATCAGAAATTGATATAGAACTATTGCGGATACAAATAAAACTGTTGTTAAAACATTCAATTTTTTAAGAGATAACATTTTTGCATAAACAGTATTTGTGCTCACAGTTTACTCGTGAAAGATATTTAATACCTGTCGTAAAATTTCAATGGAAGAATCGCAGTTCATGTCTAGCATATACAGATTTCTATGTTCTAAATTGTCATAAATTCTCTTTTCAGAATTTTCAACGTTATAGATACCATGCATTAAATGATATCTGGACATTTCCCTTGATAATCCAGTCATATCGTCTGAAAAGGGGAGAAAAGAATAAAGTCAATTAAATAAAGTCAATTAAAATTCGTTACTTTTGCACGCCTTTTTAAGTGAAATAGAATAAAATAATCACGACTTTTTTTTAAAAATACAATGACATATTCAATTCCAGGATATTAAAAAGTTAATTGTAGCATGGTAGTGCAGTTATATCCTTCGGCCTTATCCTTGATTTCAGTCAGTCAATTGTTTCCGATCAATATCACGCCGCACCGGTTTATGGCGAATCGAATACGGGCTGCCAGAGAGAAGATTGTTGCCGGGGGCGCGATTAAATATTACGAACTTGACTTTTACCGGGTGTCTCATTAGCAATTTGACGTTTTTAAAAAGCCTTCTTTAAAACGATGTATTTCTGTGTTTACAAGTTCTGTTGAGTTCTAGTGACTTTTATAAAATTCCTTACCAAGTTCTCCTGGGCTGCGTTCCAAAACCGTACTAAAAAACTATAATATACGTAACGTAAACTATAGCTTTTTAGTTATTACAGTAGTACAGTTTTAGAACGCATCCCTGTGTTATTATTTCGTATAAGTGCTGAAGTGTAGCACAGGAACGCACGAATGTGGCGCGGACATGATAATAGTTTATATATGTCGATATTAATTCAGATTTAACTCACTTACCGTACTTACCATATGGAGGTATGGTATAACCAAAGCATTTGAAAATCGCACGGCATTTATATAAAAACTAAGAATTGAGAGGACTAAATGTAGGAGGGAAAAAGTTAAGTATAGAGTATACTTTCTCTTTGCGTCGTCGGTTTGAACAAAGAAACATATTTCGTGTTTTTCCGAAAAATCGTGCTCTTTTACTTGTTGATATAATATACTTATTGCACGGGAATATTTTAATAAATTCTTTATAATAAATTATACATTTTTATTCCTTTAGTTCTTTTACTTTTGTTTCTTTTTTTCTCTCTCCAAAAAAGTGTTTTTTGCGATTTTTCAAAAAATTTACTTTTGTTTAAATATTTTTACAGTTTACAATTTTTTTAACTCTACTTATACGAGTCTTTTTTAGACTCTCCAAAATAAAGATTTTACACAATTACTATAATGGGGAATACTTAAAAACATTACGGGGGAGGGGGGACGTTATACGGTAACGACGGAATTGAAAATATATACGGTAACTAAGGATTTAAAAATCTTTCCTTAAGATTTACTTCGATTAATTTTATTTATTTATTTTCTTTAATTAGTATTTTTTAAGAGTTTTAAAATGTAAATTATAAATTTTAAATAACTGTAAATTATAAATTATAAATTCGTTCGTAACTACCACTGCTATTATTCGTGCATAATTTTGTTACGTATATATAGCTGGATTATACACTTATTCATAGTATTCATAAGAAAATTGTTAATAAATTCGGAAAAATAAAGAGAAAATTGATACAATGAACCGATTATAAATTATTTAATATTTGAATCTTGCCATAGCTGATGCACGTATGTAGAGATATCCTCGATGGTGAAAGTAGAATGGGCGTTGCATCAACGATAAATTGTAGAATTATTTTGTCAATTCGACAAGAAGATGCATTATCGAGTGACACTGCAAGAACGATGCATAGAACGACAAAGAACATTTCAATCGCTTTTGTTCGACAAGCGATTGCAAATAGATCCCTTCGAGATTGTCACCGATTATCCGTGTATCACAATCTTTTTACGTATATAGCCGGGTTAACATACTCCCGTCCATAACAAAATTGCTAGTAAATGTGGAAAAATTAAAAAAATCGGTGCAATAAACCGATTATTATGCATATAAAATATTTAATATTTAGACCAGACGCTATGCTAATACGTTGTATAGCTCGTGAAAAAAGGGGTGAAGGGGGCTGAAGTAAAGGGACTATGGATTCAATGGGCCAATTATTGTCGCACGTGAAATATTTAGCATTCGTGATAGATGGTACGTTAATACGATGTATAGCTTGGGGCTATTGTTTCCTGACGTTATTTTGAAACATGTGTTTCAACATTTCGTCAGCTTTCATCGTTCTCATGAATCCCTTCTGATAGTGCAATTGTTGAAAGTATAATTTTAGTAATGATAGTGCAAAGAATCTCGATGCAAGACAATTCAGAGTCTGGATTTTATATGTGAAAAGACGCATGTGAGACTTTACGTATCCTACCATCGTACTTGCAACATAATTTTTATTATATTTTTGTATCTTGCATTTTTGCAGCGAAATTTTGACTTCTATAATGAAAACAATTGCTTTATCATTCGTATTATAATACAAATAATTATAATTTTGGTGTAATAAAAGTGTTCAAATAAATATTAGCACATTGTTTTTGTTTATAACACATGTAATCCACGTTTTAAAAATAGAAAGATTTATATAAATCGTCTTCTTAAATAAACAAATAACTCGTTCCGTGGAATCTATATGTTTTAAATCCTTACTTTTTAATCATTGATACAGCATGTGTGTATAAATGATTAAAAGATAAGGATTTAAAATATGTAGATTCTACGAAATAAATTATTTATATATTTATATATTAAAAAAAAACGATTTATGTGCATATGATCATAAAAGTACAAGCTTGACTTGCATAAAATCAGTTTCGACAACTTGCTCGTCAATCCCCTTTATCTCCAAGTGTTGTCTGTTTAATTGCTTCCAATCTTTGTGATAAGAATAATAAAGTAACGCTCATCACAATACAATTGATGTTGACAACAACATATGTCACAATTGTTACTTATTTATCCATGGATTCATTCGTTAGGCGTATTGAAGTAGTTTCGGGCCTTTCCGATGTATTTCGTAGATTTTCGACAAACTATAGGTCTGAGGGAGCGAGCGTTACTCGCGGGCGAGTTAGATAGGAACTAACCGTGGAGCGGTAAACATCTTGAGCAATACATAAACATCACATAACCTCGAGCAATACATTGTTAACGATCTGACAATCTTTTTTTACTCTCATATTAAACTATTGTCTTATATTCACAATCGATTCTAAATATTACATTCCTCTCAAATCTCCAAAATCCACATCATCAATTATCGCAAGTGATAAGAAACAAAAGAGAATTCTTTAAGTGCGTGCACTGTAGATGTCCAAAGGGCTATCGTGCTAGTTGTTCCATACTTCGTGCGATACATATCAAAAAAGCAAAAGTTTTAAAACAATAAAAATAAAATTAATGGTGATTATTTATGGTTCAAGTTATAAGTGTAATCGTAAAAAGTGATTTAAGTCAATTTTATTGTATTGTTAATATCAGAAAAAGAAATTGGTGATTGCAAAATTCGCGCCTAATTTCGAAACACCTTTACTTATTACTTTTAGATAAAATGATGAGTTTTTTAAATAGAAAACAGTAAATAAATACTTTTTAACAGAGAGACATATAATTTTATGAAATAGTGAATTAGTAATTAATGTTTCATTTTGGTTAATACCGGCGGTTCGTTTTTTTTCTTTTTTACTTTTTGCGTTATATTACGTCACATTGCGCTAGCTGTGGATTTCGTTAGATATTGCAGGACTTGGTAGACTTCGAAAGCGATCAGTTCAAAAGATACTACGACAAACTAGTTTTCTTATATTCTTTAAGGCGATGCTGGAATCGTTTGCATACACGAATATTTTTGAACAAATCTTTTTATTGAAGACGCATTGAGAAATCCTTTTACAGAACGAAATTACATACAATAACAAAGAGTGTGGCGACAATTTGATATAAAAAACGAAAAGAAATTATAAAACTATATATTTTGTTAGTTACTATTTGCTACGCATAGAAATTTGAGACTTTGTATAAATTAAGTATGATGCACTCTCAAAATTAAAACAAAGAACAATCGCTGTGCTTTTAGAATGAGCTTAAAAACTTCAGTATAAAAAAAATTTTTTTTTGCAAATTTTATATGTAAATTGACATGCGGAATCAGTTTGAAGAGTAACAGAGCAATAATTGTGTAATATGGTAGTTGAGAGATCTTATATCATGATGACGTTGAAGTTGAAGACAAGAACAGATAATGTTTTATGAGTGCATTTGACAAAGAGCGCTAGCCTATTTGCCTGACGTTAGCACTATTCCCCTTATTCTTCGCCCCTCGCGCATCCACGAGTCGCTCAACTTTCTGTCAAAGAAAAATATGCAGTATCGACGTCAAGTGAGTTCCACCGTCACTCCAGCATCGCCTTAAGTTTTTTTCTATATTCCATTTATTTTCTTGTAATCTTTTTTAGTATATGTGTTAAATCTTCTGTTATTTTGTGTTAATGATCAACACCTTCTAATTTTGGTATGATATTCGATACAAAATTCCATGATGTAGAATCAGAAAATATCACTATGCATTACTTGGCTAAATTTATATTTAAACGATAGTTTCAACACCACGATTGTATAAATAAATTTTTTAAAATAATGGTTAAAAAAATAAATTTGATCCTGTAATATTAATAATAATGATTTTATAATAAATTGAAGAAAATTATAGTATTAAATATTTATATTGAGTGCATTCAGCAGAACGCAACAGTTTAGCAAACATTTTATGATTGCTGAACGGTCCTAAACACATTCAACGTCTCAACATTATATTTACACAGCGGTCACCATTTCCAGCGAACTAAAAATACACTAACAATGAGTTATAAGCAAAACGTGATCAGCAAAACGGCAGTCTTCAATACATTACTGTTCAAAGCAAAACATACGCACAATAATATTTACAACGTATTAGAGATCTACAAAACGCATCAAAAGTTACAAAATGGTATGTGTAAATATTAATATAAGGAATTAAAAAATATATACTTATATTTTAAATTCGGGTTAGTTTTATAATTACCTAACCTCTTTTCCGGTTTTTGGTCAAAGATTCTGTCAAAATCTTTTATAAGACAAGATTATAAAAATTAACAATAAAAATTGGCCGACAATTTTTCCCGTTTAATAAATATTTGCTCACTAAGTCGAAATCTTAAACTAAAAACCGGAGAGGTGTCAAACGCTAAAATGCAGATATACTATTTATGTATTGTGTACGTATATTTGTAATTAACTCTGTTGTAGTGATTTATCTATAAATTTATTTTTTTTTATTTTTCGTTTATTTAATAAATATATCTTAAATATGTAGACACAAATACAATCAACAAGCTTCATAGCTAGATCTTAGTGTTAATAATCTTAGTGTTAATAGATCTTAGTGTTAATTTCGTGTATTATTTTATATACATTTTTAATTTTACAAAAGTGTATGCCGAATAAATTTTTATAACAAATAACATCAGTCCTTCGAAAATGTTATATTTTGCAGGAAAGTGAAAGAAACAAGCAAAATTTTATCAGCAAAATTTTTGGAAAAGAAAGCCACAAACGTAAAAGAAGGATTTGTTTGTTTGAAAGACTGCCTCGCCCCGGTTTTTGATTCAAGGTTTTCCCGTGGGCCTTAGGGTAAATGCCGAGGCGGGGACTTGGGCTGCCTTTCAGGCGTTGAGTCTTCGAAAGTTATTCTCCTACCTTTGTCTGAAGATTCCAAGTAAGAAGATTCAACAGAGGATTCTTCGGGAAGAAGAAAAAATCGGCAGAGAATTTTTCAGAAAGTAAGAAGAAGCTATTTCCCGCTAGATTGTCGGGACGACAATCTAAAGAAACGGGGGAATAATGTTACGCTCATTGTCAGTGTTGACGTTCCGGCGTGTGAACGGTTGGAAGAATCGATGTGGGACGATCGGTGATCGTTATGTGTGAATTTGTTCATGTCTTTGTCTGTCTCTTTACGCTTTGAGATTAAAAGCTAATACTAAATTAAAGTAGCTCGTTTTTTAGTGCTGCTAATATACCAATACATAATAATTGATAATTGTTATAAGACATTTTTACTTTTGGACAATTCTAAACTATTTCAAGGTACAATTTAGTACTTAATTACACATACTTCTTCATTGTTTCTAAACTTGAGAATTATCAAACGAATGTATGTATGTGCATTCGAGTATTTTTTTGTTATTTAATTTTTTATTTGACTACATACACTTCGAGTTATGCAGAATTAAGCAATAATATGGAATTTTGTTAATATGATTTTGTAAGCAAGTTTTTATATCGAAACATTTTTTCAACTGTTATTCTGAAGGGCGGTGTTCAGAAACATTACAGTATCATTTTATGTTTGTTATTTAATGTTAAACAAGAATAAAATAATATTTTTAGCAATATTTCTAAAGTCTCTGAACGCAAAAAAATTTTAAATCTGGAAAATTCTAAACGATAAAAAATTAAAAATACATATATAATTTTGTAACAGGTTATGTATTTTTTAAATTAAACTGGTTTTTAAAATTATTTTTGGGTTAGCCATATTACCATCACTTTTTTCTTCCATCGACTATGATTGATGATGCAGTGTGTTACATTTTTATAAATTACGCCCTAAATAATAAATGTTTTATACGTTCCCAGATAGCACAGGACATTCTATGGACATCCGTTTTAGGTCTACACGTCCAAGGACATGAAATGGGCATCCATCGTATGTCTGATTTTGGAGTCTATTAATGGCCAATTTTTGGACGTCCACAGGATATTCATATTTATATGTCAATCGGGAAGCGCGCTATTATCGCGCAAAAATAATGTTTCATACGTCTTTTGTCGCAAATACAAAGTATGTTTACATTTGGACATTTTAAAAATATCCATCTTATTATTAGGTGTTGGAATTAATTCGTAGCGTTTTACGAGAGATGGCGGGGATACTACAGTTTTCTGTTTTTACCGTCAGAAGCAAATTTATCTTAAATCAGTTGTTAGGTTAGGTGTTATTTTTACGACATCTTACTTTCACTTGTTAATAACATCAAGTTATGATTATTTAAATATGTCTAAATTTATACCAAATAAAGTGTTTTTGCGGGGAGTTTTATTACATTACTTTCATATGAATAAAACTGCTGCGGAAAGCCATAGGATTTTAGAAGAAGTTTACGGTGAGCAAGCTTTAGCTGAACAAACGTGTCGGAAGTGGTTTGCGCGATTCAAGAGCAGTGATTTCGACTTAGAAGACAAGAAACGACCTGGACAGCCAAAAAAGTTTGAAGACAAAGAATTGGAGACATTACTTGAGGAGAACTCAACTCAAACGCTCGAAGAGTTGTCCACATCGTTGGGGGTTGACTTTTCAACAGTGGGAAAACGACTTAAAGCGTTAAGGATGATCCAAAAGGAAGGATATTGGATCCCATACGAATTAAAGCCGAGGGACGTTGAAAAGCGTTTTTTGACTTGCGAGTTACTGCTTCAACGGTACAAAAGAAAAAGTTTTTTACATCGGATTGTTACGGGTGATGAAAAGTGGATATATTACGATAACCCCAAGCGCAAAAAATCATGGGTTAAGCCTGGACAACCATCATCATCAGTACCAAAACGTAATATTCATGGATCTAAGCTTCTTCTTTGCATTTGGTGGGATCAACGGGGTGTGGTTTACAAACTGCTAAATCCGAATGAAACCATCACTGGGGATCGTTACCGACTGCAATTGATGCGCTTGAGTCGGGCATTGAAGGAGAAACGGCCGGAATGGAGCGAAAGGCACGACAAAATTATTTTGCTGCACGACAATGCTAGACCGCACGTCGCAAAGCCAGTGCAAACGTACCTGCAAACACTGAAATGGGAAGTCCTAACCCACCCGCCGTATTCTCCAGATATTGCTCCTTCGGATTATCACTTGTTCCGGTCGATGGCCCATGGTTTGTCCGCGGAGAAATTTACTTCTTATGAAGAATGCAAAACTTGGATTGATTCATGGATCGCCTCTAAGGACGAAGCGTTTTTTCGACGGGGTATCCGTCTCTTACCCGAAAGATGGGAAAAAGTTGTGGCAAGCGATGGAAAATATTTTTAGTAATGTATTTTTATATTTAAACTTAGAATAAATCGTTGTTTCTCTCTAAAAAAAACGCTACGAATTAATTCCAACACCTAATAAAAAAATTTTCTAAGTCTGCTCGCGACGTGGTACTTTCGCTGCAGACCTAACCATTTTTTTTATGAAAAAAATGGTTATTGATAAATATTTATTTTAATTTTGTAAAAGAACGTTTTCTTAACATTAAATAAAATAAAAATGTTTTTTAAAGTAATAAAGATCGAGAATCTTTCTCAAGAATTTTTTCCGGAAATTTCCAAGCGATCACCTATCCAAGCCGTAATCGTAAAAAGAATTTAATTTTATATATGCTTATATAAATAATATGCTTTAATTATATAATATGTTTTATCTTTTCAATACCATATATTGATTTGATATACACGTGTTAACACAAAGTGTTCACAGATCATCACCAGGCATCAGTTCGCAGCGGTCTTACAGGTCAAGCAACGTTGGGCAAGGTTACGACTTGGATGGGTGGCCGCTTGAAAATTTCTGAAAAAAAAATTCTTAAGAAAGATTTCTGACTTTTTTATTTTAAATAACATTTTTATTTTATTTAACATTAAAAAACGGTTTTTTATAATATTAAAATAAATTTTTATAAATAAATTTTTTTTCCGGAAATGTACTGAAAATTATGTCCATTTTAGGTCCTTTTGGACGTCCAACATCAACGTTTTATGGACGTCCAGCCGATTTGCCAGCGTACGTCGAATGGACCGGCATACTTACAGAATCTCTAGTTACTAAGCGAGGAGCGAGGGCTCCTATATACATGTCCCAGAGCGATGTATACATATTATCACGATGAGGTAGAAGAGATCAAGTTAAATCAAAAAGTCTAATACCATTTTGCGATATTTGCAATAACTTTCGAGTAATAAAATATTAAAGTCGGCGAATAAGAGCGCGCGAAGAGACAAGCGGTCACTCGCCTGAGTCGTAGGACCGCCCACCGCTGCCCGACTGTAGGCGACGCCGCGACGGTAAGTGTCAGGGAGGGGGCGGGAAGGATAGCTTGGCACCGCACGACTCCCTCATGCCCCCGCACCAAGCCGTGGTACGCGTCAACGTTATACACTCGCGATCGCGATTATTAAGTATTTTGTTTTTTGTAATATTTATAGCATTTTTTATAGCAAAAAACCAAAAGTTAAATAATATACCTTTGCGAATATAGTATGCTGACACCTCCCATTTTAAAGCACAAGAATACAGTAAATATTACAAGTTTTAACAACAGTAAGAATTAATCATATTTGAGTCCCACCATTATGTGTAATTTCAAAAATACGTATAAACTGTTACTTTTTTTATACTTTTAAATAGGGCACGATATTTAGAGAAAGTGTGCTGCTGATTATTTATCGCAGTTTTAATAGAATATTTTCTACGATCATCAATTTAAGCACAGTTACAGCAGCAACATATTTTAATGTTAGATTTTATACTTTTTTTTATAATAATATATTAAATTACATTTAATAACATTACTTATATTTACAGTAACAATGTGCTATATTATTACGTAAATATTTCTAATAAAAACTGTCGCTAAAACTAGACTAAATTATAATCAGCATGATACTATTTATCCGAGTGTCTTATCGTGCTTAATATGAAAAGTATAAAGAAATGGTAATAGTTTAAATTTTTTACTTGAAATTATACATAATGCTGAGATTCAAGTAGTATTAATTAAAACTGTTGTTTAAGGAAATAATATTTACTGTGTTCTTGTACTTTAAAGAGAGATGTAGTATAGTAGAATATAGTAATGCTATATTCACGAAGTTATATTATTTAACTTTTGGTTTTTTGCTATAAAAAAATGCTATAAATATTACAAAGAACAAAATACTTTAATCGTGACCTCTCACCATCGAAATGGAAGGTCATCATTTCGAACATTTATTGTAATTGAATAGTGAGAGGCGAGGGGACTCACCGAAATAAAGCACCCCGATGGTGAGAGGCGAGGGGACTCACCGAAATAAAGCACCCCGATGGTGAGAGGCGAGGGGACTCACCGAAATAAAGTACCCCGATGGTGAGAGGCGAGGGGACTCACCGAAATAAAAGCACCCCGATGGTGAGAGAAAATGGCAAAAACTAATTTTTACTGATTACATCTATCACGATTCGAAAAAATGTCTCGGACAAAACTTACGTATTTTTTTCCAAGGAATCCGAATCTGCAATAAAAAATGGGGGTTCCCACTTGAAATTTCCAAGTTGACACCCGCCCCACCCCTAAGGGGCGGTGGGGGTGGGTTAATTTTTACACAGGCAGACGTCCCCCTTGATAATGTTAAAAGTTTATTTGGGACATTTTTTCGTACAATGCTTATTTTTCGAAATATTTAGTTGTCTCAAGTTAAATGGGACACCCTGTATAGTATCCCACACTATCTCATGACTTTCTTCTTTCCTTTACTTGATAAAATTAATTTAATTTGTAACGAACCGATTTTAATTAGCTCATCGGGATTATTCAGGGCGATTCGAGATCCGAGAGAACTAGATGTTAATTTAGTTTAGTAAGACAAATGGAATTTATTCAAGGTGCGTTATATACATCCATGGTAACTGATTCTGTCCCTTAAAAAATTTTCTAAACTGAGAAGTCACCATCTTTCTACATACTCGCAGTTCATGATTAATGTAACGACTAGAACTTATTGGTCATCACGTTAATCATGAACTGTAAGTATGTAGAAAGATAGCAACTTTTCAGGTTAGAAAATTTTTTGAGAGATAGAATCAATTTCCGTAGGTGTACAAGAGTGCTACATTGACATTGCGAATAGATATTTGGCACGTATATGGAGACCTGACAAAATAAGTATTATATAACTGAATATAACGCACGTTGTACAGATAAACGGGAATTGAACTAACAATAAGGTACAGAAACAACAGAAAATTTATATTACGTGAGTCGGAACGTTATCAATAAATTACCGACGTCGGCGGTGCAATTTACCAATGACGGTCGCAGTGAGTAAGCGCACGTAATTATACCGGAAGAACGGTTTACAAAAGTTGCGAGTTACGCGATTATTTCCTGCAGCACGGTATTTCAATTCGTGAGCGCGATGTATTTGCTTTCCAACGACGCGGCGATCAGCTGTTGCTGTGCTATTATTAGATGGTACGAACCGCTTTTTCTGCACGCGTTAACACGCGCTGAGTCGAGCGCGTTTCTAGGTGGGCAGGCACTCGGTAGAGGGACGCGACGCACGAATATGCGGCCTTTAATTTCGAGATTCACGGTATTTGTGTGTTAGAATGGGACAGTGCCGAGTACGCTCGGCAGAAGCAAAAACACTTTACCTCGTAGTTTTTTAATCGCTGCTTAGGGAATAATTCGGGTGTTCAGACAAGAACACTTGCTCAAGTACGTTTAAACCCAGCGTCGGCGGAAAAGACGGATTATCGAAAGATACCCTGTCAAGAAACAATATTTTTTAAATGTTTTTTAAATATTTAAAAACGTTATAATGAAGAATAAATATTTAAAAAACATTTAAAGAACTTGTCTGTTGATAGGGCGTTCGGTAAAGGCAAAGCACGCTTTACCTCGGGGCTTTCTGTTGGATGCTTCTTTGAATAGACTAGATCAGGCATGGCCCTGTGGGCGCCCACAAAGCATGCGAGAAGGAGAACATGCTCTCTCTTCGCACGGTTGCTTCTTCCCGTCGTTCCTTCTGACTCCGCGATCCACCTATCCCCTCCATACGACCGCTCTCGGTCCCTACTATGCTACAGTATGTGTACGTGACTCGCGCGTGTGAAAGGGGAAGCGGAGAAGCTCGAGCTATAATTTGTGGGCCATGCCTGGACTAGATGGTGGAATTATTCTTCTGAATAGTCGGCGGAGAAGACCCCAGTATCTCGCTGCTCCGGTTCTATTATACCTGCATCTCGAGGCGTCACAAGAGACGTCGGGGATGTCCGAAAGCTTCTCATAGTCATTTCCGCCGCTCGAGATTGGTTTCAAACAACAAGCAAAGTAAAACGGAACATGCTAGCTAGGCGTGCAGATCACGCTAGCCGGCGTTGGTTCGGCGTAACGCGCGTGCACGAGAAAATACTCGACGCGCAGATGCGTTCTGGACGCTTGCGTACGCGCGTTATAGAGAGATTTATCGACAAAATGCGCCTGGTTTTCGTTCGATGGATGATTAGCCAGGAGGTAATGGATGCGGGGGATGGCAAAAAGGTGGGTTGTTATAAATTTTTCCTAACACTGTTTTATCTTTACTTATTGTAATTGTCAAATGTGTTATAATATATAAATCTAAATTTGATTTTTTTTGTATACTTTAAACGTTAAGTCACTTTATTTTAATTTGCAGAAACATCGAAAAATTTTATTTGGACTCGTGAAGCTACCAAATCTTTTTTACAAAAATATGCTAAAAGAAAACATGGTTTTCAAAATCCAAAAATAAAAAAATGAACTATGAGAAGAAATACAAAAAAGATTTAACAAACGTAGGTTATAAAGTAACCACTTAATGTTAGAGAAATTCGAAATTTAAAGCATCTTTTTAAACAATAAAGGATATTACCCACATAACAAAAAATGATCCAAGGTATATCCTGCTGATCCCGCTAAACATGAAATCTTCAGGGAACGTAACGTTTTGACCGTAATTTAGTGAATTTGTAACGTTTCATATGTACAGATAATTAACAGATCATGTAACGTTTAAAAGTAACGTTTTACTTGCGTTAGTTTGTGGAACGTGTCAGAAACATTGCGTTTTTACCTTAAATATAATCTTTTGGAACGTCACAAAATAAACGTTTTGTGACGTAACAGTAACGTTTTACATAAACCGTTTTTTTTGTAACCTTAAAAACATTACCTCAACGTTGTAACAAACCGCCTTTTTGCACCCCCCTCGGACCGTCCACTGTTCAAGGCTGTCTGGCCGAGCAACCGCCGGACAGCGAGAAACCGGCGCACAGCGCCAACAAAAATCGTCAAAATCGCCATAGCGCGCATATACGCATCCGCGCGTCGAGAGATCTCCGCGTGCGCGCGCGCTTCGTAAAGCGACCGAAGTGGCGGTCGCTGCCGATCTCGAGCGACGGAGATTCCCCTTCCGTAACCGCACCGTCCCTGCCCTCGAGATTCGGCTATATAAGCGCCGCCGCTCCGATAGTCGAGGCTTCTTTTCCCATCCGCCTTCCGTCCGAGAAAGAAGTACATCCTGAGTGCTAGTCGGAGTTAAGAGAACAGCTTCTATCAAGTGATCTTGACAACTAGCCATCCGCTTCCCAAACTGCCGGTTCACGGGCTCAAGTCCACCTTGGGCTCCACCAGGAGATCCTGGTAACCGGCACTTTCCCGATCCGCTGTCCTGCCACGGCATCAACTCACGACTCGGGATTTGGAGCTCCGCGCCTCCACCAAGTGATCTTGGCGTGAGTCGATTGTCACCGCCGTATAACATCGCGGTACTAACCGCAACGCGTCGCGATCGGATTCGAAGGAAAGTACGGCCGTACCGCGCGCACGACGTCTCCGGCCGTGGCTGCGGCCTTCGGCAAGGCCACGGCACCAGCGCATCAACAGAGATTCCGAATTCTGAAAAGCTCAGTTGTGAATAAACACCGCCTGTAAATATCGCGTTTAAATCCGACCGTTCCAATCACCGTGTTCGACTTTCCGCCTTTGTTTGTCCGCGCGTTCTGATTTTCCGTTTGTCCATCCGCACGTAAATATATATAAGCCTCTAGGTGCGTTCGGCAATGTAAATCTGAGATGTGAGCTAGCAGATGGTGAGGTTGATCACGTGATCTTCGAGCAATCCGAGTGCCGAGAATTAATTCCGAACGATACAGAGCATACAGAGCTGTCATTTAAGTAAGATTAGGTTAAGTTATAAAATAAAATAATTTATTTTTATGAAATAAATAAAAAACCATATTAATTAAAAAATCTTTCGGTTTATTAAAAATCGATAAGTTTTATATATTAAAAATGGATCGTTACATGAAGCGAACTCGTACGCAAGATTCTAAAAAAAAAAAAAATAATAAATAAATTTAAATTTCAACAATTTGAAATTTATAAGTTATATTATATATTTCTTTTCAGAAGATACCACTTCACTCTTATGTAGAGACCTGTTTATTCATGTATTACAATCTATTTTATAAAATCCATCAGTTTTTAGTAATTAAGACACAATTAAGATTTGTCAAGTAAGATAGAATATAATGTATTTTATATTTAGCAAGCATTTTGAAGCCTACTACTTTTATCAAGATTGGAAGCTAAACTTGAGATTTACCAAATTAAAAAATGGATGAAGAAATGATTCCTACAATTATTTATTTTGCTCAAGAAATATTTTTTAACGACAGTAGTGATGATGGAGATAAAAATTTAAATATTCCAAAAGTTTATCAATACGCTGAAGAAGTTGTTCCTCGATTTTCAAATAAAACGTTTCAGATGCATTTCCAAATAACACGAAAACTTTTGAAGACCTGCTTACAAAAATTCATAATATAAAGGAAAATAATAATAATGTTGGACAGAAACCTCTTTCATTAGAAAAACAATTAATGATTACTATTTGGTGTTTAGCAAATGTTGAATCTTTTCGGTATGTATATGTATATACATCTTCATTAATTGTCACAACATATATGTATAATATATGTATAAGGACTTGGAATATTTATAATTAACTTAAAACTTTTTTATGTTTTCAGATCAGTAGCCGATCGTTTTGGTATTAGCAAAAGTACTTGTTGGGATGTATTATATAGAACCTGTAAAAATGTACTGCAAGTTAATATTAGATATAAAATTATATCATGGCCAAATAGAGAATGCGCAAATAGAGAATGCGCTCTAAGAATAATGAGAAAATTCCAAGAAATTAACGGCTTTCCCAGTACGTAAATTGGGGAAGCGTCCGTTTAGACACATTGCAATTGGACACAAGTTAATTACATTGCAGCGGCTGGTGCCTAAAAATTTTCTTCTGTTCAAACACTGTGAACGGCTTGTGTCCAATTGTAATGTGACCAAACGGTACCCACCCCGTAAATCGTAACCTTCCATTATTCTAAATTTTTAATTTTGTAATATTTACGCAAAATATTATTAAATACGTTAAGTATCAAGATCCACTTTAGCTAAATGACTTTTTTGTTTTTATTTGTGTTTAAATCTTTTAAATTTTTTATAGGAATTATCGGAGCCATAGATGGATCTCACATTCGTATAGTAAAACCGAAAAATAACCCAAATTCTTATTGTAATAGAAAAAATTATCATTCTATCCTTTTACAAGGTGTATGCGATAGTAACAAATTATTCCTGGATGTTTATACAGGAGAACCAGGATCTATTCATGACATGAGACTATTCAGAAAATCCGATTTATATAAAAGAATAAACAACTCATTAAGGGGATGCTAAAGTGACAGACGAACTCAATCGAGGTCGATAATATAGATTTGGTGAATCTAGCTCGCGGCAGGTGGCGCGGCGAGACGGCTAAGACTAGAGTCCCTAGAAGTAGAGAGTCTGGACATCTCGGGGTTCCACGTGATTGGATACACGTGATTGTGCACCTAAAATGGCAGCACCAATACGGATCCCTGTTTAATCCTCTTTAGCCAATGCGATAACAGCATACAACACGTTCAAGTGCACACAACGATAAACATACACACACATAAAGCTCACGTACATACACTGACATAATCATCACCGACATTTTAGGAACAGATGTCCAGACTCTCTACTTCTAGGGACTCTAGCTAAGACAGCTATTGCTGCTTCTCCCTCCTCACCGCGCCGGCCGTGGCAGGCGACGCGGCGTAAAAAAGCTATTTTTAGCTTCTCTCTCAGCGCGCCGCCGCGCGCGGCCGTGGCTGGCTTGGCGACTGCCGCTGGTTTCGCGGCCGACGGGCCCCGCTCCCCGCTCCCTGCGTGCGGTGGGTAGGGAAAGTACGTACTCACTTGCCGACTTTGCTAATTTTTATCTCAACTATTGCGAATTTTAAAAAATCGTAAAGGACTTTTCTTCTCAGTTTGACTTACTCTATCAACCCAGGAAAGTAAACTTTACCTGACACCCTGTATATATACATACAGAAAAGAAGAAAATTCCTTTACCATTTTTCAAAAATTACAATAATTACCGAGATAAAAATTAGTAAAGTCGGCGAATGAGCGCGTACTTTCCGTATCCACTGCGTGCGGGGACCGCTTAGCGGTCACCTAGCCATCAGGAGCAGACCGCGCGGCGAGATCGTCAATGACGCCCTTATTTATCATACCAGTACCATCGAAATAGACGCCTTTGGTATTTATTTTATTAATCAAAATTGATCAAAATTAGTGCTCCGCTATCGCATACACGCGCTACTAACAATAAGAGACATGTACGTGTGCGTCTTTGGGTATGTGCGATAGCGGAGCGCCGCGCGCTAAGGGACATTTATGCCGATGCGTGTATGTACAAAACCCAGCTTGCAAGCCAAAGTATTTCTACCTCTCTGTCCGTCGCCTTGATAGAGTAAGACAAGAAGTAAATAAAAAAAGGATAGAGGTTCTCAGTTCTGCCTGCATTAGTTTTAGAATCTATCGTTTATATATTTAAACCCACGCGCGCGAATTTAATTTTCCTGTAACCAAATATTTTTTAACAAAACTAAAAGGGCAACAAATTTGTTTGTAATTTTTTTACAACACACGGGCAACAAACAAAAAAAAATACAATTAATTTTGCTCATATTGTTTTTTATAACTAATTCTTATTTCATTGTACAGAAATTACATTTTTATTAGAGGCGAATCACTCGAAAAATTATAAAAAAATCAATTTTCAATTTTTTGGAATGACGTTTTATTTATATTTATACTTTGTCACGTTTACAGAATACAAATATAAATTAGTAATAAAAATATGCTTCTTATTTTTATTACTATCAAAAATATTCGAAAAGAGAATATTGTCGCAAATATACTAAAATTGTATTACAAAATCGTGTTATACGATTTATTAAGAATATAGAATGGGCCCCTCCATCGCCCATTCCTGTGAGACGCAACCAATCTTCCTTCGTCTCTCCAACATTCTAATTTATCAATTGAGACATTTTTTATATGTATGATAGCCAGCTCACGCTGTGATAATTATTTGAAAGTAGCTTGCTCCGGATAAACGCCCCTGGTATTTTTTACATCTATCTAACCTAGTAACAATTAGCTGCAAAATTGCTGTAAATATTGGCAAATTATGCCAGCAGGACGTTATGATCTGCTTCTTCATTCTGCTCAAGTTCTTTGAAAGATTCTGTAAGGCAGATTCTTGTAAGAAATTTGCACATATCTGCTGTAAGAATTTCAGTATTTTGTTTACAGTCTGCAGTAACGAGAAGAAACTGCTCTGCAGCAAGAATCTGCTCTGCAGCAAGTATCTGCAACCAGTTCATTTGCATGCACATTGCATAAATCTTGCTGATAGACTGTCAATAGGAGAATATTAAGAATAATCTTTTACACATCTGATTCAATTTTGCTGCACGCAGTTTCTGCTCTTCAGAAGATTAAGAAAAAGATATACTTCTGATTTTTAGAATAATTAGATAAACGCGTTTCTAGAATTTTACCGGTACTTAGGAGAAGACGCTTCTGATTTTTATAATTATCAGTACCGTCAGATAGATACTTACTGCTAGTATTAAATTTTATGCGTCTAGTATTTTGCCAGAACCAGATAAAAAAATGCTTCTGATTTTTATAATAATCAGTAACATTAGATTTAGAAACTTCTAACTGTTTACTTGCTAATATTAGTATAAAACAAACATTTTATTTATTGAGATATCAATAAATTACATATATTAATATTTTAAATTATTTTTCAAAGATAATAATGCAGCACATTTTTTATCGTGTTGGAAAAGGTAATAATTTATTGCTTTCTATAATTTTTATAAAGTGTTGTCTCATACACTTTACATGCTTGAATATTTTACATTACAAGGATTATCTCCTAAGGCTACAGTTGTGGCAAAAGCTGCGGAATATATACCACAACTTAGACCATCAGGTTGTGTATCAACTTTTTCAAAAATTATATCACTTTGTCTTATTTGTGGATATCTACAAAGTATATAATTTTTTTCTTTGACCACTAATTTATCATACGTACAGCCAGGTATACTATCATATATGTGAAGTTTGATGCTATCAAAAAATATACATCGCCAGTGTTCAATTCCCTCTCCAGTCCATTGATTTTTTCCTCCAATTATTGTATTCATATATTCTTATTAAAGTTGCAATTATTAAGTTTATAATTTCATAATAACTAATCATACTTTAATTAAACAAATAATATGACCATTATAATGATTTATGTTTCAATTCATAACTTTATAGTTGCAACTTTTGTTATTTTTCTTATTTTTACTATTGCTAATAAATCACTTGATAACGCGCGAAAATGCGCGCGTAGTGAATTCACAAAGCGCGAATGCCGTACGGATTATCTGCACGGTGTGAGCTCACGTTTTCTGACAGATGCGTCAGTATATTACTACGTTTACACGGCCCGGCTTACGCCGAAGTTATAACATCGATGTTATAAAACTGGCTAATCACGAATATTCCTCAGAAGAATGGAAAGATTGTGATTAGTTAGTATCATAACATCGATGTTGTAACTTCGGCGTAAGTTGGGCCGTGTAAACGTAGTATATGAGAATTATATTGGTCGCACGCGTGCGGTACTCATGCGTGCAAGCGATGTGAACCTCAAATGCGTTCTCCAAATAAGACTCATATTGCTTGCATGCATGCATACAGCACTCAAAAATTGTAATCATTGCCCATTTTTTTATGTTTCAATGAGCACATATTATTTAAAAAATGTTTGTACAAACATTTTAACAACTTTTGCAATAAAAGTTTTTCAAATTTTTTTTTACGTTAAATAAATATTTTCCCAAATCATTATTTCAAATATTTAATGTTACATAAACGTTAAATAAATATTAAATAAATATTTTCTCAAAATCATTATTTTAAATATTTAATTAATGTTGAATATTTAATAAATATTTTTGTTATGATAAATTGTACAATGAAAAATTAATATAGATGTTAAAAAAACAAAATATTGTGTGCTGATTGGCATACTTTGCATTATTTTATGTATCAATGTTTTTTTTTTTTATGATTTACAATTAAAAATTAATCGTATTATTTACAATATCTTTAGTAAAAGCATAAAAAGTATTTGAAAAAAATGCACAATAATTGGAAGTTCTTATAATATTTTGTTAATTTATTAATTTTATATAATATGTGAGAGGGACTTGTTTGATTACGTTGCGATTGAGCACAGCGTGCTCCCATCACATTGTGAGGGCAGCATGATACGTTCTTGTGCGTACACTCCGTGCTGACGACGCTGACGTTCGACTGCCGCATACACGCGAAGCCGCACACGTCGTGTTTCTTGGCAGCGCGGCGGAGGTCGGGGTGCAGGCAGACAGTAGTGGGGAACGTTTCAATAGCGCATCTTCCTCGCTCGACGCTGGGTCGAGAGAGAAGACACGAATCGACACGCTACCATGGAGAAACTCAAATAAGAGAAATTTAATAACTATAATGTCTCTATCATACTTTAATTAACTAATGATATAACTAATGAAATGATTTATTTTTTAGTTGACAACTTTATAGTTGTAACTTTTGTTTTTATTTTTTTAAATTTTACTATTGCTAATAAATATATTGTATTTGAGGTCGTTCATATTGAATCTTAGTTCGTTTACGTATATTTGCCTAGGTAGCGTTCAAAATGCTATTTCAAAGCAAACTACGGGAGTTAGTTATCTATTCACTTATATGATTTGTGATAGGCTTCGCCGCGTGATCTGCGAAAATATAGTGAATTGCAGTGAACAGCAGATAAGGGCAAAATGCCAAGAATTCCACGCAAATGTAAGTATTATATAATAAAAATTTATAATACACACACACACACACGAGAGAGAGAGAGAGAGAGAGAGAGAGAGAGAGAGAGAGAGAGAGAATGAGTGAGTGAGTGATAATTGTACATTGTCCAACGATTCGTTCCTTGGGGCGCTCCACGGTGTAAGGAAGACGTGGATTTTTCTCGATCGAGCAACTATTTTGTACCGATCAATAATTAAGTCGATATTTTAATCAGGTGCTGGTTATACTTCGCGTTTCCCTTGCCCTGCGAGGAACGAATACCAAGGAACAAAGTATAGTCGGAGAGTGTACAGTAGGCAAAATATGTAATTATTTATTGTTTTCTTTTTTTTTGTTACAGCGAAAAGCGACGGCGCCACGCCTGAGAAAAATGGTACCCCTCCTCGAACACCCTTCTCACTAGCCGAAGAAAGAGAAGAGTGGAGGGAGGAAGAGAGTCACCGGTGGAGGGAAGAAGAGAGGGAAGGAGGAAGAAGAGGAGGAAGAGGGGGAGGAAGAGAAGGAGGAAGAGGAGAAAGAGAAGGAAGAGAAGGAGAAAGAGGAGGAAGAGAAGGAGGAAGAGGAGGAAGAGAAGGCGGAAGAGGAAGAGGAGGCTTCCTACATAAAAATGTAAGTAATTTATAGACACTTGTATAACTGTTTGTACTGTATGTCCGTCCATTTAGCAAACAAAGTTTTATGTCAAAATGACATACACAATTTGATGTAAAAATGACAGTTTGCTATTTGGATCTGTTTATATATTTTCATATATATTCATAAAATATATTTTTTTGTTGCAGCAAGTCAACCAAATGGTGGGGCAGGCGATACAGAAGGAAAGGAGGCGGATGTATGCTGGAGGATACGCATCATATCAAGCGTACGTTCCTCCAGCACCGCCTCCTTTGCCGCCGATGCAACATCCAATGCCAATGATGCCACTGCCGCCGCCGACGGTGATACAAATGCCGCCACCGCCGATGGTGATACAAATGCCGCCACCGCCGCCGCCGCCGCCAACGCCAACACCACATACATATGGTTATTACTACCGGTATCCATAAAAAACTATATTAAAAAAAAGATATGTAAAGTAATATATATATATATATTGTGACGTGACATCCCGTTTGGCTGTCCGTCACAAGGATCGTAAGATCCGAACGAGGAGCGCACGCTGCGGCTTTACGTCCTCTCGGCTCGGAGACGGACGTGTCGGCGAGTGCGCTTATAATTCCGCGTTTTTGTTTAGTGTGCGTGTGTCCGTCCGTTAATTTTAGCGACGTTTTGCGGATCGGCGGCTAGCGAATATTCCTTTTTTTGTATCGACAAAATCTCACCCGGCGAGCAGACTAGAAGAAGGAGGAGGCTGCCGCCACTGGAGACCTTCCGGACCGTGCGCAGGATCGCAGTAGCGCACACGACAGGTGATCTCTCTTCATTTAATTACGTTATCTCTTACCGTCGCGCCTGTACGCAACAGTAAGGCCGCTGAAATTGTAGGACGCAAAGAGGGAAGGTCCGGCGTAGGAGATGTCGACACTCCACGCAGATCATCGCGTAGGAGACTCCGAACGAGGAGCTGCGAGGGAAAGTTCCGGACGTGGTCCCGAGCGCAGCGGCACCGGACGTCGAAGAGTCCGTAGGGATAGCCATCCGGCCTCGGGAAAACCACGGGAAGAGTCGCAAGCTGCCCGAAGACACCGACCTACCTCGAATTGCGCGCCGCGGCGCGACAGCCTGATTAGAGGGTCGCGAGGACCGCGTTATAAGGCGGAACCAATAGCGCGGCGCGACGAACCCCCGTGCGTGGGGGCGAGAGATCCTGCGTGCCGCCTGCCGAATTTCCTCGCGCTATCGATCACTTCGCTGTGGATCGTCACGGGTGCGATATCAAGAGCCGAGACGACGGGAGCCGCTTTCGAGGCCGAGTCACATCCCCGCACGAGGACGAGTTCGGGCCCAGCCAGCGTCGTGGTGAGACGAACGAACTAGTGTAAAGCCACCGATTTCGCCGGCCGGATGAGTCGCGCGTGCGAGAGTCGTCTTTAGAGTTAACGTTCGCCGTACAATCCTCCGCCGGAATGGGAACACGCTAGTGCTCGCGTGCTGTCCGCGTGCTCAACCGCCGTACGCCTCATCCGAACAAGTCGCGTCTTGATTCTTTCGGTTCCGTTTATTGAGAGCGTCGCCGACGCCACAGCCAAGTCGCGATAATTGTATCATACTTTTGTGTGTCGTCTGTAGTAGCGTGTGTATGCGTTTCTGTTTGGTGATTTCCGTTTGTTCCGCGTATTTCCGAACGCTTGCTACCGAATCGCCATATAATTTCGCGTGAAATGAGAGTGTGTGTGCCGAGTTGCGAGTGTGCACGGCGTAGTTTGTCCGCCGCTAAGTAGAACGGAATTTTGTCTCTCTCCGTTCGGTGAGCTCGTACCGACGACCGCGTAATATTTTCCGACCGCGCCCGAGTCGCGAGACATCGTCGCGAGGCCATGCGAGTAATGTTAGATCTCGGAAATACATTGTCCAATTCTCTATTAAGTTGAAGTGTTTTCTTTAAGTTCCCTCGCTCTCCTCTACCTCCCCGCCCGCCGCGAACCACCCCCTCTGCCAATTCCGTGGCTGAGCTACCGGTTAAAAGAGCCCGTTATTGCCTGTGACGAAGTAAAGTATTTTCGCGTTTCCTTTTCCGGCATGAATCGAGAGATCGGTCACGTTCCGATCTAAGAGTGGCACGCTCGCTCGTGCCTGGCGCCCAATCGTACCGACTAACTTCGCTCTTGAGGTGAGCGACTTCGCGATTACCGTGGCTGCCTAACTACCGTCACGAGCAATTAACGTAGTTGCACCACGCTCGTGAGTGCGGTCGCAATATATATATATATATATATATATATATATATATATATATACATATATATATATAAACTATATTAAAAATATATATATTAAAAAAAAAATTGTATACGTTATTGATTTCTCTCTCTCTCTCTCTCTCTCTCTCTCTCTCTCTTTCCCCCTTTGCCCTCTCTCTCTTTCTCTCTTATTCTTTCTTCTCTCAAATAACACATATACACACCCATATATGCACGCACGCACACACACACACACACACGCACACACACACACACCCCCACACACACATACACACACACATACACACACACACACACACGCTTGCACCCACGTTTACAGCACGTACGCATGCAGGACACACGCTTATACGCATGCAGCCACATAACATCCATTTCATGTGAAAAACGAAAAAAAAATATTTTATTTGGTACGTAGAGCTGTCACATGATGAAAATATTTGCTTAGTGTGCAAAATCTATGATATATATACACAAAATAAAACCTTATTCCCCTAGGGATAATATATGCGAATAATATCCTGCAATTCAAAGTAAGATTGAAAGTCTAGAAGAAAAGATTAGCTTAAATAAAATTTTTATAATTGCAAATCTAGATACAAGACGATGAAAAAAGGAATCTCATTGCACGCACGCATTTTGTAGAAATGTACTTGCGATTTCATTATATGCATTATATTGCATTACAATATTCAAAAATGTATGCAATGAGATACATTTGGGAGAGGAAAAGCGAAAACTACAAGCGGCAATTTTTTGTAGTTAAAAAATTTTATATTTTAATAAAATTTTCTCATTTCTGTTTTTTCCTTAATTCTTTAAGATTAAATGTTATATATTCCTTTGAAACTTTTTAAAATTAAGTACATCTACTTAGGTTAAAACAGAAAAATTTTTCAATAGAAATACACAGATAGTATCACTCAAATTTTATTTAGAAAGGAATTAAAGATACCACTTAGATTTTATTTAAAAAATAAAGATACTATCACTTGCATTTTATTTGTTAAAAGTAGTACAGCAATTATTTCAAAGAGCAACATATTCTCTTTATAAATGGCGCAATTTAAAGATTTCATACATTTTTTGGGAAGAATACATTTAGGTTGGATTAAATAAATAAAAAATATTTATTTTTAAGTAAATACTACTTGGGTTAGAAATAGGAAGATTTTTCAATGAAAATGCAGAAATACAATCACTTAGGTTTTGTATAGAAATTAAAGAGAGTACCACATGGGTTAGCATAGAAAAATTTCTTTGTTAAAATACAGAAATAGTATCACTTGTGTTTTTAGGTAAAATTAAAGATAAGGTGCGCGCACACACATAAATACCGCTTTTTTTTACCTTTTTTTGAAAAGGTAATTTTGTACATACTGGGTAATTGTACGCTTCCTGGTTTAGCATCTTCCCGATGAATAAAGATTATATCATGGCAATATTTATAGGCTAAAGGTAGTTTTTTAAATATATAATTATAGGCTATATTATTTAAAAATGTAGTTAATTGAAAAAATAAGAAAAAGTAAAATCATGATTTTTGTTGCGCTTTTGGCGTTCAGAAAATAAAGCAATTTTTTTTTTTTTTTTATTAATTTAAGTCCGCAGTAGACAATTGTACGCATCCATTTTGAAAGGCGTGAGAACAACTACAGTGCAACTAGTAGTGCAGTTTGTTCAGTTAAAAGAATGGACTATAATCTCATTATGGCGATTCCTTATTCCACTAAAAGAAAGCATGCCTGTGAAAAAAAAGGATTATTGTTAACCTGTTAATACAATACATTCAAAGTAAGGTGTATAAATAGTCAAAACAAAAAATCATTAACCCTTCAATTGCTTGTAATGAATCTAAGATGTTCGGCACAATATAACATCTTCTTAGGTTAGGTTGCAAAAATTATTACAATAAAATAAGAAACAGATATATTAAGTTGGAATCACACAATGCTCGATTTCTCTTGCATGTATCAAAATAAGCCTAAAAACATGCGTACTTTATAATGTGCGCATGTTTCTATGCTTATTCTGATACATGCTAGGTTGTTTATAATGACGGTATATCATATAAAGTTTGCAACAATTGCTGCGACTGTACTCACAAGGAAACCTCTCGAAGTGTCACACCTCAATTTTAATGAAACTTTGTACACATTTAGGTAATATAATTAGATGATTTTAGAAGTTATCAATCACTGCCCAAATTCGGTTTCAAGGGATGAAATCATCCCTTATGTGTATAGTGGTTTTCAGCTTTTTGTTATATCTCGGAAATTATTTAATATATTAAAAAATGTTTTATACAAAAGATTTACGATAAAATTACCTTTATTCAGTTACGTTAATAACATTTTTTAAAATAAATATTAAAAAAATTTTTTTTAATAATTGTTTAAAAAATTATTTTAAAAACATATTATTGACGTGAATAAATAAAGATAATTTTATTGTAAAATTTTTGTATAAAACATTTTTTTATATTTAAAAAAAAATCAAGACATAAAGGGAAAAACTAAAAATCGCTTTACACATGAGAACTGATTTCACCCCTTAAAACCGTATATTGGCAGCAACTGATACTTTTTAAAATCATCTAATTATGTTACCTAAATGTATGTAAAATTTCATTAAAATTGGGTTGTGACATTTTGTTTCATGGCAATAAAACTTTTAGAATTTTTTAAAAAAGTATTTATTATTAACAAAATGATAAAGTGCTATCATTTCCACACCACCTTCTATGAGAGAAATTAGCATAGCACGCTTTTTTAGCATGGCGCCCACTCTCTATTCCATTCTCTATTTTTTAATGCACGAATTTCAAATGCCGTTCTCACTCTCTTGAAAGATATATTATTATTATTATTACATAAAGATTCACCCAACTTTTATATGACAAAATATCTTGTATGTTATAATGCTATAAAATAATAAAATTGTTTTATTTTAAATCTGCACGATATTCCATGATATCAAGATGAATTACCGTGTCATACGAGGTGTGTTCAAAAAGTATCGCGAATTTTGAATTTTCGCGGGTTACGTATATTCGAATTTCGATCTTTTTGTGGCGTTATGTTGGTACTCATGTCTCTCACTTATGCCGACAAGCTCGGCCATTTTGAATGTTCACTTAATTGTTGACAGCTGCTTTGCTTGCACGTGTTTTGGATCGTCTTCGATTTTTACCTATTCAAAAAAATGGATCAAAGAACCTGTATCAAATTTTGTGTGAAAAACGAAATTAAGTGCGCGGATGCATTCCGAATGTTGACTGTGGCATACGGAGAAGCTACCTTGGACCTAAGCAACGTTTATCGGTGGTACAAAATGTTCTCAGAAGGCCGAGAAGATGTGAACGACGAAGAGCGTGCCGGACGCCCGAGCACTTCAACAACAGACGAAAAAATTAATGAAGTGGAGAAAATGGTATTGGCCAATCGTCGAATCACCGTTAGAGAAGTTGCTGAGGACCTAAACATATCGATTGGCTCGTGCCATTCGATTTTCATCAATGATTTGGGCATGAGACGGGTCGCCGCGAAATTCGTACCAAAATTGCTCAATTGCGACCAAAAACAGCATCGCATGAACATTGCTAATGAGATGTTGGACTCTGTCCGCGACGACCCAAATTTGCTCCAGAGGGTCATAACTGGTGACGAATCGTGGGTTTATGGTTATGACGTGGAAACCAAAGCTCAATCATCTCAATGGAAGCTGCCGCACGAACCAAGACCGAAAAAAGCGCGCCAAGTTCGGTCGAATGTGAAAGTTTTGCTGACAGTTTTCTTCGATTGCAGGGGCGTGGTGCATCATGAGTTCTTGCCACAGGGTAGAACGGTCAATAAGGAATATTACCTGCAAGTTATGCGCAATTTGCGCGAAGCAATCCGCCAGAAACGCCCGGATTTGTGGAAGAACAGAAATTGGCTTTTGCACCACTATAACGCCCCTGCTCACACATCGTTGCTTGTGCGCGACTTTTTGGCCAAAAACAACACACTAATGATGCCGCAGCCACCGTATTCCCCAGATCTGGCCCCCTGTGACTTTTTCTTGTTCCCTAAACTGAAGAGGCCCATGAAAGGACGACATTACGCTACGCTTGACGAGATAAAGACGGCATCGAAGGAGGAGCTGAACAAGATAAAAAAAAATGATTTTTTGAAGTGCTTCGAAGATTGGAAAAACCGTTGGCACAAGTGTATAATATCTCATGGGGATTACTTTGAAGGGGACAAAATAGATATTCATGAATAAATAAATAATTTTTGAAAAAACACAAAATTTGCGATACTTTTTGAACACACCTCGTATATTTCCTATAATATATAAGCACATTTTTTATTATAAATAGCTATGAATTTATTATATTTTATAACTAATTGTAAATCTTGCTATTAATACTAACGTGATGACTATATGACAAAATGTTGGCAATTATGATATTTTTCAAAAAAATGCTGCATACAAAAATGTTTCTTGCACCAGGAACATCGTATTGTAGAAGGTGTATCACATATGGAGCAGAGTGGTTTCTTTATACTTTTTTAAAAAGTTCTAAAAATTTTGTCGCCAAGAAACAAAGTGTCACAATCCGATTTTAATGAAACTTTACATACATTTAAGTAACATAATTAGATGATTTTAGAAAATATCAGTTGCTGCCAATATACGATTTTAAGGGGTAAAATCAGTTCTCGTTGGACGCTCTCGCCGTTTCCGTTGTGAAGGAGATGACTGTTGAAACAAAAGAGTGAGCGCTGCCTTCCCGCGCCGTCGTGTGTTGCCGTCTCTCTCAAATATGGGCGAGAGAGAAAGAGAGAGAGCGCAGATGCCTCTAATGTGTAGGATGGCCGCCGATGATCCGCTCGAACGAGGATGCGAAACCGCACGTGGTGCGCCACAGTGAGTACGGTGATGGCTCGTTCAAGTGTGTCGCCGTCTTTCTCAAGTATGATAGAGAGAGAGGGAGGGGGAGAAAGAGAGAAAGAGAGCAAGTTCGGCGCTGCGCCGTGGTGTGCGGTACGCACATTCGTGTATCGCCATCTCTTTCTAGTGTGTGCGTGTGTGTGTGTGTGTGTGTGTGTGTGTGTGTGAGAGAGAGAGAGAGAGAGAGAGCGCAGTTGCAATTACTATACAGAATACTCGCTGATGATCCGCTTGGGTGAAGATGAGAGGCCGTACGTGGTGCGATAATTGTGGCGATAGCCCTTTTGATGTGATGAACGAAGGGGAAGGGGAGGGGGTCGTACCTCTTTTAAGACATTCAGCGATGGCTCGCAAGATCGCGAAGATATAGATATGGCGGCTGTACGGCGCCATAATAAGATAACTCGCCTAAACTACTATATCATTTAATTCTAATAGAAGATATTTTAGTTTGTAAGAAATATTGTTTAAAAACGCAGAGGTGTTCTGGTGTTTGCAACTTTTCTTTATACATGACTATCATTACTATATTTGTTATTCCTTTGTATTGTTTTAGATGCCTCGTAGGTATACAGGGTGTCCCAGACCAATGTATAAAGATTACTACGATGAGGTAGAAGGGATCGAGATAAATCAAAAAGTCTAATAACAGTTTGCGATATTTGCAATAATTTTCGTGTAATAAAATATTAAAGTCAGCCGAATAAGAGCGCGCGGAGAGGCAAACGGTTGGTCGCCTGAGCCGTAAGACCGCCCGTCTCGATGCGGTACGGTGCCAAGCTATTCTTTCCCTTGCCGCGCGCCACTTACCGTCGCCTACAATCGGGCCGTAGTGGGCGGTTCTACGGCTCAGACGAGCGACCGCTTGTCTCTCCGCGCGCTCTTATTCGGCTAACCTTAATATTTTTTAACTCAAAAATTATTGCAAATATCGCAAAATGTTATTAGACTTTTTCATTTATCTCGATCCCTTCTATCTCATCATGATAATCTTTATACATTGGTTTGGGACACCCTGTATAAAGAAGACAAATAAAAATGAATGGACCGAGTATCAGTTAAAACTAGCAATACGCTCAATAATGCAGCCTCCTCATTTCAAAATCAGAGAAGCTAGCAGAAAATATGATATCCACGGGTCTACTTTCCAAAAGCGGATGAAAATGGATTTAGTCGAACATACACCATTAGAACGCAAGCCCACTTTCACGGGAAAAGAAGAAACACCGTTGTTATTAAAGTCGCGAAACTTTATTATGGAATCACTCCCCATGAGCTTCGCAGAATTGCTTATAAATTTGTATAAGCAAAGGAAATTAAGCATACATTCAATACAATATCGAAGTTGGCTGAAAAAAATTGGCTTTATCTTTTTCTCAGGCGACATCCACATATTTTATTGAGAAATCCAGAGGGTACCAGCCTTAATAGAATTATTGCATTCAACAAAGACTCTGTTAATCGATTTTATAGTAACTTGAATGATGTTTTAAAGATATTTAGATTTAAACCAAATTAAATATATAACGTGGACAAAATTGGCATCACTACGGTGCAAAAAAAGTGTTCTAAAGTTTCTGTGCAGAAAAACACTAAAAAAGTCGGAGCGACGACTTCAGGAGAAAAAGAACAAACTGTTACTGTAGCTTTTGTATTAATGCTGCAGGAAATTATATTCCACCCATGTTAATTTTTCCAAGAATTTGCAAGAGTCCTCTGCTTGTAAGAAACGGACCATTGGGAGCAATTTATGGTTGGGTGGATTAATGAGGATCTTTTTATAAAAGGGTTGCAGCATTTTAAAAACTGTGTTAAACCAACTAATAAGGATTCTTCTTATCGGTTCTATTAGGTAATCACTCAAGCCACATTTCTTGTGCAGCTTTTCAATTCTGTAAAAATAATTGTATCACTGTTATTACTCTTCTCCCTCACACGTCTTACAAACTCTTGATTTGACTCTTTTTGGTCCGTTGAAAAATGCTCTTTATCGGGAGTGTAATTTCTTCTTAAATACCAATTCTTATGAGAAAATCACTGAATACAATCTCGCAGGTTACTGAATAAAGCATTCGTCAAGGTGGCTACAATGGGAAAAGGAATTTCTGGTTTTTCTTCAGCAGAAATTTGGCCTTTCAACCTCGACAAATTTGATGAACACAATTTTGTTCCGAAAAAGATTACTGACCAAGAAGTAGTTACTGAAGCAGTTCCAGAAACTTTAAATACATATGAAAATGCTGATCCCAATAAACCGAATAATTATGCTGATCATGCAATTGCTGTCTCTTCTTTAAATGGATCTATATTAGCTCCTTTCGATTCAACTTCGCGCACTTTTAAAATCACTATTGCAGACATCTCATCGGTTCCTATAAGAAAATCAAAGACAAAAATGTGATATTGACGTTAAAAAATGCAATCTGAAATTTGCACTGCCAGTCTGCAAAAGCAAAAATTGCAAGCTGTAGAAGAGAAGAAAAAAGATTCTCTAAAAAAAAAATGCAGAGATTGGAAGCAAATGCCAACCGAGCTAAGAAGAGTCTAAAACTATCAACAGGATTAAAAAAGAAAAAGATTGAATTGATAACAAAACGAAAAATCTGATGTCAAAACGGAAAATTCGATACTTTCCCCTCCTAACCAGTGCATTATTTGCAGTGCTTCCGCAAGACAAGACAATTCAATATTTTTTGTAATCTTGTTTTGTTCTTGAAAAATATTGAATTTTAACTTCTTGTTTTGTCTTGCCCAAATTCTTGATACGAACAATATTGTCTTGAGTCCGCTTTTTCTTGATTTTATCTTGAAAAATCTTGTCTTGATGACAATTTTTCTAAATACCTATATTTTTCGAGACTAGGGTAAGTTATTGATCTAGTTTATACCGATTAAATATAGATATCACGTATACATTTACACGTATTGTTGAAATTAAGACAATTTAATAGAAAGCTACTAAATATTACGCGTATCAAGTATTTGGTGTAAACAAAGCCATTGTATATGCACTGAGAAAAGATGCTTGGCATTTGTTTTTAAATGGTTTAATAAAAATTTTATTAAAACATTTTACTTATTAGAGGAAAGTTTACTACTATACTGTATTCCAGTGCTGTCAGCTACTTGCAACTTTCGGTCGGATTTTTCGACGCACGCCTATTGCTCCCCTCCCACCGCTTGCGCCGTATAATAAACATATAATGATTTTAAATAAACCAACATAATTGAAAAGGTACTTTAAAAACTTTGAATTTTAAATAATAAATAAATTGCACAAATATTTCATTTTACAGTACACATACGTTATAATATATGTAATAATAGTATAGTAATAATTATTTAATTATGTAATAATAAAATATTACTTAAATGTAATTATTAAAATATCAAAAAATAAATTTCAATAACTTTTGTAGAATTATAAGACATTAAATAATTAGACTGTTTTATGACTCATGAACTTATAACTTTTGTATTATGCACGGTCCTGAGACGATGTGTCGCGCTCCTTAGTTACGCCGTCCGGCGGCGCCGTTGCTAAGGTGCGCGAGCGGTGGGAGGGGAGCAATAGGCGTGCGTCGAAAATCCGGCCGAAAGTTGCAAATAGCACTGCTGTATTCATACGGTAATGTTATATAGAATTACAAATTAAATAAATTTAGTTAACCAAGCTGCAAACTGTAGTGAAATGATTTTCATTCACACTTAATATAATTATTGATGATAAATATATAAAAAATATAGTAATTTACAATTTTAATCATTTTTAATATTTAGTAATCTATATCAAATTTTTCTCAGTGTTAACAATTTCATTTTAAATTAAATACTACAATAAAAATTCTGTTTTGTTTTTTTATTATTAAATTTTATTTCGACAAATAAAATAAACTTATTTTTTATTATAAAAATAAATACTAAAATTTTTTATTATAATTCATAATATTATAATTATATTTTTATGTACTTATAATCATATTGATACTTGGCATATGCGATTTTTTAAAAAACTTATCATCCACGAATGGATGCAAAGCAGAGCTCTTAAAGATTCATATTTCATGGAGCATCTTTTGAGCGTCAAAATACCTGATGCTTCTGAAAATAATTGCTCCACAAGTACGGAACTGGGAATAACACATAAATAATCTCTCGCCATTTTGGATAGGGTAGGAAATATATGCATGTTGCTTTTCACCATTCAAGAATTACCGTATCTTTTGATGCTCGTGGTGCGCTAATATATTCGTCAATTTCTCTCCTCTAATTCACAGACGTTTCATCTGTTTGATACACAGAGTTTAGGTTTAGATAATCTTCCCCTAGATTTTCAATACTTTCAAAACTTTTTTCATCGTCAACTTTCGAAAATATTTCAAAGTAAACAGTTTTAAAAATATTTTCAAAAAATTTCGTTGACTTTTGTTTGAGTTCTCTTCCCCATGGTGTCTTGTCGAATCCTTTGTACTTATGACGAGAGTCGAATATTAAGCAAAGCAAATATATCCAATTACAATTACGATAATGCTTTGCAAGCTTATCTAAACCAGCTTAAAAAACAAGTAAAAGCTTTTCATAGATACATTCGGTTCTGTTTTTGGAACATGACTGATTTATTTTATCTTGAAGAGAAAAAATAATTTTTTCAATTTAGTCCACGAGTAAATTAAAAACAATTACACCTGGCGGCATTGATGCTTCCTTTTCTTTAAATACGATTGCGGATGCTTGCTTAAAAAATTGCAGGTATCTTAATAACTGCTGTAAAATATCCCAGTCTGAATCTTTGAGTTTGTATTTCGGAATTTCTGGGCAATTCAGCCACAGCATATTATACGCGAGTTTCGCGTTATATGCAGCTTCTAACATATCTGCAGTGCTATTCCAGCGAGTTGACACATCCAGAATTGGTCTCAAAAATTTTATATTTAATGCAGTGCAAAACCTCTCTAATCTATTTGCTAAAACTTCAGATTTGCGAATTTTCCTAATCGTATATCTTAATTTGGAAATAATATTAGAAACACCTTGATCATTTTCTTCTTCGTCATCAGTATTATCACTGCAAGGCTCTTCAATGAGCTGATCATCAGTAGTTATATCAAATATCGATCTTAAATTTGATTGAAAATTTAAATTTATCATTTTTAAAACGTCCTGAACACCTAAATTTAAAATATGAGCCAAACAGCAAAAATGTTGATTATAGCTATCAAATGATACACCTTCTTTTTGTAATAATGTACTTAGTTCTTTCACAAATGTATCATTAGCTAAAGCATTATCTAAGGTAATACCTTGAATTTTGTTTTGAACTCCAAATGATATAACTGTATTTAAAAACAATTCAGCTATGTCAGAACCTTTATGTTTGCCTTTTGATTCAAGAAGATCTAATGCTATTGAGTGCAAACGCCAATCACCATCAATAAAGTGCACTGTAACACCATAATACGACTTGCCATTTTTTCCGAACCAAGCATCTACAGTATAAGATAATTCAAATTTATTTTTCTGTAAAATTTCTTTTACATTTCCCTGCATTTCTTTAAATTCCTTTATTACTTTTTTTATGCATAGAAGTTTTTTTTGGCAATTTTAAGTTATTATTGATTATTCCAAAAAAATTCTGTGTTAGGTCGTTCAAAAAATTAAAAAGCAAGTTTTTATATGCTGACCAGCAAACAGTTACTCTATCCATATTTACATCTTCTTTTTTAATCTGAAAATATAAAAAATTAAATTTAAAAAAATCGAAAAATTTAAGTTTAAATTTTCAACTGTAAAAAGTGTCCGAATTTTGATGCATATATTGACTAATAAAAAAAATTATTGAAAAAAGTTGAATAATATATAAAAAGTATATGTTTACCCTTCAATGTTAATAATTTTATGTATAAAATATATAATTTGTTTTAATGATGAGGAAAAATGAGCTTGAGAGCCACGCAAGATGTCAGGTGCGAATAAATAAATAACAGCATAAATCCAATGATAAACGTTTCGACCTTTAATGTCGGTCATCCTCAGTATAAAAGTCTATGAGAACAAAATAATCGCAATAATTATAATAATGTTACAAATTTTTTTCGAAACAAACGAAAAAAAAAAAAAAACACAATTAAATCTAGTTACCAAAAAATTAGAAATTGTAATGAGCCGCGATGTACATCCTCTATCCTCGTAACATAATAAACAACCTCAAGGAGCATGTGCCGAGACAAGAGCTTCGAAAAATCAACATGACTTGATTTGCTGATTAAATTAAAGAATAATATTAAGGAATGAATATTAAACTTGTAACAAACAACAATACGAATTTAGTAATTAAAAATAATTAACAGGAGATTAAAATTAAGAAATAAATAATAAAATAAATATTGTAATTAAATAATTAAGTAAATGTGGAAAAAAAGTAGAAAACTGTACAAGTCAAGAGATGTAAAATAGTAAATAAGAAATAATACTCGAAACAAAGAATTGTATAATAAATACCTCTAGGCACCAAAACTCGTGTCACAGTGTTTCTCCCTTAGAATTTAGTCCTGAGACTCCTCTGGACACTTTACATAACAATTGGTTCACCAATCTAAGCGGTATTGATATCCCGAATGATGTCCGATACCTTTTACAACTAGGTGATCGTTTTGGTTTACCGTTGTTGAATATAAACAGGGGTAAGATGTTGTTAGAATTTATCAAACACATTGAACACAACATCTCTAAATACAGGAAAAATATACATGACGCAATTAGAAACAGATCTGTATCGATCCTGGAGGGCCTGTTCCGCAGAGACCGTTCGCGAAATATTAATGACCAGCTAATTAAAGACTGGTTACGAACCACGAGTAGATTTGTTAGGGAGCATCCTAACATTTTGTTTACCAGGGCAGACAAGGGTAACATAACTGTTGCCCTTGACAGAAATGACTACATCTTGAGGATGGAAGGCATGCTCTCAGACGATTCTACTTACGTCAAATTATCCAAAGATCCGATTGTTATATTAACAAAAGAAGCGCGCTCCCTCCTCTCTAATTGGAAGGAGAAAGGTTTCATCGAACAACATTTATATAGGAGTATGTTAACAACGGACGGCATCTTACCGAGAGCCTATGGTCTGCCGAAGATCCATAAACCTAATATTCCATTAAGAATCATAATTTCTTCTATAAACAGTCCACTATACTCATTAGCTTATCATTTACATGAAATAATTTATAACAGTTTACCAGAAGCGGATAGTTTCATAAAAAACAGTGTCCATTTAGTTAATAAACTAAATGGCCTTTCCTTGAGATCAGATCACGTCTTATTGTTTTTGGACGTCGTGTCACTTTTCACCAATGTTCCAAAAGACTTAGCGGTGGAAAGCGTCACGTCCAGATGGGATTTGATTTCTAAAAATACTACTATTCCGCTCGTTGAATTTCTCAAAGCTCTTAATTTAATAATAGATTCTACATTTTTCAAATTTAATAATGTGTGCTACAAACAGATCTTCGGTTTGCCGATGGGTTCCCCGTTGTCTCCTATCTTGGCGGATTTAGTCTTGCAAGATTTGGAGTGCAAGGCGATTAAATCTCTCTCCTTTCATCTGCCATTTTACTATAGATATGTAGATGACATATTATTAGCAGCTCCTGTAAGCTTGTTACCGGACATTCTTGACACGTTCAATTCTATGCATGAACGCTTACAATTTACTATGGAGAGAGAGAGCGAGGGAAAAATCAGTTTTCTTGATGTCATGCTATTGAGGGTGAATGATAGAATTATTTTCGATCAGTATCGCAAACCAACGTTCTCGGGAAGATACTTGAATTTTTTCTCACATCATCCCTTGTGTCACAAAAAGGGTGTCATCTTCGGTATGGTTGACAAATTAATTTCTTTATCACATCCGCAATTTCATCGTAAGAACTTCATAATTTTAATCAATATCTTATTAGAAAATAATTATCCATTAAATTTTATTTTTGCCATGATTCATTGTAGAATCAAACACCTTTTTTATAGAGATGACAGTTGTGTTATGGATAAACATGTGAGAAGATTTTTTACGATCCCTTACATTGAGTCGGTATCAGAGAAATTCTCGTCTTTCTCATGTCAGTTTGATTGCAGTGTGGCGTTCACGATCCCTTCTAAATTGAATAAATTTATAACCACCGGTAAAGACCACATAGAGCGTCTTTCTTGTAATGACGTGGTCTATAAAATCAATTGTAAAGACTGCGATTCTTCTTACGTGGGACAGACTAAGCGTCAGCTAAAAACAAGAGTAAACGAACATAAAGCGGATATTAGAAAGGCCAGTTCTCCTTCGGTTATTTCGTCACATCGTATTTCTGAAAACCACGATTTTGATTGGGAGAACGTCGAAATTTTAGACAAAGAGCCTTCTTACGTAAAAAGATCTATATCCGAGATGTTACACATCAAAAATCAATCGCATGGACTCAACAAACAAAGTGATACCGAACTCCTCTCGGATGCGTATCTTCCTATTCTCGAACGTATTCCCCCTTCTTAGGTTTATCATCCCTCCTCTTTGTACTCTTTTCGTGCGGTCCGCCGAGGCCATCTCACTCGTTCGGTTCTTATTATTTGTATCTATTCCTTCCAAGATGTAACATCTTTCCTCACATTACTGTGACACGAGTTTTGGTGCCTAGAGGTATTTATTATACAATTCTTTGTTTCGAGTATTATTTCTTATTTACTATTTTACATCTCTTGACTTGTACAGTTTTCTACTTTTTTTCCACATTTACTTAATTATTTAATTACAATATTTATTTTATTATTTATTTCTTAATTTTAATCTCCTGTTAATTATTTTTAATTACTAAATTCGTATTGTTGTTTGTTACAAGTTTAATATTCATTCCTTAATATTATTCTTTAATTTAATCAGCAAATCAAGTCATGTTGATTTTTCGAAGCTCTTGTCTCGGCACATGCTCCTTGAGGTTGTTTATTATGTTACGAGGATAGAGGATGTACATCGCGGCTCATCACAATTTCTAATTTTTTGGTAACTAGATTTAATTGTGTTTTTTTTTTTTTTCGTTTGTTTCGAAAAAAATTTGTAACATTATTATAATTATTGCGATTATTTTGTTCTCATAGACTTTTATACTGAGGATGACCGACATTAAAGGTCGAAACGTTTATCATTGGATTTATGCTGTTATTTATTTATTCGCACCTGACATCTTGCGTGGCTCTCAAGCTCATTTTTCCTCATCATTAATTTATTTAAGTGAGCCTTAATCTTTGAATAATTTGTTTTATTTTAGAATTTTCATCTAATTCATATTTAAGATAATTTTGTTATTAATATACTTATTATCACTTTATCACTCATATTTTTCACTATGAAACAAAATATTGTATACCTATATTATTCAAACAAGGTTATTGCATTTAAGTTATGCATCTAAATCAACGTATATTGCTGCTTTTAAGAATTTTTAGTTTTATTAAAAAAATTAATAATGTAGAATTATTTTTATTGCTCTAACAAGCAATATGATATCTTTCAATCAAATTAAAAACTTTATTATAAAATATTCAAGTTATTTACAAAACCTAATTTATTTTCATTGTAATGCAATGTCAAAATAGTTGCGATTGATTAAAAAAGTAAAGAATCTCATTATTCAAATAAATCGGTAGGTACTTATATAAAAATATATAAATAAATGATTTAATTTAAAAAAGCTTAAGTATATTATGTGTATACTTACTGCTAAACATTGGTAAATGGTTTTTTGGTTCGCTTGTAGCTTAATTTCATGTGGAAACATTTTTTGAAAAAGATCCCAGTGGTTTGTTTGTAAATGATTTTTCATTCTATTGGTACTTCCATTCGTTCTCAGTATTTCTACGCATGAACCATTCTTTTCGCAGAGAAAGCAGACACCGATCTTTTGGCTATTTTTATTTGCAGTATAACGAAAAACATCTTTGTACTTTCCCATCTTAACAGTCTTAGAATTACAACAAATGTCTTCATCAACTTCTTCAGTTAAATCATCATTAGAGTTTTTACTGTGCGATTTTTTCGTTGAAACTAAGGCAGCCTCTTCACTTTTCCTTTTATTCATTATCTATGGGTTATGCACAGATTATACACAGACCTTACATATGTCGATAAGAATCTAATTGTACACTGTACTTACATAAAATCAGTTTCTATTAGGTGAAGATTGTAATAGTTACGGTTTGAACGGGTGTCCAGCACTGGCGCAACACTATGACTGAATACTACATCTTAATATTGCTGAAATCATTAAAGAAAGAAAATTCCTTAAATAAGTAATAATTAAGGGTAAACTTAAAGTTTCTCAGATTGAAGCAAAACAAAGATTTTAGTACTATAATCTGGTTCCAAACAAATAAGTGGTCAAGATTTCAAACATATAAAAGTATCTCAAATCGTAAATGAAAGAATAAAACTCACACAAATAAGTGTATCTCAGATCGCATAAAAAACATGTGATTGCAAACTTATTATAATAAATCAAGACATAAGTAAGTAATAGATAATCAAAACATATGATAAACATATTAATTTACATAAATGCAGAATTGTCGCACCAGATATAGAGAATCAAATCATATATCAATAGATATAGAAGTAATCGCACTAAAAATCACACATAAATCAAAATAATACAACATATAATATAACATAAGATCACATGCAAATACATCATACATAAGGTAATATCAATCACACATGAATGTAAGCGACATTCAGTAGGTTCTCAGTGGAGACCCCTCTGGAGGTTAGGTTGCGTAAGATGGCGTTGCGGACTTCCACCGCAGCGCACCACATTACGAGATGGGCTAGTGCGGCCTCGTGAGCGCCATTGGCCCTTCCGGCCAGGTGATCTTAAGTATGGCTTGTTATTGGCCGCTTGAGATAACGGAACCGCCACCTCGTGGCAGAGTCGGGCAAGCGTAGCGAAAAGACGGGGGAACGGACACTCTCCTCATGGCGGCCGTACGTGTAAGGACTCTTGTAATCCTTGGGGCGAATAAACGTTATAGTGTTTATAAGACGGTATTGCCTTCGTGTCTATCCTTTCACTCTCTCTCCTCCCCTCCTCAGTAATTTCCTCACCCGGTCGGTTACCCTGGCTTACAGCCAAGAATTTCAGAAGTGGGATTCACCTTCGCATTTTCCTCTGTCCTTGTCCCGCGCAACGGTCAGAAAGTAGTCATACGGGGAGAGTCAAGTTTTCCCGTCTCTCGCGTTCGCGGTGCTTTTATTCGGTCCGTGCCTCGTCTCAGGGTTCTCCCCGTGATCTCACGGTTTTACGGGCACGCGATTGTGGCCGCAGTAATGCGCGGTACGCTTATACACGGCCACGTGTAACGGGCAGTGTCCGCTGCGGCGCGGTATTCCCGCTATCGCGCATTCTTTCCGCCGTTCAGTGATTTCGCTTGTCGGCTTTAATATAGGCAGCTAGGACTACTAGCCCTGCTGCCTCGGTGCTTCAACACCATTATTACGCGTTATATCACGCTTTATACGCGTCTACGCGCTCGCGTATTCGTGCCGCCCGGCATAGCCACCATCTTGTGAATCGGCGTGATTGACGGTTTCTCTCGCCGGTGCACGTTTGAACCTGTTGCTGCGCGTTTGGTCTGACGGTTTCGTGAGTGCCCTCGCGAGTGATTGTCGAGTCATGATGGACCGCCAGCAGCTTGAAAAGCTTTCCCTGCAGGAGTTGCAAGCCGAGCTTAGGAAATACAGTTTGGCTGTGCTAAGCGATCCTGCGAGTTGTATCGATGCTCTCATGTCCCATTTCGAGAGGAACGCGCCGGTGGACCTGCTGGGCCTGAACCCTCCAGATAGCGGCTGTACGTCGACGCCGTCATCGGAGGTATCCAACGCTGCAATTCAGCAATCTCTGCAGCGATTGATTGATCAAAACTCAGCTCTATCTGAGCAAATAAAATTGCTGGTGCAACTAAACTTAAATACACATAATCAAAGTGCGCAGAGCCCTCACACTCAGATTTCAGGCGCCCAGATTTTGGATTCACACACGCTGGATGTAGCGGGCTTCCAGTCTCCACACGCACAGTCTCCTAGGGTCCGAATGCCGGATGCCCACGTTCCAGGAGCTTCACGGTCCCCGCCGTTAAACACTTCCATGCATGGTGAGGACCAATATCTGACAGATATGACAGCTGGGCAGGCTGTCAGGATGCTCACCACTCAGATCCCTCTGTTCGGAGGAACAGAGGATGAAGACATCGAGCTTTGGATTCGGAAGGTGGAGTACATCGCAGCCACGTATGGTGTTTCGGACAAGCTGGTAAATTTGGCTGCCTCGGAGAGACTCACCAAAGACGCCAAGGACTGGCACGAGATGAACATTGGACCTACTACAAGTTCATGGGCTTCATTGAAACCTGCACTGGTCAAAGCATTCCGTCGCAAGGTGCCCATTCATTTGGCGATGCAAAAGGTGGACGCTCACAAATGGAACTTCTCGAGGGAAAGCTTCCAACAGTATGCAAGACAAAAGTTGAAGTTGATGCACCCGCTACAATTGTCTGAGTAGGACAGCATTCAATTATTGATTAACGGCATTGGAAGTGTGGCACTAAGAGGTACTGCTGCAGCCCTCCGGGCTGAAACCATAGACGACTTCTTAGATCTCATGTTTGAGATCACCAGCTCTTGTGCCGCTACAACAGCGAGGATGTCCCCCCCACCAGTTAAGAAAGAGAAAGGCAAAGTCTCGCCGCCCTCTCCGACGAAGTCCAACCAGTGGTCGAGGGAAGCTAAGGACTCGCAGTGTGGCTATTGCAAGGCGAAGGGCCACATGAAGGAAGACTGCTTTAAAGTGAGACGAAGGGAGCAAGCCTTGTCACAGAATTCTACGCCAGTGTCGTCCAAGTCATCACTCTCAGCCGCGGAAGTGAAAGCAGCTACGTCGCAGATTGGCTGCGTCGGTAGCCGTCCAACATCAGATGATGAGGCGATGCCAGCGGATCCTGAGACAATTGGGTGCGTCGAGTCGAGCCAGCATCAGAAGTTTAAGATAAGCGACACGGTTGTTAAAATTTTTGCGGTTAATGGCTCGAAATCGAATCTTATTGCTTTAATTGATACCGGCAGCCCAGTTTCGTTTTTGCAATCGTCGGCTTTAGATAGTCTGCAAGGTCAGGTCCCTAATGTTGACGCGTCTAAAAGAGTTTCGTTTAAAGCTCTCAATAACTCGGTAATACCTACTCAGGGAGAAGTAAGTTTGAATATCCGTTTAGAACAGTTACCGGATTGTCTTGCTAAAGCCAATTTTAAAGTGATTGATGACTCAGGGTGGTCTACCCACGCAATTCTTGGTCAGGATTTTATTGCGGCCAATAATCTTCAATTATTGTACGATCCTTTGGATCCGAAATTATCTAACAGAGTTAAACTTATGAACGAAGTAGCCTCGGCGGCATACTGGAGGACGAGCCTCCGCACTTGCCCGCTATTGATATTCAAACTGACTTCGGCCATTTAACCGATCAAAAGGTGTTGCAAATTATTAAAGAAGGAAACGAATCAAATATAGCCAAGGTAGAGGACGGCTATTGCGTCTCGGTCGTTTTAAAGGATAACTCGACTTTTGCGTACGCTCCAAGGAGGTTCGCTTGGATGGAGCGCTTACAACTTAGAAAAATAATTGACGATTTAATTGAGCGGGGCATTATTGCGGAGAGTTGCTCCCCTTATTGCTCGCGCGTTGTTCCGGTGCGAAAAAAAGACGGAAGTTTGCGCCTGTGTGTCGACTTGCGGCCGCTTAACGACCGTACAATCAAACAGAACTATCCTTTCCCAGTAATCGAGGATTGTCTCGCTAGAATCGGGCCGCGAGTAATGGTGTTAACTCTGCTAGACATAAGAGATGGCTTTCACCAAATCAATATACACCCGGACTCGACGAAGTATTTTTCGTTTGCGACTCCGTTGGTCAATATGAATTTTTAAAGCTGCCATTTGGCTACTGCGAAGCCCCAGCTGAGTTTCAAAAGAGACTCATTCATATTTTGCAACCACTCATTCGCCAGGATAAAGTTCTGGTGTACATAGATGACATGTTGATTTCTTCTTGTACAGTGAAAGAAAATTTAGCAGTCTTGAGGGAGGTTCTTATTCTCCTTAAAAAGTATAATTTTGAGCTTAATTATAAAAAATGTAAATTCTTGAAAAAAAACATCGAGTTCCTCGGTTACAACATATCCCAGGATGGAATGACATTGAGCGAAAGGCATGTCAGCGCAGTGCGTGACTTCCCGTCTCCGCGAAACGTTCACGAACTCCAGCGATTCCTGGGCTTAGTGAGCTTCTTTAGGAGATTCATTCCTGAGTTTGCGGTCAAAGCAAGACCGTTGTACAATCTTCTCCGAAACGGAGTTCCCTTTGAATTTGACGATATCTGCGAAAACGCGTTTAACATGTTAAAATCTATTTTAATTTCATATCCGATCGTTCGTCTATACAATCCTAGTCTTGAAACTGAGCTGCATACAGATGCTAGCTCCATCGCGTTAGCGGCTATACTCCTTCAAAAGCAGGATCGCGGAAAATGGACGCCCGTGGCGTATTATAGTCAAGCGACCAACGATGCAGAGAGTCGCTACCACTCATTTGAGCTCGAGATGCTCGCCGTTGTAAAAGCCGTGGAACGTTTCCACATTTATTTGTACGGAATTGAATTTACTGTAATAACAGATTGCCACGCGTTGGTTTATGCCCTAACCAAAGCGCATGTCAACTCGCGAATTGCGCGTTGGACTTACAGACTACAAAATTATAGGTTTAAGGTTGTTCACCGCAAGGGTGAAAAAATGGCGCACGTGGACGCCCTTAGTAGAGTGGTGGCGTCGATAGATGCGTTACCTCTCGAAAGAGAGTTGCAAATCAGGCAATTGACCGATCCGCACATCCGGGCATTAGCTGAGCACCTTGAGTCGGGTGAACATGAACACTTCACCCTATTCGAGGGGTTAGTATACAGGAAATTTGAAGATAAGCTCCGATTTTACGTTCCGGACAGCATGGTTCACAATATCATCCATCGTTATCACGACGAATCGGCCCATTGCGGATTTGATAAAACGGTTCAAGGCATCTTAGCCAATTATTGGTTTCCGGCGTTAAGAAATAAGACCAAGAAGCACTTAGATAATTGCCTAACTTGCTTGCTGACTAACTCCTCCAGTTGTACCAGGGAGGGTGAAATGCATCTCACCGAAACGCCTAAGTTACCTTTCGAGATTATTCACCTTGATCACTTTGGCCCTCTCATAGAGTCACGAGATAAGATTAAACATGTACTGGTAGTGATTGATGCGTGTACACGCTTCACCTTTCTGTTTCCTTGTAAATCAACTGGCTCTTTAGAGGTTATTAATCACTTAACTCCGATGCTTAACGCTTTCGGCTGTCCTAAGGTAATTGTCACGGATCGCGGTACAGCTTTTACCTCTCTCGAGTTTGCCAGCTTCCTGGATGCAAGAAACATCAGACACCATTTAGTTGCTGTCACAGCACCGTGGTCTAACGGTCTTGTCGAAAGGGTCAATCGTTTTTTAAAATCATCACTTAAAAAAAAAGTCGAGGACCAGATTAACTGGTCAGAGCATCTCTCTACCGTCCAGTATGTGATTAACAACACGTACCATTCTTCTATTAAAAACACTCCGTCTAAACTTTTGCTGGGTTATGATGGTCGGAACAAGTCTGATTCAGATTTGGTCCAATTTCTCAACGATCTGGTTAAATCTTCTATTAATCTTGATGATGAGAGAAATATTGACCGGAAAATCGCCATAGAAGCCTCTAACAAACTTAAACAGTACAACAAGGAGTACTATGACAAAAGACGCCCTCACGCTACCAGGAGGGGGATTTTGTTTTAATTAGAGATACAACTCCTAAACCGGGCGAAGCCCGAAAATTGAAACCGGCTTACAAAGGGCCTTACTTGGTGGCCAAAGTATTAAAGAAAAACCGGTATGTGATACAAGATATTCCTGGGTTTAATCTAACAGCCAGGCCTGTGAATACTATCTTGTCGTCTGATAGGATCAAGCCTTGGATCAAACCAATTGCCTCTCAAAACTGCTAAAGCATTCTTGATCTAGTGCTAAGATACGTGTACATCATAGATACACCTATCTCCTCTTGTTAGTGTAAGTGCGTTCACTAGTCTAAGTCCACTAATATATGAGCGTTATAAATACTTAAGTGCGATCGTTCCTATTAATATATAGAACGTTGTTTTCTTTTAGTTCAGAGTCTCCTCATAGTTTATTTTCGTTCAAAATAGTTTAATTTTATTTTGCGTGCGCGACGCATATTTTGTTTTAAATCTAAGTCTTCTCTGTAATAGCGAGATAAATGAATTGTGATATGTTTATTTTATGGTATCTCTGCTTTCCCATGTTCGGGACGAACATAACCTGCAGCATGGCCGAGCTGTAAGCGACATCCAGTGGGCTCTCGGTGGAGACCATGGTGGAAGTAGACATGGTGTGCGCAGTTTGCAAGCGTCTCTCTCTAATTCTTTGCCCTCTCACTTATTTTTTGACCGTAAGTCCCCATGTGTACCAACCTTGTTTAACTCCGTAAAGTTGTTACAACTGAATGTGTTTGTTTTCGTTGCACGCACGTCATTTAGTATTCTTTCGGTCTCTTTTTATCATATACGTGCGTGAATGTCGTATGATTGCACTTATCGTATAATTATAATAAAATGTACATTAAATTCGATATAAAAAACGTATGGAAGATGTCGTTAATTTTGAAAAGAAAATCTTAAGATTCATCTCCACAATGCTAAAACTCGGTGCAACTTTTCGAGCTGAGAACTGTGTGATCAATTAGCTTGTCACTTTTCCGTAAAAGCTAAACATTGATGGGTTACAAACTTTTCGATCTGAGAACTCGGACCGATTTCTAGCCATTTCTAGCATCGCGGGCTTTTATAAATAAACTTTTCCATAGTAATCAAAGAATATCGTAATATTATTACAATTTCTAAGAGCTGGTTTTAAAATCTCCTGTTTGTGACCAGTTCAGTACCAATTGTAATTGATTATTTCTGGTCAATTTTATTTAACGACAACTACGATATGTAAGATAATAATAAAGTATATAAATGTAAGATAATATTAAAGGAAAAAAACTAATATAATAAAGGATAATAATAAACGACTTTTATTTATATAAAAAAAAACTCTGATATATTTAAACCAATGGTTTCGCGCTCGTGTTATAAATCACAGATTAATTATAGGCCGTAAACAAGCAAGACGATTATTAATTTAATAAATTTATTAAAATCTAAAAAGATTGTGATTACGAAACGTTTCGGTCTTACTTGACCTTCTTCAGCTGTAACGTTAACATTAATCTACTATCTTTTTGAACATATTTTTTATTTATTTTTCTACTCGTATATAAGTACGAGTTCGTACCAAACATTAATTATAATATTTCATCGAGAATGCATTGATAGTATTCGATATTTTCTTTAACAAGTGTAATTATTTTGTGTATTACATAATTTTCTTGGGAAAAGTAGTCACCATGAAAATTTATAAAGCATTTTTCAACAATTATACTAATATGAATTAATTCATCAGAGGGATACATTATTTGGTACCCTTCAGAGACATAATGATATGTATCAGGTATGAGAGAAAAGGACACAACGAACATATAGCAGAGTGTGACAAAGATGCAATCAAAACAGTTGTAGTAACCTGATATCATCAAACATTTAGTTTTTCGTAGTTGGCAGACTTGGGGACTTACAGTCTCTCGATGCGAAAAAGGGGCGTGGTTTGCGAGTTTCGCGCACACCATGTCTACTTCCACCATGGTGGAGACCCCTCTGAAGGTTAAGTTGCGTAAGATGGCGCTGCGGACTTCCACCGCAGCGCACCACATTACGAGATGGGCTAGTGCGGCCTCGTGAGCGCCATTGGCCCTTCTGGCCAGGTGATCTTAAGTATGGCTTGTTATTGGCCGCTTGAGATAACGGAACCACCACCTCGTGGCAGAGTCGGGCAAGCGTAGCGAAAAGACGGGGGAACGGACACTCTCCTCATGGCGGTCGTACGTGTAAGGACTCTTGTAATCCTTGGGGCGAATAAACGTTATAGTGTTTATAAGACGGTATTGCCTTCGTGTCTATCCTTTCACTCTCTCTCCTCCCCTCCTCAGTAATTTCCTCACCCGGTCGGTTACCCTGGCTTACATGAATATAAGAAATCAGATAATATAATCTCGGTTCACACGTAACGTGAAGGCAACCGGAAGTATCAGCAATTCCTGATCATAAATAAACGAAAAAAGTAAATATTTAATTGGATCGCAATATGCTAGTAAAAGAAAGAGATGTGAATATAAATGCATCTCAGTACGCAAGTAAGAGAGAAAGAATGCGAACATCAATGTATCTCAGTACGCAAGTATTTTATAAAAAAAAGGATTCTGACGTATTTTCGAGTTTCAGATTACAATAGCTCGAGTGAACGGAAATTAGAGAGAGAAGGAGAAATGATTTCCCTGCGCTCGACGTGCCGTGACGCAATTCTATACGCAATATATTATGACTTTATTAATTCAAGAATAAAAAACCGCGTCGATCTGATTGATAATGATGATAATGTTGATCAATGTTAATTTTTTATTTATCGTGAACGTTGATAAGCTACTGAAACCGAGAAATTCGTCTCTGCAGGTTAAATTCTTTCTACAACCGTGCAGGACTGAGAGCTTTCCAGAATCTCCGGCAGAATCGTTCTCCCAGTAGCCTTACTTGTATTTCAATCTCAATTGTACAGATTGTACTGAGTGTACCACCGCTGCAATGAATCTCAGCAAGGATATACGTTCTCGATTTTGAATACGTTCTCGATTTTTCGTCTGAGGAACACTACAGAGCCTTCCTGTTCAATCTTTTGTATCGAGTAGTGATGCAATACTGAACTAGCACGGGCGCACCGTTAAGGTGCCAATTCATGAGTCGCTGAAAAGCAGCGTTGGTGTCGTCACGTGACCTCACTTTAACTCTAGCGTCAAAAGAAAGAAATTGGATTTCGTTAACTTCTAGTGTCAACCAGCGTCAACAGCAGTGAAGCGCGAGTTTTGTCCAATATTGTGCTTTAGTGAAATAACTATAGAAGATGTAAGTAAAACAATATTTTTATTATTAGTTTATAGCTAAAAGATTTTAATCACGAAAATAAAATCATGTTAGCAAGTTCAGAAAATGTAACTTTTAGGTTATGTTATGATATGAAAAATTTTTTAAAGTAATATTTTTTACAATTTTATATATTTTTCCAAGGAATATAGACCCACATAGCACGTAATATTGCAGTGATATCATAGCAATATCACTTTTACATTGCAATATTACAAATGAAATATTGCAGAAATATCACGAAATATTACTGTGATATCACAGTAATATCAAAATGTCCGCGAAAACGCATCACAGTAATATTACTGTGATATTTCATAGTAATATTACTGTGATATTTCACAATATTTCTGTGATGTTTATGTGATATTTAAATAATATTGCAAGAAATTAAATAAATAAATTATTTCAATTTATTTTATTTTTATTCTTAATATTATTTTCATATTGTTACATGTAATATATATTAAACATAAAAAAAATAATTATATTTATTAAAACAGAATACAATAATGTAAACGTAATAAATGTTTAATTTACAAAAAAAAATCTCTTGTATCCTTTTTCATTTTTGTTAAAAAAGATTCAATTTGAATTATAATTTTAATTTATGTTCAAGATTAAATAACAATACAAAATATTACTTACATGTAAAAATATAAAATTTTATATGGAACAGCGTTCCACACGTACCCCTTAAAAAAAAATTGATAAACTTATTTCAATAAACTGATTACTAATCAGTAACTGACAAAATATAATCAGTTACTAATCAGTAATCAGTTTATTGAAACAAGTTTATCAACTTTTTTTCAGGGGACGTTACATTGGGAAAAAAATTAGAACAAGTATTCGTTTCCAAATTACAACAAGCAACGATTTTCTTTAAAATCTCACTGAAGTGTGAGCTAGTGAGTCGTGGTGAGCCGGCCCGGTCGGCCGCAGTGGCGTCTAGATATAACACCTGTGGCTGCACTTGACTCACGAGAAGGTCTCCAGCGGCGCGGCCACCTAGCAGTGGTGCCAGCACTCACTTGTTTGCGTGGAGTCTTATACACACGGCGGGACCGCATAGCGGCTGTGCACGCGCTCGCTTGTTTCGTCGTATGTTGTGACGGTCGGTGACCGAGCCGCAACATTATATACATACATATAATTAATGAACATTGTAAAATACCTAATTAATGATAGAATATATATAATCATATTTTTTAATAAAGTTGAAAAAAAAGTGAAATCTAAAGAAAAATTTGTTGGAAATTTAATATTTTAATTAACTTGAAAAACCTTTTACTGTGGTGTATAATAGTCTAATCAATATTGATGAATAAACTATTTCACAAAATAATCTACCGATCAGTAAATATTAAATGACGTAAAAATGTATATTTTTTTAAAAACTTCTAAATATACTTTGAAATATTTATTGCCAAGTGAATAATAAATGTGTATTAACAAAACTTTTTGTAAACATTTTTTTTTAAATTCCTCATGATAAAAATTTTTAAAAATTAAAATCAATTTTGTGCTCCTGTAAAAATTATAAATGGCAATAAGACAAATACAAAGGTTTTTTGTAATTTTTTAATAAAATCAGTATTGATCGAGTTGTAAAGCAATAATTAAATTGATAGATTACATAGAAGAGCGTACATTATAGTTTATACATATATACAGTTTAAGGAATAAACTAAGTAAATATCTAAACTAATAATAAAGTTAATTAATTTTTTTTCTTAACATTTACTTTTATTCCACGAAAGGGTAAAGACATAATTATTTTATTTGTAAGTTGATTTCTTCTATAGAATACCGAAATTACCAAGAATATTAAGGATACTAAAAATATCGAAATTAATCAAAGAGATACTGACGTTGCATTAATAAGACATAATAAAAACGTCATTTGACATTACCTTGTTCTTTGAAATTAAATATTGCAACAATATATTGCAATGATATCATTGGAATATTTTAATGTTATTATCACTGTGTAATATCACAATAATATTTCTGTGATATTTCTGTGATATCAGTGGAATATTTCAATGTCATTATCACTGTGTAATATCACAGTAATATTTCTGTGATATTTCACAGTAATATGTAATAGTTCTGTGATATTGCAATGATTCTGTGATATCACAGAAATATTACGTGCTATGTGGGAAATTGTTCACACGTGTGGATTATGTGAAGAAATATGTGAAGCCAAAAATTTAAAAAAGCATTCTTGTTTGGAAAGTTATAATAACTATATTATTGATGAAAATACTTTATATTTTTATCCAGTATTAGGTAAATCGACTTTTTATTGTATTTTAAGAAACTTAATTGTATATTTTAATATAATATTAATTATTGTTGTTTAATATGATATTAATGATTGTAGATGATGGTATTACAATTATTCGGCGTAGTGCAATTAATAATGAAGAGAAAATTGTGGCAAAACCATTTCAACAAGGTAATAAAGTTAAACCTAAGCAAACAAAAATATCATTAGTGTACTAACATTTTTTAAAGTTCTTTAATTACATTCTTAATTTCATTCATTTTTTAAATTTGTTTTAATTATTCTCTGTCTCAAGTGTTTTTATATGAAAATAATTTTGTCAGCCACTACGTCAGCAGCTACATCAAATAAAATTAAAACACAAAAAAGAACATCAAAATTAACTTTGATGATGAAGAAACTTTGATACTTGAGGTACAAAATAGGCCTGCATTGTGGAACTATGCATTACCATTAAAAGAACGAAATGGAAAAATTAAAAAACAATTGTGGGAGGAAATTGCACAAATTTTGAACAGTAAGCATAAATTTAGAACCTTTTTTTAAAAAGTACAAAGTAAAAAATGATTTTTAGTAAATTATAAAATCTTTGTTACAGGAAAATTTAGTACGGAAGAACTCAAATTAAAATTTAAAAGTCTCCATGATACATTTAGAAAAATTATACACTCTGAGCATCAAGCAAGTGGGTCTGCCGGAAAAGTTCTACAATAAAATGGCCTCATTATCACTCTATGCAATATCTTCGTGATTCTTGTTTATATAAAACGTAAGTTTTTATTTTATTACATGTTTGTTAATATATAAATAACAAATGATTAATCAATATGTAAAATTTTAATTTATGTATATAATTTCTAGGACAATGTCTAACATTGAAATTGACGAAAGCAATAGAACATCAAACGCGTCAATTAACGACGACGATGTCAATAGTATTTTAACAGGTATTGGAAAAGAAAATTCTTTTTACAACAGATAATACGTTATTAATGTTTATTTTTTTAAATAGTTATTATTTAACATTTATTCTAGTATGACTAGTCAAAACATTTTTTTACGATAATTTAGTCTCCACCTACGTAGTTATGACTATATATGATTCCTATATCTATTAGATTTTTATTTGTGTAAAAAAATAAACGTAAAGTTTATTGTTTAATAAAACTTTTAGACTTAATATACATAACGTAATTTTAATCTGCATCTTATTTATTTTTGTAATATTGTAATAGAAAAAATTAATAATTGATTCAGATTCTACTGAAAGAAGAAAAAAACCAAGGAACGAAGGATGCACTCGACAGAATTGCTGATGCTGTTTGCAAATCCAACAATGATTTGCTTTTACCCCCACCTCCAGTACCAGATGAAATAGATTCATTTTTGTCAAGTGTAGGACATCGTTTAAAACGAATGTCGCTTCGAGTGCAATTAGATGTAATGCAAGAAATATATGATATTACATATAGAGCATTAATTAGAGAATATAAGTAAAAACATCATTTATTTTTTACTAAGTCACATAAAATTAAGAATTGTTTTGTTTTGTGACATTTATTTGATTTACGATTTTTATTTTATTTTATTGTTATATGTATACATACATATATGGCTTTGTTTTGTTTTCATTGCAATTATTATTTTATTTTTAAGTATTTTAAGTATATTTCTAAACATATAACGGACGAGATGCAATCAAACATTTTTGTTAGAAATAAAACAACTTTTATATTGAATACCCAATTTCAATGTTTATTTTATTTTAACATGTATTTAGCAGCGGTCATATTGCCACGGTACAGCTCCTTCGTTATTAAAACATTTACAAAATTGTTCACGAATTTCCATAGCGTTACGAGAACAATTATTACTACCAGTTTTATTTATATTTATTAAGGCACTATTGTGCATATCTTCTCTCCAACAACCAGGAATAAAACCCTCGGAATCTTCTCTATCAATCAGCGTCGGCGTTACATATTGATTTACATCTATGTCTTGTTTTCGTATCCAATTGTGAAGACACACAATTGCTTGAACAATCTTCATTGATTTTTCAATGTTACAAATAATAGGTCGTTTTAAAATTCTCCAGCGGCTTACTATAATACCAAAAGTGTTTTCTATTGTTCTTCTTGCACGACTAAGACGGTAATTATAAATTGTTCGTTGTTCGGTTAAATTTTTTCCAGGGTAAGGCCGAAGTAAATAATTTGTTAACTGGAAAGCTTCATCACCAACAAGAACATAAGATAATGATTCTCCATTTGATGTTAAAGGTCTTGGTTGTGGTAAATTCATTTCATTATTATGAAACTTTTGACCTATGAGAGAATCTTTAAAAATGCCACCATCACTACGTCGACCATAAGCGCCAATATCAACATATGTAAAACAATAGTTGGCATTACAAATTCCAAGTAAAACAATACTGTGAGTATGCTTATAATTAAAATAAGAAGAGCCTGCATTATTAGGACACTGAAAAAAAATGTTTGTGTTATTTACTTTTGTGCAAACAAATACATTTAGGCCCGATTGCATCAATATTACTTTGGCTTTAAACGAGATTTAACTATGTGTCTGTCTTTATTTATTTAGAAAAAAAGATAAAGATAGATACATGTTTAAATTCTCGCTTTAAAGCAAAAATAACATTAGTGCAGCCGGATATTATGTATTGGGTATATATGTATGTACATATATATAAAATATATACCTGAATAAGAACATGTTTTCCATCGATTGCTCCAATACAATGATTAAAATTCCATTTAACTTCAAATTTGTGAGTAACATCCAACCAATCTTCTTCTTTTAAACAAGATAAAAGTACTTTCTTTATCAAACAATTCCATATAGCGTTACAAGTTTCTTCAATAATATTACTGACAGTCGTTAATCCAACAAGATATTGATAAGATATGGAAGTCACCAAATGCCAAAAATCTTTATAAAATAAATATCACACTTATAGAAATTTACCAAATAAAAAATACAATAAATAAAAAATAAATTTTTTAAATAAATTTACAAAGAACCTTAATGTCATTGATAATCGTTCTCCAGCAGATATCGGTTCTCTAATTACAGTCTGTTTAGTTATAAAAGGTGCAATCATGCACAATAACTCTTCAAACTGAGTTACACTCATACGAAAATAATTTCTAAATCTACTGTCTTCTAATGTGATAATTGGATATATTGCATGATAAAATCCATGTAGTTTACGTTCTCGAAATATTGGTTCAACCCAATAACGTTTTTTAGAATAATTTCTTTTCTTCTTTTGTGTCTCATTAATAACAAGTGCTATTAAAACTTTTTTCCTTATTTGTTGTCTTTTTAACAATTTTTGATTGCATTCATTCACCCAAATCTGATATTTTTCCGCATATAACATTTTTAATAACACTGATCACGATTTCTAACTGAAATGCTTTAACGCTGACGCTATATCACTTTTCATGGATTTTAACTGACGCTGGCGTTAATATTAGATCACGTGATCTGTTCAACGCTGAAATTGAGCGTCGAGCGTCAGCATGAAAAGGCACCTTTAAGGTGCCTACTGATGGACGCGGCAAATGCCGCGCGCGGCAACGCAGCAGTTCAGAAAGAACTAAATTCTAGGGGCTTCTGAACCACTGCGATGCCGCAAGTGAAGTTGGATTAATCCAACTTCACTCGCGGCATCGCAAAAGTGATTACTAGAGCGAAATTTGAAAGATTATAACGATGGCCGAAATGGAGATTCCAAAGGTTAGTAGATGTTTATATTTGTATTCTATATTTGTGTGTAATATGGAGTTTTATACAAAAATGTTAAGATAGCAATTAAGGAAGTAATATATTAATGCAATTAAGTAATATACGTATGATTTATTATAATCATCAAGATTGGAGGTTAAGTACATATGTTTTACATGTTTTCGAAAACAAAATTGTATGATAGTATGTGCAAATAAATCATCTATTTCAATTCTTATAAACATTTATGACTTGGAACCGAACTTTTGAATGACATTGGTGATATAATTAATATTTTTGTTATTATAGAAAGTATATACATGCGGAATGTGCGAGATAATTCTTGAAGAAGAAGATACACATGCCCATGAATGTTTAAAGAATTATCCCACAATTGTTAGCGATGAAAATTTGTATTTGTATCCCCAATATGGTAAGTAAAAGGTGAAATGAATGATGTAAAATTATTTTAGCGAATGTAACAAATTAAATATCTTGTAGAGGATGGAAGCATTGTACGGCGCAGTGCGATTGACGAAGATGATCAGGATGGAGTGTTGGTGATGGAATCACATCCTCCGACAGATCAAGAACCGCTTACATCAAACACAGAACAAAACGTAGATGAAATCATAATAGCAGAAGTGTCGGTACGACCGCTATTATGGAACCAAAGAATAAATATAACAAAACGTGATAGACGAACTGTACAACAGCTTTGGATGGAAGTAGCTGATGCGACAAATGGTACGTATGTATAACATACACACACATACACACACACACACGTGTGTGTGTATGTTGAGAAAGAAGGAAAGGAAGATAATTATTTATGAAAACTGTATAGAATTAAAATGATATATAATAGTACAAAATGTATGATTTTATTATTACAGGCGAATGTTCTGTCGACGACGTAAAAAAAAAGTGGAAAAACTTGAGAGATCGTTTTATGAAAATCGTCTCTCTTGAGAAGTTACCAAGTGGCTCAGGAAGTAAGCCATCACGTAGAAAGTGGCAATATTATGACTCGATGTCTTTCCTACGGGACACTTATCTGCAAAAACAGTAATCACAAAAGCATTCATTGAAATACTGGAGATAGTTAATATCAATATATTCCATTTCATTGTATTTCAGGACAGTTTCAAATATAACAATTAATGAATCCATTGATCTCATTAACGACGCTCAGGAAGCTCATGGCGATGTGGAAGCTGAGGATGAGGAAGTCAACGATGCGGTTTGTGCACCGATCAGGGGTATGTTTCGGAGTAAGGTATACTGACAAGTGAACAAATTGAAAAAGAATAGTACAGAAAGAGAATAATACTAAGACTATACAATAATAAAATAGGATTCTTGTACTCAAATTTCTATTTTCTTTTCCTATCATCGTAGGAAGCTTTGATTATTAAACGACATATATATTTTTATATATTGTATGAATATTATACAAAATTAATATTTCACTTGTTAGTACTATTACAGCTACTTCAATTTTTTTTCAATAATGTAAAATGTATAAATTCTTTTATTTTCAGAAGAGAATAGAAAACGAAAAAAAGACAATGAACAAGACGTTATGAAACAGATAGCGGAGGCTTTGCAAACTCCGCGACCAGCATTACCAACTCCTCTTGTCCTCGATGAGATAGATAATTTTACTTCTATGATCGGCTGCCAGCTAAGGGAGATATTACCAGCCCGCAGACGCCACATAATGTTGAAAATTCATCAGCTTTTATATACAGAATTGCGTGACAATAATAGTAATAATACATAATAATAATAAATATAATAATTAAAAAATTGTATTTTTAGTAGCACACTAAACACACACACACACACACACACACACACACACACACATACATTTTGTTTGTGCTGAATTCAAATACACCAAATTTCTTCAAAAATCAATAGAAAGTTTCATGTGTAATTATTTATCGTTTTGCCATGCCACTGCGCCTTCATTATTAAAATATTTACAAAATTCATCTCTAATGAGCATGGCATTCCGAGTACTTGTGTTTGTGCTACATTTGGAGATGTCCACAAATGCACAACCATCTTCCATAATCGTCCTCCACGAACCTTGTACTTGATCACCTTCTGCCGTCTCTCTATCCAGCATGCCTGGTGAAATATAATCATTTTTTTCCATGTTATTCCTGCGGAGCCAGTTATGAATGCAGATTGTACCTTGCACAATTTTCATTGCAGTTTCCACACTACTAATGATTGGTTTTCGGTAAACTCGCCACTGGCTAGCAAGTATTCCGAAAGAGTTTTCGATTACTCGCCTGGCTCTGCTGAGTCTATAATTATAAATGCTTTGTTCAACGGTCAGGTTATTTTTGCCGGAGTATGGCCGTAGCAAATATGATTTTAGTGGGAAGGCTTCATCCCCGACAATGCAATAAGGCAAATCCGGTCCTCCTTTATAAAAACGATCTGGTTTTGGAATATTCATTTTTCCTGCATCGAATTGTTGTCCAAACCGGCTTTCGCGAAAAATGCCTCCATCACTTCGCCTGCCATATGCACCAATGTCGACGAATCGGAAAATATAATTAGCATCACAAACAGCTAATAGCACAATGCTATGACTGTTTTTGTAGTTGTAAAAATTGGAGCCAGCATTGTCTGGACACTGAAATTACACAAAGATTATCGTTTTTTACATACTGTAAGGAAATTGGATTTCGCTCATATCGTTTTTTCTATTTATTTTCCAATAGCTTTCGATATTTTAATAATGCCTAAAAACAATCGTAATAATAAAATTATAACTTACTTGAATGATTACATGCTTTCCGTCGATTGCTCCAATGCAATGTGGAAAGTCCCATATGTCCTCAAAATCTTCTGCGATGCTCCGCCAGTCATCTTCGAGTAGTTGAGATGGGAGAACCAAAGGACACAGCTGTTCCCAAATAATTTGGCACGTTGTAGCAATAATATTGCTTACAGTAGTCAAACCTACCAAATATTGATATGTTATTGAAGACATGGAGTCACCAGCTGCCAGAAATCTGAAACGTGATAATTGATAACATATAGATGTGCTACTCTGTAATGCAACATTTACATTCATATAACTAAAGAAAAAACAAAAGATGTTTACCGTAATGTTAACGTCAATCGTTCTGCTGCACTTATCGGCTCTCGCACGACGTATTGTCTCTCTAGATGTGGGCCTACAATGGTTAACAATTCTTCATATTGCACAGTTGACATCCGAAAATAATTATGAAAGCGCAAATCTTCCAATCGCAATGTTGGCAGCAAGGCATGGTAAAAACCATGCTCATAGCGTTTTTTAAAAATTGGCGCAACCCAGAAACGTTTCTTTTTCTTGTCTCGTTTATTTTTTTTAGCTAATAACAAAGCTAATGATCCAAGCAGCTTGTCACATCGATCAGCTTCTGCCATTACATGAGTGCACTGCACTAACCACTCATGCATTTTTATTTTCACTGACATGATTTGCTGATTAAATTAATTACAATGCCGACAATGATATTAAAATTATAATCGAGATATTTTTCTTTGAAGTTTGTGTTGAAGAATAGAGGTTAAGGTGCCTACGATGGACGCGGCAAATGCAACAACGCCGCGTTCACGCGGCTGGCGGCATGGAATTAGAAGCCCCTAGAATCTAGTTCTTTCTGAACTGCCGCGTTGCCGCGCGCGGCATTTGCCGCGTCCATCAGTAGGCACCTTAGGTTGCGTTAGCACGCGGCCGAGTCTCGCTGCAAGCGCCGGCGTCTGGGACCTAGAGTCCCTAGAAGTAGAGAGTCTGCCCTTAAAATGTCGGTGATGAATATGTCAGTGTCTGTACGTGAGCTTTATGTGTGTGTATGTTTGTGTGCACTTGAACGTGTTGTATGCTGTTATCGCATTGGCTAAAGAGGATTAAACAGGGATCCGTATTGGTGCTGCCATTTTAGGTGCACAATCACGTGCATCCAATCACGTGGAACCCCGAGATGTCCAGACTCTCTACTTCTAGGGACTCTACTGGGCGAGAGCCCTCTCTCGGACGTCGCTTACGACATTTGACTAAACGTGCACCTGATTTTATGGAATACTTTATACATAATCTTTTCAGTGAGTCAAGATCAAGATTTCTCGAAATCTTTAGCAAAAGATCTTGTTCGGACTGATTTCTTGGTTTGTCACTCTTGATATTGGTCTTGATTGTTTTATCATGGATCAAATCTTGATATTGTTTTGATTTTCAAGACAAGATAAAACAAGATTAAAATTTTCTTGCATTTTGCGGAAGCACTAAACTTGAAAGATTTCTAACATTAATACTAGAAATTTGTTAAAGATCGGTTATTTACAATGTACATGACCATTCATGTAATTCCTTTATTGGTACAGGCATACCTCAAGAGTTTACAACAAACTCAGAAGATAACTCGGGGGGCTCCGGAAGTATGCTGCACGCGTTCCCGGAGCCCCCCCCCCCCAGTCATGGACCAGGGCAGGACACCCGGAGAGGTTTCAGTGGGCATGTCCCCGTCGACACGCAGTCGGCGGGGAAGAGCCCCACATAACCATCAGGCCTCCCCCGAGGTCTGGGGTATGCGATAACGCATTTCCTCTCCGTTACAAAAAAAAAAAGATAACTAATGTAAATGTGAAACGCGCGCGGGTGGCAGAAGAATAAACAGTAATAAACCGTGCTTAAGTGAATTACACACCGATTATGCGCACGGCCTCTGCATTTAGAAGTTTATATATGATTTATTTAGATACCGTAAAATGATCGTAATTTACGCGAGCGCGGAAATAAAAAACCTCTTTAGCAAGATAATTAGATCTTTAACGATATTACATCGCTCGATTATAAACGAGTGTTTAATTGCACTACTGTTTATTATACAAATTTATACAAAAATTCTTTGTAAATTTTTTTTTTTTATATACGTATGATGGCCACATGTTACATTTATCTTTCGTTCTCTATTTAAATATGAAATTAAGGCTTCTTATTTTGCAAAATCAAAGAAATGTTTAGTAAAAGTTTCTGCTCAGTATGATCAGAGGATATGCGGTCGCAACAAGTATAAATTGGTTGTATGTGAATACGTATTAATATAGATTTTTGCTTGTACAGCTTATTGCGCCATGGACATAATGAGTATATGCTGTACGTGTCGTAAGTTGATCGAGAATGTGTTTTATCACAAGACGCAGGAGTGGGCAAATTTTTTTATCGAACGCGCACACCCTTCTTCTTTTTCCCCCCATCGAAATTAGCCAATCCTCGCGAGCGGTACAGCGAAAGATGAAAAGCGCACGGACTGTTGAGCACGTATAGTGCGGAATCCCCCCGAATATTTTTGCACGCAGAACTGTTCCTCTCTCGAGCGATGATGAGCGCGGTTCGGAGAGCGCTCGACCCTCGCATACACGTGCAATTCGATCAATGCCCTCCTATCCTATTACCGTCCTATCCTATCGAAACAGTTCGGCGGAGATCTGTCCTGGAAGGGTTGACACCAGCAATTTCGTACCGTAAATACCTACACCCCTGACTACGCTGTTCCTCTGATATCAATCGCGGCTTGTCCACCACCGGCAATTTTTTGTAGTTAAAAAATTTTATATTTTAATAAAATTTTCTCATTTCTGTTTTTTCCTTAATTCTTTAAGATTAAATGTTATATATTCCTTTGAAACTTTTTAAAATTAAGTACATCTACTTAGGTTAAAACAGAAAAATTTTTCAATAGAAATACACAGATAGTATCACTCAAATTTTATTTAGAAAGGAATTAAAGATACCACTTGGATTTTATTTAAAAAATAAAGATACTATCACTTGCATTTTATTTGTTAAAAGTAGTACAGCAATTATTTCAAAGAGCAACATATTCTCTTTATAAATGGCGCAATTTAAAGATTTCATTTTTTGGGAAGAATACATTTAGGTTGGATTAAATAAATAAAAAATATTTTTAAGTAAATACTACTTGGGTTAGAAATAGGAAGATTTTTCAATGAAAATGCAGAAATACAATCACTTAGGTTTTGTATAGAAATTAAAGAGAGTACCACATGGGTTAGCATAGAAAAATTTCTTTGTTAAAATACAGAAATAGTATCACTTGTGTTTTTAGGTAAAATTAAAGATAAGGTGCGCGCACACACATAAATACCGCCTTTTTTTTACCTTTTTTGAAAAGGTAATTTTGTACTGATATCACGATTTTTGTAGTGTTAAGCAATAATATACTTTTGTAGACTTAAAGTTAAACGTAATTACCACATAGGTTAGCATAGAAAAATTTTTCTGTTAAAATACACAAATAGTACCACTTGGGTAAATACTACTTGGGTTAGGAATAGGAAGATTTTTCAATGAAAATGCAGAAATAGAATCACTTAGGTTTTGTATAGAATTAAAGAGAGTACCACATGGGTTAGCATAGAAAAATTTCTCTGTTAAAATACAGAAATAGTACCATACGATATACATGCATCACATCACATGAGATGCGCATGACGTGCATAATGCATTATATATCCTCGTTTAACGTTAGTTAGTTGAAAAACAACAAGGATAAATGATGCATCGCATGTTATGTTATGCATGAAAAGGAACGCACCCATAATCACATAAAACGGCTATAATGAGCACCATTCCGTGTCGAAAACGTATACAAGTTTCTCTTAGCGACGATCGGCAAGAAGAATGTCGTCTGTCCCGCAAACCGAGATATATTGCCGATTCAGTTCAGGTTACGGGTTAGGAAAGCCATGATATCACGACAATCATTGTCGCGACACTCGCGGCCATCGTGATGCATCACATGGTTGCATGCGGGCTGATATAGTGTAGAGTCCCTAGAAGTAGAGAGTCTGGACATCTGCCCCTAAAATGTCGGTGATGAATATGTCAGTGTATGTACATATATGTATACATATGTATACCTTATGTGTGTGTATGTTTATCATTGTGTGCACATAAACGTGTTGTATGCTGTTATCGCATTGGCTAAAGAGGATTAAATAAGGATCCGTATTGGTGCTGCCATTTTAGGTGCAGTCCAATCACGTGGAACCCCGAAATGTCCAGACTCTCCACTTCTAGGGACTCTAATATAGTGTAGTAACGAGCGCCACTCGTTACTCGTGTCGAAAAAATGTACTGGACACGATTCGCTTGGCGACGATAATAATAATGACGTATCTTAAATGTAAATCGTCGAGATTTGGACTTTGCGTCGCGATATCTCCGCTCGTAGGGCACGGAGAGAAAAAATAAAAACACTTTTATTATGCAATTTTCCCCAAGCTATCGATTGAGACTACTCGGAACTTGATCGGTTCAGCCGTTACTGAGATCTGATAATCTCATTATGCTTGAACTCGCTGACTCGCGTAAAAGAGGCGCTGGTCTTTCTCGCTGACGCTGATGATGACGCTAACGCTGATGATGAAAAAAAAAAAAAAAAAAAAAAATACCGCGAGACGCGACCGCGCCTCCTGATAAAGAATTGCTAGGGTAAAATCAATGTACATTTAATTAAACGTTGGCTAATATTGATTTATAGTGCGTCAAACATAATCACGTTATTTTTATTGATTAAATACGTTACAAAATAAGCTAAAAGTTAAATTTAAATCTAAATTGCAATTATGACATTAATGAATATCAAATACAGTTGCTTGTTGTATTTGCAATTTAAATGAGAAGCTAACATCATTTTTTTGCCTTGAAATACGATTTGATTTATTAATCTTCAATATGTTAATATTATATATCAGTTTATTTAAATAATCAATTTAAAGCGCATAAAACAGAATATTAAGCACAATATATTCATTTTTATTAATTTTTACATTCAATCATATAATTGTTTTAATTAAAACATTTAGTTGTATATTTTTCTTTTTTTAATTAAAATATTGATTCAGTACTTAGATAAAATTAAATTTAATTGGACATTCTTTATGATTTAAAGTAAATATTTTGTCTTAATAAAGTTTAAGCACGAGTATTAATTTCTCGGAAATTAAGATAGATTACACCGTTTAAGGGCACTGTCAAGACTCCTTTCGGATCAATTGTCATTGGTACTATAGTTTCTTCACACGGTGTCACCTCGTATTTGCTTAAGATCTGAAGCAATGTTAGCTTTGTTTGCAAAAGCCCGAAGCGGATGCCTGCAAAGTATTATAAAACAGTACTACGTAATATTTAATATCTTAATATTTTAATAGAGATTATATTAAGAACAGTTCTTGCACCTATACACGCATGTGGGCCTTCTCCAAATGGGAAATAAACGCATGCCGGTCTGCTACGTTTATTTTCTTCATTAAATCGTTCCGGATCGAATTTATTCGGATTGGGAAAATGTTCCGGATCGTAGTGCAGGCCAAGCATCGAAATATAAATTGGTGTACCTTTCTCAATTACGAGATTGAATTCTGGCGCTTCATAAGTCTGATTAGTCATACGATTTATATAACCCAATGGTGGATACATTCTCAAAGTTTCTGAGACCACCTTATCGAGATACGGTAACGACGATGTCTAGTAATAAAAAAATTATATCATTATTAAATTGACAATTTAATTTGAGATAATAAATCTCTAAAAATATTTGTACTTAAAACAAAATAAATATATATTTAGGCGTTAGAGAGAGAGGAGGGAAAGAGGGAGGGAGGGGGGCGGGAGGGAGAGAAGAGAAAGAGGAGAGAGAGAGAGCAAGCAAACATTCTGAATGCAAAAAGTGCAAGCAGCATAAGCAGGTCTAAAAGAAAATTTATAAAATATGAATATGAGAAATGTAGCGGATGATAGTAGCGGATGAATCGTATACCATGTCGTATGTAATTTCTCCATTGGTTTCATCAAGTGCCTCGAGAATTTCTTTTCGCAGAGTATTCTGAATTTCGGGTTTCACCGCAAGTTCATATAATGCGAAAGCCGTAGTTGTTGAAGAGGTTTCAAAACCAGCTGCAAAGAAACTAACTGGTTGTGCCAGAAGATCATCGCCATCAAACGCTGAAATTTATATTTTTTAATTTAATTATAAATTTTTGAAGAATTTCATTACGTGCTACAATTTCGTTAGCATAATTATTAATCAAATTAGTCTTAATTTCTCGTTAATTCTATTAAATTCTATATCCGTATTCGTTTCTATTAAATATAATTTTTAAATATGTTTGCATAAACTTGGAATTAGTTTTTAGTTCGCTTACTGAAATCTGGTAGATCCTTATTATTGCTATTTTTAAGTTCAATAAGGATGTCGATAAGATCGTTTCTCTTTATGCCAGATTTTATGCGCTGAGTGAGCGTCTCCCAAAAGACTTTTCGCAGAAAGTCCGTGGGCTGTTTGCCGAACATTTTTAAATGTGCCAAACGAGTTATAGTTGGAAGAAAAAATATCGCGAGCATCTCCAAGCCGCGAATCATATTAAACTGAAACATCATCTTGCCATATTTGCGGAACTCTGCGTCTGGATTTTTGAATGAATTCACGTCGAGCCCGTAAGCGGTACTGCCGATTATATCCGTGGTAAATTTGGCACTTAAATCTTTTACTTCTATTGTCTTTCCCTCACCTGCCATCAATTAAATTAATTTTTTTTTAAATAGGCAAATTTTATCGCGCTCTAGACTAGAATACCCTCTCAATGCTTCGCATTTTATGAATTATTCAGTACTCACCCTCTAACTGTAGTGAATTGAGATATTCATCTAAATTCTTTACGCATATTATCATCAAATCGAACATCTTCTTCATTTTACCAGACGTAAAGAACGGCGTTAGTTTCGTTCTTATCGTCTTCCAGGCTGGATTTCTGATAAAAAGGAGATTTGCGTATCCTATGCGATCCGCAGGATCTGCCGAATTATGTCGATCCGAGAAGCAGTTGAAATCTTTCACTAAAATTTTCTTGATGAGTTCTCGATCGCGAACCAGCAGGAAGGGTTTGTCCAATACGTAGAAACCCGCGTACGGTACGCCCTTCGTTTCATCGTAAATATCCTTTAGGAAATACGCCGGTGCTTTCTTCAGAAATAAACACTCCTTGAAATTGCCGAAGAAAGGCGTCGGTGTCATTTCCAAAATACCCCGTTTTTTCCAGTATTTGAAATTGCGCGTCATATAAAGGTAAGCAGTTGCCATGATAGTTAGAAAAATTATTATGACGTCCAAACTCCAATAAACTGTTATAAATGCCATTGTTTGCCACTTTGCCTACAAAAATACATTTTTATATTAGTCTAAAAATAAAATGGTTGATTATATGAGCAACTCATCGCTAATATTTATTTGTTTATTAATTATATTATAAATAGCTGAAGAATCGATCAATTATATACAAGTGTACGGAATTGATGGAATGACACTGAACTACAACGTTTTTCACCAAATATAACAACTGTTTAATAATTCTTGTGATTGACTTGCTTTATACGTACGTCTTGTCTTGTCGCTGATTAACAACTGTCTGATTTCAATACGTATTTTGAAAAAATCCGTTGCGCTGACGAGGTCAAAACCATTAAATAAACCGATAATGGCAAACACGCGCGCAATGATGATTCTAGCGCTATTCGAGCAGACAACAAGTATTGGGCATTAATACAGATACTAATTTATAAGATTTGTTTAGAAAACAGATTTTTATTATAAAACAAATTTAAGTATTTTATAAACACAATTGGTTTCTATTAACACTCGGTTAATTTTATATATAAAAAGCGTATTAATTAACAAAAAAATACAAACTCCTGCGCGCATTTAAGAAACGGAACGATTTCAAAGCGTCACGCATCATCAGTATTACAGTCTATACGCTTTACGTGTAACTTACCAGAGATCGATCGAGACACAGATCGATCGAACGGCGATCATCGTTTACGGACAGAGGTTTTGTCAGCTAGCGTCAACTGCGCAAAGATCGTTGAAATTCACTCTCGCCAGAGATGAAGCTATCGTCGAGCGATGATAATGCGTATTGTCGCGGGATACAATTATTTAATCGCATGCACAATTTACAGGTCGATTTTTTAATTGTTATTCCCGGAGAATGTAAATCGGTAAGATTCACCAAATGGTGAAGAATGACTATGAGCGTCGTTCGCAGTTCTTTTAACCAGCGCCAGTAGCATATCTCGAGCCGATTTCCGAGGCGACGCCTAGTGTCTTCCCTCGAGCTCTTCACTCCGCTCGCGGCCCTACAGCTATGGCCTAGGCTATTTCATTTAACAAACAAGACGCTCTACACTCTTGAGCCACAACATTTGAGAACGGGCGGCAGCTAAGCTAAATTATTTGCCAAGGCCACGGTTCGTTGACCGAGCAACGCTAAATTAATTCTGCACTCTTGAAAACGATGTTATAATAGTACTGTTACGCAGAGTTGGGAAGTAACGCGTTACTTGTAACGCCGTTACCGTTTTCGTTACTTTTTTATGGTAACGAGCGTTACTTTTTTATGTAACGCTAACGTAACGTCGTTACATTTTTACAATAACGGTAACGGAATTTAGCCGTTATTTTTCGTTATTTTAGCTAGCAGTATCTGTGTTTCATAAAACGTATGATGCGTCATTTTATGCTCGTTTTACATTCGGTAACCAACATGCGCTTTACAGAATTCGGCCCATAATTAGTAGTTGCCAAATTAAACAAGTACGTTCGTTCATACAGCGCGCCAGTGATATCAGTACGGGCACTATTTGCAGTCCGCGCGCGTGGGGGAAATGGTTGCACTTGCCACATTAATTTAACGTAGACTTTTTGTATTGATTAATTATGTTTAATTATCACTCATAATCATTTGATATGGTATATGATTACGAATCACAATTGCGATAAGATTTATATTCAGTGATAGAATCATATTCTTGAATGTACACATGGAGACATATGGTACATATATTTAAGATCGTCTTAAGTATCATCTTATGATTCCATTCGAATCAGAGAGACGTATCAGCATCTTAAGACATTACTTAAGATGATCTTGAAATAAAAAATCTACTATGAATACCGGCCATAAATGCTTTAACATCTGAAGTTGCACGTGTGTTGAAGACAAAATAAGAAAGAATGAGATAAAGGCATGAAAAGACATAGAAAGGTATTTATGTCCCTCTATGCAGATTTTGTAAAAAAAAAAAACATGAAACGTTTCTTTTTATCACGTATTGAATAGATTTTCTTAACGTCAAAAGATCCCTATTTTAATATCACCAAAAAGTAACGAAAAAGTAACAAATCGTTACTTTCCAAGCAACAATAACAGTAACGCGTTACCTTTTTAAGTTAGTAACGGTAACGTGTTACTTTTTACAAACGGTAACGATAACGGTAACGCGTTACTTTTTTAAGGTAACGTTCCCAACCCTGCTGTTACGTAAGTTATTTGTGAACATTGTAGATCTTTTAAAACTATCTGCCATGGCCATGATTCATTGACTGATTAGATACGTTAAATAGAGTACCATTGCGCAAGTTATTTGTGTCATGTAGTATCTGCACAAAGTTTATCATAACGATACCGTAAAGGTTACAGATTTGTTCCATTCATTGCGTAAACATCCTTAAATTGCCATTATAAACAGAGTTGGGCAATTTAGCGTTTTGAGTGGTTTTTTATATTTCCTACGTATAAAACGTATAATACGTATAAAACATGTATGAAACGGCAAAATGTATTATGTACGGCAAATCCTTAAAAACTCATCGCATGATATTTACAATATAGCATAAATATAATTAAGTTTTGCGTTATATATGATCAGTACAAAATTACCTTTTCAAAAAAAGGTAAAAAAGATGCTAAGTGTGTGCGCGCGCCTAAAAATCTTTAAATACTTATAAATGGTAGTATTTTTGTATTATTTTGTATACAAAATACAAGGATGGTACCACTTGGGTTTTGCAGAAAAAATAAAGATTTTTAGGTGTGTGTACACACTTGGCGCCTTCTTTTACTTTTTTTTTTAAATAATTTTGTATTGCTCTTTTATCACGTGAAAAGAACGGTGTTGCTGATGTGTAAAAAAAATTTAGCTGAATACAGATCTGAAAATAATTTTGTAGAGTCATCAAAATAATTGTGTAGGACACTCAAATTGGTTGCTAGAGCATCAAAATTTTTTGCAGCTTTGCTTATCGTGCTTTAATGCCATGCATAATTATTTTGATAATCCAATAGAATTATTTTCAAATATGTATCTAATTAAACTTTTAGTTTTACTTCATCAAAACTGTTTTTTCTATATAAATATTATTTAGATAAATATTTGCAATATTTTATGCTTGTTTTTTTTTTGCGTTGTTCTGCGGAATTCTACAGATACCCTGCAAACGTCATTAATATTGAATAACGCATGTTTTGCGTTGTCTCCCTCCGCAATGACAGAGCCGACAACAGATTTGACGAATTAAAGTAATTTCGCGCCTCGCGCATATGTAACACAAGCGCATTCGGATTCATTGTAAATGACAGCCGACTTGTTTGCTTTATATGCCCCCTTAAAGAGATCCTAAAGTGAAACAAATTACCAACATTTTGTCATTTAAAAATGATTTTATCTAGTAAGTTAATATATTAATATTAACTATGATAAGTAATTAAAATATATTAATTAAAATAAATTATTTTCTTAGTGATTTACGATTTCATGAAAACAGCTTTCAATGCTCTATCAAATAAATGCAGAACTTATGATGGGTCAATCACTGACGGAATTTATAAATTAAAAGTACAAATTACAAATTATGATCCAGTAGATAATATTAATTTTGAAAAAAGGTCAAAAAATGGAACTAAAACGGTGATACTGTGGCTGCGTTCCGTTATTCACTGCGAGTACTGCCGGTACTGCGAATAGCGTACCGATATAGGTGGCAGTACACTGCAGAAGTGTTGTTAAAGCTATATGCACTGAACTCAATACATACAGGAATGAGCCGTCCTATAGAAATCGTATGTAAAAGGCCGGTCAGAGAGAGAGGTTTCCATTATGTTGGCTGTTTCTTTTTTTCTTAAGCTCTTGAAACCTGCCATTTTTGATGGTACAATCATATCTAAAAGTTAGTTAAATCTCTTAAAGTGGCTCTAAATCGTTCTCTAAACTCATCAAAGTTATTTATAAAATATTTAAAATACTTTTAACATTCTTTTCAAAATGTCTTATTGTTGTGTTAATGGATGTAAAAGTATTTGGACTCCGGATAATTACCTATCCTTTTTTAGGTGAATATTGTATGACATAAATTTAAATAATCTTATAACCTAAATCTAAATTTATAATATAATAAACTTCAATGATTTTGTCTGACATAATTTAGCATAAGAATTAAAGTATTTATTATAATTTAACTGCATGTTTTTCTTTATACAAATTTTGTACATTAATAGTCGCTGTTATGTATAGCTGTATCTCATCATATTTTTATTTGTTTACTTTTTTAGATTTCTATTAAAAAATGATAACTTATTACAAAAATGGTTTAAGGTTATACCATGTAATAAAAAAAAAAAATTACAAAGTATTCGAAAATTTGCAGTAATCATTTAAAAAAAACACAATATGAACATGTTGCTTACAAGCGAATGTTAAAAAAAGATGCAGTACTTTCTATATTTCTAGATTATATTGTCCAAATGGTAAGTAAATTAAAATATAATGTTTGATTTTATAAACAAAATGTGTGTGTGTGTGTGTGTGTGTGTGTGTGTGTGTGTGTGTGTGTGTGTGTGTGTGTGTGCGTGCGTGCGTGCGTGCGTGCGTGTGTGTGTATGTGTGCATGCGTGCGTGCATGCGTGCGTGTGTGTGTGTGTGTGTGTGTGTGTGTGTGTGTGTGTGTGTGTGTGTGTGTGTGTGTGTGTGCGTGCGTGCGGGTGCGTGTGTGTGTGTGATGAGCAGTTTCTTTATTTTCTATAATAGGAAACAAAGAGATGAAAATTCAAGTCTCCAATGTAATATTATAGAAGATAAAAATAACAATGAATATGATTAATTTAAAACAATACAAGATGCTATATGTGTACAAATGCCATCAAATATGGAAGTAGCTTCTTATTCTGAAGATTTGTATTCTGAAGAACATGTATCGATGCCATTACATATGGAAACAGTAAGAGTTAGTGCTCATCAAGATAAACCAATTTCATACAATTATAGACAAGCTACTATTCTAACGCAGGTTTGAACATTTTATAAAAAAATAATTATTTACTTTTGTATATTTGGTTTTAATATTTCATCGAGAGGTACTATCTATAATCAATACTCAATATCAATATGTTTATTAGGAATTAGATACGCAGGTATCACCAAGAAAATTAAAATCTATCGCAAATGAAAGCAAGTTACGCACACGAATACATACTCTTCAAAAAAAAATCAAGCGCAAAGAAAATAGGTTGTCAAATGTGCGTCAACTGTTAAAATTTCTAAAAAGTGAAAACACTCAGATCAACTAAAAGAAGTTTTGTTAAACAATTTTTCAGAATTTAATGTGGAACTTTTTCATAATGAATTAAAAAATACTCGTAGAATTAAAAAGAGTTATAGCGATACAATGAAACAATTTGCTTCGATTCTTTATTACTATTCACCGAAAGCATACCCAGCAAACACAGTTGCATAACGGCAATGTTAATAAAGTAAAATCGAAAGTAACACGCAATATAACATGCGCGTTACATGTAATGTCCATGTTAGTTGTAATTTCCCACTCATAAGAAAAATAACAGTTACATAACAGTTGTATCATATTTGTTATACAGCCCTGTCGAAAATGTACGATTAAAACCGATAAAAAAAATGAAATCCGAATCGATCGGGATTTCTGCACCGAAAATATAATATTAAAACCGATTGAAAATAAGAACCCAATCGAAACCCAGATAGATTAATTAAAACAGAGTACATTAAAGTAAATGTAATAAATGTTTAATTTACAAAAAATATTTCTTGTATCCTTTTCGTTAAAAAAGATTAAAAAAAGATTAAATTTGAATTAAACATTTCATTTATATACAAAATTAAATAACAATACAAATTGTTATTTATACATAAAAATATAAAATTTTATGCGGAACAGCCTTCCACACACACGCATCATATTTGAAAAAAGTGCGAGCGAGTATTCGTCTCGAGGTTACAATAAGCAGGTCCTAAAAGTCTCAGTGAAGTATGAGCTGGAGAGTCGGCCGCCGTGGCGCCTAGATATAACGTATATGGCCGCACTCAACTCACGAGAAAATCTCCCGCGGCGTGGCCACCTAGTGGTGGCGCCAGAACTCACTTGTTAAATCCATTTCAATTCGAAATTACAGAATTTCATAAATTATAATTAAATCAAATTTTAATGCGATGTAACACGTTGAGACGCTAACAATTCTTATGTACCATTTTTAAATAGATATTTTGATGACAACACTATAAATCACGTTAACAAATTTGTAAAATTGTCCGAAAGCTATGTTTGTTTTTGGCAATTAATAATTCTTGACAACCGTCAAGAAAAAAGTAGTTTCCAAACAATTTTACAAATTAGTAAAAATGATGTACAATGTTATTTTATCAAAATAGTTTTTTATTTAACAAATAGCATGCAAGAATTTTCAGCGTTTCAGCATATCATTTCTCGCTACTAATGTCAAGATTTTGAAACGTGGTCGCTGAGAGTATATAGGAGTCTTAATGCAAATAAATTAAATTTTTAAAAAATTTTTATATTATGCATTACACTTAAATAATTCACGAAAGCGATATTAAAATCAATTACGATTCGTATATAATTAAAACCGATTACTTTTTAATCCGCTCGTGAATTGAATCGATTAAAACAGATTAAAATCAATTAAAAAGAATTCCGTTTTAATCGGTTTTAATCGCACATTTTCGGCACGGGGGGGGGGTCGTATTAATAATTCAGTTTTATAACAGTTATATTATTAAAATAAAATGTTTGTTATATAAACCTGATAAACGGCAGTTATATGACTGTTATAAGTTATTGTGTTGTAATATCAACAATTCAATTTTACATAACTACAATATTGCTAGAATGTAAAAATTCGCTATATAACGTGACACAAGTTATATAACTATTGTTTTCTGTGTTTGCTGGGTATAATTTTGTTCGCTCAAAATTAAATCTACCTCATTAAGTTACTTTACGAAAATGGATTGCAGAATCTTCTTGTGAAGCAGGTTTTGTAAGTGTAGTGTTTGATTTTTAAGCAAGGAAAGTACGAATCTTAATTTGAAAAATGTAGCATTGATTTTTGATTCCATGGCAATCAGAAGTCAAGTCATATTAGATAAAAAAGATTGTTTATTCAAAGAATTTGTAAATTATGGAAATGCTGCAAAAGAATTTAACATATAATAACACAGATATGGCAACAGAAGTATTAGCATTTCAGATAGTATCATACACCACAAAATTTAAAATTCCGATAGCTCACTTTTTTATCAATAAAATTTCAGCAAAATCTTAAAGTACATTACTTTTGGCTGCGATAAAAAAATTGTATAAAGTTGGAATTACTGTTCGATCAATTACTTGCAATGGAGCATCAACAAATATTGCAACATTTAATGAGTTAGGGTGAAATTTTGATGTACAAAATATGAAATCGTATTTCAAACATCCATGCAATAATTCCAATATTTATGCAATTATGGATCCGTGTCATATGCTTAAGCTATGTAAAAACGCCTTTTACTGAGAAAATAATGTCTTCTGCAAAAGGACAAATATTATTTCAATATGTGAAAAATTTACATGAAATTCAACATAAAGAAGGTTTAAAATTTACAAATCGTTTATCACTATCACATATTAAATTTCAGAACAAAAAAATGAAAGTTAGCCTAGCAGTGCAAACAATCAGCAATAGCGTAGCTAATGCTATAGATTATCTAGCAGTTAGTAAGAACAATCAATTTTATAGCAAAGCAACCTGCGAATTTTTGCGGTTATTTGATAGGTTGTTTGACTTATTGAACAGTACAAATGCGTATGGAAGAGGATATAAATCTCCCCTTAGTATGTCTAATTTTGCATATTGGGACCAAGTTTTGACAGATACTGAAAAATATATTTATGCATTAACGTTAGAGGGTCGACCTGTTTTACAGCATCCAAAGAAAACTTTCGCACTTAGTTTTCTCATAGATATAAAAAGCGTTAAACAATTAGCTTTAGATCTTTTAAATGATATAGATAAACCTCTTAAATATTTACTTATTTACAAATTTTCACAAGATCATATTGAATTATATTTTTCTTGTCTTCGATCTCGAGGTGGTTGGAATAATAATCCGAATGTTATGCAAGTTTTGTGGGCGGCACGACGTATACTTTATAAAAATTCAATCCAATCTAGTCTCAATGCCAATTGTCTATCGGATAATGTTGAAGTATCTTCTATTTTAAATTATCGGTCGGAAAAAAGAGATAATTATGAAAAAAAATGTCAAGAAAAGAATCTAAGCTGTGATGACAATATTATTGATAATCTTGATAATATTAACTTATCAATTTATCAACAGAATATTTTATACTATATTACTGGGAATATAATTTCAAAGTTTATTAAAAATGCTTTTGTTCACACTGTCACAATATTGTATTATCAAGAAAAGGAGATTATGATTACACTATAAATTTTAGACATTATACTGCATTTCTTTCTTTTATTAATAAAGGAAAATTATGTATCCCTTCAAGTATTGCTTTTGAAATAGTTCAATATTGTGAAAAAATTTTTAAAACAGAAATTAATATAGGATTTCTTGGAGCAATTAATTTAAAAAATAGAATAGTTGCAACAGCTATCAAACATTTTTTGCCAAAAATATCTACGTTATTTTAACCTGTCCATCCGGTTGTATCAACAATTAATTAGTGTGAAGAATTGCATGAAATTAGTATTATTAAATTCATAGCTGAATCTTTGGCAAAATTAAGACTGCATTCTTACGCAAAGCTAAAACTTTAGAATATTTAGATAATAAAGCTACAATAAGACAAAAATTACATAATACTATGTTATTTTATTACGTTTAAAAGAAAGATTTTAGATAGTGCAGACAAGTTTAATAAGTTTTTTAAAAAGTTATGTGATTTTAGTAAAAATAAGATTATTATATAATAATTGTTATATAAAGTGATCAGTTAATCATTTTGGTTATAGAACTATTAAGTATTATTAAATATTAAGTAGTATTATTCAGTTTTGCTTTGAATATAAAATTATACTTATATTATAGATATTTAATGTTGTTTTTTTAGTTTTGTTCCCGTTTGGATCAACTTAAGATAACTCCGAAATAAAAGTTTCTTTAATGTTTTATTTTATTAATTAAAACTTATAATTTTTTTGGTGCATTTATTGCAATAGCTACAACCAATTTCACATAATATATTAAGAATAAGAAAAAATAATTTCTGGTGTTTTGTCCGCTTTATGTATTGATGATTATTAAATTTCTTGCGTTACTTATTGATAATTTAAAAATTATATTAATATATTTTCTGCAGTATTATCAGAAGTGCAATGCAATATTATATAAGTGCAGTATTATATAAGTGCATATATTAATATGGTAAATAAAATTTTAGATGTACCTAATACTTATTGTTAATAATAAAGACATTTAAATATTAAAAGAATTATTAAATGTATCTTTATTTCTTTTTCCTCTTTCTTTATTAATATAAGATACATAATTCACTTTTAATTTTGCTCTATTTATATCTAGCAAATTTTATATATTTTGTAGTATTATTACTTCACAATAGACAAAAGTCTAATTATCTTTTAAAGAGGAAATTTATTATTAGACAAAAAGTCTGATAATTTTATCTCATGCTATTTAATTAATTACATCTAAGCAATGCATTAAAACATTAATTATTATTGCTCACAATCGAGAAAATGGAGACAATTTATTTTCATCTTTTTTCTCTTATAAAATATATTTTTAACTTGTTTTTTTTCTATTACACACACACACACGCACACGCACACGCGCACGCACGCACACGCACACGCACGCACACGCACGCGCACGCGCACGCACACGCACACGCAAGCGCACGCACACGCACACGCACGCACACGCACACGCACGCACACGCACGCACACGCACGCGCGCGCACACCACACACACACACACACACACACACACACACACACATACATATATATATATATATATAAAGAAAAAATAAGTTTCATTCTTGAATTTTAACAATAATTTATGTTTTGCATTGCTTGAACACAATTTATTAAATTGTGTGAGTGCATGCGTGCGAGCTGTGTATGTAGCCAATATTTCAGTCAGCATACTTTTGACAATGCTTGTACCGCTAAAAAAAGAGGCTTATAACAGAAAGAGACAACTAACATAACGTAACCCTCTTTCTCTGACCGCTTTTTTCCGGCCACGGCTCTTTCCTGTATGTATTCAGTTCAGTGACTAGATGACGTGATTAATTTCGACGCAACTTCCTGTTGCGGCTACTGTAATCGACGAGGTGAAACACTTGCAGTAGTTAAGATGGCTACTTCCACAAGTACCATGAGCACGCTAGAAACTGAGGTTACGTTACTCGATGCCGAGAAAAATAAAGCATATAGCATAAAAGTTAGTGCTGAAGATGCCGAAAAAGTATATAATGGTAATAATTTCTTTTCTTTAATTTTTATATAATAATAATGTGTACGCTGTAATAAATTTATTAAGTAATATAAATTTATTAAGTAATGTTAATTTTGCAAAAAATTAATGATAAAATAACTTGATTAATCAATGATAAACTATATGAAATCAATATTATTTTGCTTTTTAATATTTATAAAAATTATATTTGTAACAAATATTTCAACACAAAAGTTATGAATTTGATTGCTGTACAACAGAAATATTGTATGTTATTAAAAGTAACGTTAATTCTGTTTTGATCTTGAATGTTAATTCAAAATTACTTGCTTGTATAAAATTAACCCATAACGTAAATATAACAATATTTATATTATCTTCACACGTTTAATCCTATGTTTGCAATTAATCTTTTTAAAATATATCTCTAGTATAATTTATAAAATTTAACTTAATTACTTAAAAAATTCATTATTTATCTTCTTATTTTTGTTTTAGACATACAATTTGCATCATGTTTACTACAACGTGCGAAACTTAATGTTACTAATAATAGTAATAGTAATAGTAGTACAACAAATACTGGTAATTTATAAAATTAAATTATTAATTTTTTTGTACCATTATGTAACAAAGTAACAAATTATTTTGCACAAAAAACTCAGAGCCTGATGATCGACTTACTGATATAACAAATAAAGATGCTAAAGGTAAAAGAACAATGAATATTTAAATGATTATTGATTATTGATTGGAGATTGATTATTGATTATTGATTATTATTCATACTTTATTATCACAATATTTAGAATAACATAATTGGACGAGAGAAGAAACATTACTTTTAATGGATATACAGGATGTCAAGTAATTATTGATAGATCAAGTAAAAGAGCAGAAAAGTCCTGTACCATTTTTTAATATTTGCCATAGTTAACGAAAAAAAAAATTAATAAAATCTGCGAATAAGTGCGTATCACCGCGCGCAAGGACCGCCCGCCGGTCGCCGAGACGTAGGCAGCCGCGGCTGTAGGCCGCTACTGCTTTTCCCTCCTCACCGCACAGCGCCGCGCCAACAGTCGCGGCTGCCAACGTCTCGGCGACCGGCGGGCGGTCCTTGCGCGCGGTGATACGTGCTTATTCGCAGACTTTATTAATTTTTTTTTCGTTAACTATGGCAAATATTAAAAAATGATAAAGGACATTTCTGTTCAGTTTTACTTGATCTATCAATCCACGAAACCACGGGCGATAGTTACCTGACACCTTGTATATACCACCAAAGAAAAAGACTTTCACAATGGCAAAAATACAGTTAAGCATTGCTGGGAAGTCATTTCCAAAGATATGGAAAAAAAGGGTATAATATAAGTGGCAAGAAATGTAGTATAAAATTCCAAGCTATGAAGAGGACGTATAAATGTACCAAGTGGTGATGGCTAAGAATTAACCCTTAAACACTGTAAGTGGGTCTGAGAGACCCCATATGAAGTTTTGAACGCTTGCTATGTGAAGACGAAATGAGATAGAAGGTTCGGCCCAAAACGTAAAAAAAGTTTGAAATTTCCTGTTTCAATTGATATAGTTGATCAACTTTTTTAGTCAACTAGAATTCGAACGGCACGGCAGCAAAGTTTTATTAGGGTCAATGCGACCCATATAGTGTGTAAATAAAACTTTTTTTGTGAGTATTTTACATAAAAAAACTGGACAAAATACGTTCGAACAGGTCGATTTGCAGATGTTACTCGCATATACTCTGTCTAAAGTTGGAATACTATAAAATGTTGTGGAAAAAAGAATTTTTCCGAAATATATCATGAAACACATCAATTTTCAATTTTAGACACGATTTAATCAAAAATTCCTCATATTCGCCTTGTTACATAGTACATCTTTTAATAGAAATGACAATAATATAATTTTTTTTGAAAGTATGAATTTTTAGCTTTAAAACGCCGTACTGTAAAGTTCTTTAAAGTTTTTTGTTACAAAGATATGATTTTTTTTTTAAAGTAGATTTTTAGATGCGCAAAAATACCTCATATTCTCCATGTTACATAATTATACTTTTTAAAAAACATGACTTTGCCAAATTTTATTTTGAAAGTGTGACTCTTTAGCTTTAAAACGCCGTATTTGAAAGTCCTTAAATCTTTCTTGGTGCGAAGGTATAATTTTTTGAAGGAAAAGTGGATTTTTGACCAATTTCTCATTTTTGCTTAATGGTTTTGCTTTTATAACTTCACAATAAATTATTTGTCGGCAATGCCGATTATGCAGTCACACTCCTGAGATTTTGAACTTTTGTTTAAAAAAAATCGTAGAAAAATATTGATTGTAATGAAAATTATAGCTTTTCAAAGTTGAAAAAGTCTCCCAGACCCAAAAATATGTTTCCGTATTTTACAGAATCGGTGTGTTTAAGGGTTAAAAATGAAAAAGAAATATAAAATTTTATTGAAATAAAAAATTTTTAAACTACAAAAATTTGGCGCTGCTAGATGAGAAAAGCAATATTATAAAAAGAATTAACATACGAAAGAACGCAATAAATAAAACACTTGTAAAATATGCGTTATAAAAGTAATTACGCAAAATAAATTACAGATTAAGTTTCTTTAACATTTAAGTAACATTTTAAATAATTATAATTTTCTAAGTTACTATAACTATTATATTTTACAACATTGTATTTAGATTATTTTTAGATATCTAGCAGCGCCAAGTTTTTGTAGTTTAAAAATTTTGTATTTTAATAAAATTTTATATTCTTTTTTCTCTTTAATTCTTAGTCATCACCACTTGGGTTTTATTTAAAAAAAATTAAGATACTATCACTTGGCTTTTATTTGTTAAAAGTAGTACAGCAGTTATTTTTATAATTGGCGCAATTTAAAGATTTCATACATTTTTTGGGGAAAAATACATTTAGGTTGTATTAAATTTAGGATATTTATTTTTAAGTAAATACGACTGGGTTGAAATAGAAAGATTTTTCAATAATAATACAGATAGTACTTAGGTTTTGTATAGAAATTAAAGAAAGTACCACATAGACTACAATAGGGTAATTTTTCAATGAGGATAGAAAGATAGTACCACTTGGATTTTGTAAAAAAAAAAATAAAAATTTAAGGGTACATACACATACTTGGCGCGTTTTTTTACCTTTTTTTGAAAAGGTAATTTTGTACTAATATCATGTGTTTTTGTAGTGTTAAGCAATATATTTATTTTTTGTGATAAAAGTCGTGATTTCAACTTACAAGATTATAAAGGATTAATGTGTGTGTGTGTGTGTGTGTGTGTGTGCGCGCGTGTGCGCGCGTGCGTGCGCGTGTGTCGTGCGTGCGTGTGTGTGTGTGTGTGTGTATGTGCGCGCGCGCGCGCGTGTGCGTGCGTGCGTGCGTGTGCGTGCGTGCGTGTGTGTGTGTGTGTGTGTGTGCGTGCATGCGTGTATGTGCGTGTGTATATTTTATATATAGATATAACAGAAGCAAAAAGTTCAAAATTTCAAAAACTGCTTACGTGAATATAAAAGTTAAAAAACTGCCTACTTGAATATAATTAAATTTTAAAAAATCAATTTCTCACCAGTATAAAATGAAAAAAATAAAAGTCTTTATTACCAAATCCTCTGCTCCATCCACAGTAAATAATATGTCTCTTGTCTAGACAAAGTATTATGCTGTTATAAGTGCATCAAATTTTCCAAGTGTTATAATATATGATTGACAAAGTGCATATGAATATAGTAACGAAACAAAACTAATTAAACCAAATGTGCATTATTTAATCTGTTTTTGTCTTCCTAGTTTTCTTCAATGGGTGTCTTTTTACTTTTCTCAAAGAAAATGTGCTTTGCTTTCTCAGATCTGCCTCTAAATAATAATTTTTTGGCTCTCACATTAATGTACATGTATATTTTTAATGAATTGATGTTTGTAACAAGTATCAATTGATTGAATGAAAATATAAAAATAATTCTATTGCTTGTTGTACGTGTAATTTTATAAGTTGAGTGTTGGAGGTTTCAACGCAGCATGTTTACGCTGGTTTCAAAAATTTGTGACTGGATTAATTAATAAGTATGGCAAGTACATTTTGAATCCTGTTTATTAAAGTTAATAAAAAAATTAAATGTAACTTTTACAATGTATATAGAGTTCATTAAACTAGTGAAAATAATACATGATATTAAACATGCTCGCTGTTACAAAGTGAATGTTAATTGTAAATTAATATGATAATATGTTTGTTAATCTCGCTGTGTTACCTGATATTTAATAATATTACTAAGCGTCTTATAAAAGGTATTCTCTCTTATAAGAGATAATTCATTTTGTAACACGAGTGATCATATTTAATATCATGTATTATTAAAACTAGTTCAGTGAACCCTATATACATTGTAAAAGTTACACTTATTTTGTTTACTTTAATAAACAGGATTCAAAATGTACTTACAATACTTATTAATTAATACAGTCACAAATTTCTGAAACCAGAGAAAACACACAGCATTGAGACTTCTAAAACTCAACTTGTAAAATTACATGTACAACAGGCATTAAAATTATTTTCATATCTTTATTCAAACATTTGACACTTGTTTCAAACGTCAATTCATTCAAAATATACATTTACATTAACGCTAAAGTTAAAAAATTATGACTTAGAGACAGATCTGGGAAATGAGATACGCATTGGAGAAAGGTAGGAAGACAAAACCAGATTTAATAATGAGCATTCAGTCTAATTAGCTTTGTTTTGTTATCTTCATTCATATGCACTTGTTAATCATGCGTATAACACTTGGAAAATTTAATGCACAGCACTCGTAAGAATATAATATTGATTCTAGTTAATGCAAAATGTATTTTTCTCTGCACGTATTTATTATAGGCCCATTCAACGCGTTTTTACACCACACGAACGAATTTGCCAGAAAACATGTGTCGTCTGCCCGCAAACCGAGATATTATTGACGATTGAGGTTTACAGGTTAGGAAACCCATCATATCGAATATCACAGCAATCATGGTCGCGACCACGTGATGTATCACATGGTCGCATGCGGGCTGATAGTATAGTAACAAGCGCCACTCGTTACTCGTGTCGAAAAGATGTACTGGACAAAATTCGCTTGGCGATGTTGACGTATCTTAAAAAAAAATGCCAAGATTTGGACTTTGCGTCGCGATACCTCCGCACATAGAGCATGGAGAGAAAAAATAAGAACACTTTTCTTATACAATTCGCCCCCAAGCTATCGAGACTAATCAGAACTTGATCGGTTCGGCCGTTAAGATCTGATAATCTTGTTTTGCTTGAACTCGCTGACTCGCGTAAAAGAGGGTCGGTCTCGCTAAAGCGTGGACTTGGCGCGAGACGCGACCGCGCCTCTAGATACAGGGTGTCACAAAATATTCCCAGCAAACACAGTAAATAATAGTTATATAACTTGTGTGTGTCACGTTATATAACGAATTTTTATATTCGAGCAATATTGTAGTTATGTAAAATTGAATTGTTGATATTACAACACAATAACTTATAACAGTCATATAACTGCCGTTTATCAGGTTTATATAACAAACATTTTATTTTAATAATATAACTGTTATAAAACTGAATTATTAATACGACCCCCCCCCCGTGCCGAAAATGTGCGATTAAAACCGATTAAAATTCTTTTTAATTGATTTTAATCTGTTTTAATCGATTCAATTCACGAGCGGATTAAAAAGTAATCGGTTTTAATTATATACGAATCGTAATTGATTTTAATATCGCTTTCGTGAATTATTTAAGTGTAATGCATAATATAAAAATTTTTTAAAAATTTAATTTATTTGCATTAAGACTCCTAAATACTCTCAGCGACCACGTTTCAAAATTTTGACATTAGTAGCGAGAAATGATATGCTGAAACGCTGAAAATTCTTGCATGCTATTTGTTAAATAAAAAACTATTTTGATAAAATAACATTGTACATCATTTTTACTAATTTGTAAAATTGTTTGGAAACTATTTTTTTCTTGACGGTTGTCAAGAATTATTAATTGCCAAAAACAAACATAGCTTTCGGACAATTTTACAAATTTGTTAACGTGATTTATAGTGTTGTCATCAAAATATCTATTTAAAAATGGTACATAAGAATTGTTAGCGTCTCAACGTGTTACATCGCATTAAAATTTGATTTAATTATAATTTATGAAATTCTGTAATTTCGAATTGAAATGGATTTAACAAGTGAGTTCTGGCGCCACCACTAGGTGGCCACGCCGTGGGAGATTTTCTCGTGAGTCAAATGCGGCCACATGCGTTATATCTAGGCGTCACGGCGGCCGACTCCCGAGCTCATACTTCACTGAGACTTTTAGGATCTGCTTATTATAACCTCGAGACGAATACTCTCTTTCACTTTTTTCAAACATGATGTGTATGTGTGGAACGCTGTTCCATATAAAATTTTATATTTTTATGTGTAATTTGTATTATTATTTAACTTTGTACTTAAATGAAATGTTTAATTCAAATTTAATCTTTTTTTAATCCTTGTTAACGAAAAAAATACAAGAAATGTTTTTTGTAAATTAAACATTTATTACATTTACATTAATGTATTCTGTTTTAATACATCTATCTGGGTTTAGATTTAGGTTTTTATTTTCAATCGGTTTTAATATTATATTTTCGGTGCAGAAATCCTGATCGATTCGGATTACTTTTTTTTTATCGGTTTTAATCGTACATTTTCGGCAGGGTTGTTCCCTTGTTGCTAACTTACTATGAATTAACAGGGAACATTACGTTTAAGAACAAAATTTTTTTCACATTACTTTTTCACAGTTTTTATTAGAGTTTTTAAGACTATTTTTTGAAAACAATTTTTACAATTAAAATATCCAATTTTTTTACTCTAGATAATTATATTCAAACAGTATGAAAAGATTATATACATATATTACCCTTTTAGTATATATTGTTGACATGAATGATATAAATGTTATAAATTTTCATCATGTTACTCAAGGATTAAATCTTAAACGTAATGTTTCCTTTAATCTACAGTAAGCTAGCGACAAGGGAACAAGCTATTGTTTTTTTTCATAAAACGTATAATTATCAGTATTGTCGATTAGATTTAAGTATATTTTGTGTAGTTCTTAAGTAAATATCGTCTGGCCATGTTCCTGATTTTACATGTTAAGATATTAAATTGAGGCTGCAAGCAAAGCAATAACTTGTTACATTGTTGCTAACTTACTATGAATTAACAGGGTACATTACGTTTAAGAATAAAATTTTTTTCACATTATTAGAGTTTTTATTACAGTTTTACTATTTTTTGAGAACAATTCTTACAATTTAAACATCCAACTTCTTTACTCTAGAGAATTATATTCTAACATTATAAATATCTGAAAGACGCGTAAAGACACAAAATCTTTAAAGATTCCTTTTTAAATATTGTTTTTGTTAGCTTTAGGTATTATTCTTTTTAACTATTTAAACAATTATTCTTTCTCTGTTGCTTTTGTAAAGCATTCGTTCTACATTAATGCAAAAAGGTAAATAAGCATGTACCCACACAACACATGGACGTCCCTGGACGTCCAATACATGTCCACAAAAGTCCTTGTAATGTCCTAGTATCTCGTACGTCCATAGGACATTCCAAAGACGTCCGAAGGACATCCTGGTTTATCATAGCTGCAGTATGACGTTTGTAAGACATCCGCAGGATCAGGGCCGGATTTTGGCATAAGCAATATAAGCAGTTGCTTAGGGCCCCGCGCCAGCAAGGGCCCCAAAGTTCCATACAACTAATTTCATACGAGTATTAAATTAACGGAAAAAATGAAAAAAAAATACGTTTTCAGTATTACATAAAAGAAATATTTTCTGAATTTTGTGTTGCTAGAGATGAATTTGCAGGGGCCTCTATAAAGTCTTAATAAAATTAATGTAGAAAATATTTTACATACAAAACAATAATAAATCTCTGTTATACTTTTCTCCGTTAATTTTTATTTCGTGAAAAATATTTTTAGAGCACTATCAAGAAGCATTTGTGAATACTCTCTCTTCGATTTTTTAAATGGTCTATTGCGATGTTGATAGTCTGAAGGTCCCTTCTTAATCCAGTAATCAACTATAAAAAATATGTTTTAGACAAATGTGTGATTCTAAATAAGACCAACATCAAATCACTGAATATTTTGCAGCGATTGCGAAAGGATATGCATTATTAGTATTGGTCAATGGTCATATCATTATTCATTTGATTTTTCTCAACTGCATTTGTAGATATTTCAGCTTTCTCTGAATTTAAATCAGTGCCTTCATGCGTAAGTAGGATCCTGCATGTATATTCAAAATATAAATGCTACGTTATTTTTTATTCCATTAAGTTAAATCACTCCAAATCTAAAGTGTAATGCTTTGTCACGTGTGTAAAATATGAATATATAAAAGGCATAAAATCTTTCTAAAATGCGCCGACCATTTTTTTCACGATTATTAACTTATTGTTAGTTAAATATTAAAACACAACACCTTTGCATTTAAGTTTTCAATTTTCTGCAATTTTTCCTTCGCACGTATAAAATTTGTAATTTTTGTTAATTTTTTTAGAGCTTCTTCCAATCCTTGTGCTTTTTTTTCTTTTTTGGGACTCATTTTCGTATATTCTTTTCATTGTTAGTAAATGATTTTAGAATAATAAAGAAGTATCCGCGATTTCAAGTTAAAACACTTGACCGTCTATTCGTAGACTGTCTTCTTTTTTTTCCTACCAAGTCACTGTTTTGTCTTTGTCTTTTTTGAGATCTTTTGTTTTAACGCATGCTGCAGACGGTCGATGTGCGAGTAAACGATCAGTGCTCTAACTTGAAATCGCATAATCGCAGATACTTCTTTATTATTCTAAAATCGTTTATTAACAATGAAAAGAGTGTACGAAAGTGGCTCCCAAAAAAGAAAAAGAAAGCAAGAATTGGAAGAAGCTCAAAAGAAATTAACAAAAATTACAAATTTTATAAGTGCGAAGGAAAAATCACAGGAAATTGAAAACTCAAATTCACAGGTATTGTGTTTTACTATTTAACTAACAATAAGTTAATAATCTAGAAAGAAATTGTAGGCACAGCGTTTGAAAAAGAATGTATTTCTTTCATATTCATATTTTACACATTTGATAAAGCATTTACACTTTAGATTTGGAGTGATTTAATTTAATGGAATAAAAAATAACGTAGCATTTATATTTTGAATATACAGGATCCTACATTTGAAGACGCTGATTCAAATTCAGAGAAAGCTGTATCTACAAATGAGAAAAATCAAATAAATAATGACATGCCCAATACCAATATTTCTTCAAAATCGCTGCAAAATATTCAGTGTTCTGATGTTGGTCTTTGGAGTCATTTATCTAAAACGGATGTTGATTACTGGATTAAGAAGGGACCTTTAGACTGTCAACATCGCAATGGACCATTTGATAAATCAAAGAGAGAATTCACAAATGCTTCTCGATATTGCTCTAAAAATATTTTTCATGGAACAAAAATTAACGGAGAAAAGTATGATAGAGATTGGTTAGTTTACTCTCCTGCAACGGGATGTGTTTATTGTTTCGTATGTAAAATATTTTCTGCATCGTCAACATCTCTTGCAAACGAAGGATTTAGTGACTGGCGTAATCTAATTTCTATTCAACAACACGAAAATTCTGAAGACCACAGAAATGCTTTATTTTCATTTTTAACGAGGAGACGTGAATCGAATTTGGATTTGCAACTTGACATGCAAGTTACTCAAGAAAAAGAATATTGGAAACAAGTTTTACGCCGAGTAATAGACGTCATTAGTACTCTAGCAGAACGCGGCTTAGCTTTCCGAGGAAGTGAAGAAAAATTCGGCTCATCAAATAATGGCAATTATTTAGGAATCCTGGAACTGATTTCAAGATATGATCCATTTCTTGCGACTCATATTGGACAATACGGTAATAGCGGTTCTGGAAAATCATCCTATTTATCAAAAACAATATGTGATGAACTCATCCATTTGATGGCCTTAAAAATCAGAGAATCAATTTTATAAGATATAAAAACTGCAGGATATTTTAGTATATCTGTTGATTCGACGCCAGATTTATCACATATTGATCAATTGGCTGTAATTATTCGATATGTCTCACCGGATAATGGATTACCTATTGAAAGATTTCTAACATATCTTGACATAAAAAGTCATACTGGCGAAAATTTAGCAAAGGTTGTCTTAACATATTTAAAAGATGAATGCCAAATTAATTTTAGTAATTGTAGAGGTCAATCTTATGACAACGCTGCTAACATGTCCGGAGTATATAAGGGAATGCAAGCTAAAATTCGAGAGGAAAATGAATACGCTATATACATTCCATGTGCTGGCCACTCATTAAATCTCGTTGGACGCTCTGCAGTTGATTCGTGTCTTGAAGCTGTTCGATTTTTTTCTACCATTCAAGGGTTGTACGTATTTTTCTCAGCATCGCCGAAGCGTTGGTCCATCTTGAATGAATATTCGCAGCAAAATAAATCCTTTTTACAACTTAAACGACTTTCTGATACAAGGTGGAATGCTCATGCACAAGCTACTTCAGCTGTAGCTAGAGGTTACAATGAAATAATTGCTGCTCTTTACCACATTGCTGAAGATGGAAATGAAAGCGGGGAATATCGAAATGAGGCTTCTGCTCTGATTAACATAATGGAGGAGCTCGAATTCGTCTTTATGTTAGAATTTTGGGAAAAAATATTAAATGAGTTCGACAAAACATCTAAAGCTCTCCAAAATGCAGAAATAACAATAAGCACAACTGCAAAACTTTACTTTGCACTGTCTCAGTATGTGCAAAACGTTCAGCAAGATTTTGATGACATCGAGTCTCAGGCAAAAGGAAAACTTCCTGATATTGATTATAAATCTGCGAGAAAACGAAAGATAAAAAGAAGGAAGCAAGTTAATGATGGTAATGCCCCTGATGCTGCGGAAAATTTATCTCCTAGGGATAAATTTAAAATGCAATCTTTTATTCCAATGATTGATGCACTGAAAAGAAATTTGGAAGAGAGAGCGTTAATTTATAAAAATGTATCTAACATGTTTTCTTTTTTGACAAATTTGGATGCATCGGAAAAAGAAATCCATAAAGACTTACTCTTTCTAAAACAGGAATTTCCAAAAGATGTCCAACATGACTTTTCCAGCGAAATAAAACATTTTCATATGTACGCAAAACAAGTTTATCAAGAAAAAAAATATTTAAGTCATGAACAGTTATATCAATTAATTTTTCAAGATAAAATTCAAACCGCGTATCCTAATGTAGAAGCAATTTTACGTTTATTTTTATCTTTAATGGCGACTAATTGTTCTGGAGAAAGATCGTTCTCAAAATTAAAACGAATAAAAAGTTATTTGCGTACAACAATGACTCAAGAAAGGTTAGTAGATTTAACATTAATGTCCATAGAGAACGACAAATTACGAGCTATATCTTTTAATGAAATTATTGAGCAATTTGCAGCAATTAAAAGCAGAAAACAAAATTTTAAATAGGCTTTATATACAGAAAAATATGTTAAAATAAATTTTAATATATATGATTTATTTATTGTGTTTTCTATATTTGCCTTTACCATAAGTCAGTTTGTTAGGTTTGGTTAAGTTAAAAGGGCCCCCTTCAAAGCCAGTGCTTAGGGGCCCCCTACGACCTAAATCCGGCCCTGCGCAGGATATATTTGGGATGATTTGTAATATCTAACATATTATGTATATTAAACATGTTCCCGACATACATAATAAATATGCATTCGAAAATTGCGAGCGTTGTTCTTTATATTAAATAAAACATTTTGAAGATGTTCTAAGGACGTCCATTAAATGTTCAAAAGATATCGGTGGTACGTTCCGAAAAGGTCCGCTATATACCTACATATATGTCAACGAAGTTAAGTATTTTTATTATTATCATCATTATCATTCCCGAGTAGAAAATGGTTAAGGTTTGCCTGCATTTTGTTCCGGGCGCAATCAGGTAATTTCATGGCATGCCTTATTGTGGAAAGCCTGATCTGGCTCTGTTAATGCCTGAATCAGGATTGCCATATTATTTATCACTGTGGCATCCTCTGTCAGCGCCGTAATAAGGGCTGCTCTATAGGGGCCTAATTGCGGAAATCCTTACGCGGCCCTGATTAAGTTTTATCTAAAATTTTCTATCAAATGTGCGCATGCACCAAATCATCGGAGTTTGATGAAAATTTCATTTTGAAGTCTCAATTGTATGTCGCAATTTTTTTACTGTTGTGATTTCAAATAAAAAATAATGGATCTTTCAGAAAAAATTAGAAAACTAACACGACTACGTGTTAAAAGGTTTCGTGCAGTTCACAAAAAAGGTAGGTACATAATACACTTTAATTATTTCTAGATTAAATTATTATTATATATTATTATATACCCTATGGCTGTCAATTCATTGTTGAATGTAGGAACTCATGTATCCGGATATTTCGAATTCATTCTTTCACATTTGAATGTAAATAGTTTAATTTACAAACCAGTTTTGAAAATTTAGGTTAACCGCAAAGATCATTTTTCGGTCAGGGTACCGCAAAAGTATTTTAAATGAAAAAATTTATTTCAGATGAGACTTATTCAGTAGCAGGACCATCGACGTTTACCGTTGGTCAAAAACGTTCATTAATGGAAAATTATGATATAAATGAAAGTGAAAAAAACTCTAATGAATGTAGAAGTCAAGAAAACTGTTCTGTAAATGGAAGTGCAAGTGAAGAAAACATTGATTTAGATAAAAGTGCAGGAAATGAAATTGACATTAATAATGATAATAATGATGATGGAAGTGGAGATGATGTTGATGAGAATGACTTCAGTGAATATGATCATTACATTGATGATGACCAATACGAAGAAGATATTGAAGAAGAATTTAATGAAATTGAAGCGCTTCGAGAATGGGCTATAAAATGTAATATTAAACATACACATTTAGACTCTCTACTTCAAATTATTAGACGAAGAATGCTCCCAGAGTTGCCAAAATGTTCCAAAACTTTTTTAAAAACAACATCAGCTGAATATGAAATAAAACAATTTAAAGGACCGAATAATGTTGTTATTGGCGAATTTGTATACTTTGGAATCGCTAAACATCTCCAAAGATGTGTAAATGCAGATCTGCATCAAGAGAATAAGCTGTATTTACAATTTAATATCGACGGACTGCCTCTTTTTAAATCAAGTAGTGAACAATTTTGGCCAATCTTATGCAAAATTCATTTTTCTGCTGATATATATAAAGTATTTCCTGTGGCTATATATGCGGGTACCGAAAAGCCAAGTGATATAAATGAATATTTATCAAGTCTAATTGAGGAATTAAAAGAACTCTTACAGGAAGGAACAGAAATAAGTGAAAGAATATTTGAAGTGCACATTAAGTGCTTTGTATGTGACAAACCAGCGCGCTCATTTATTAAGTGCAAAAGGTCACGGTGGATTTTATTCGTGTGAACGCTGTACTATTTGCGGAGAACGATACAACAAACGAACTGTGTATATTTCTACAAATTCTGATGAGAGAAGTGACAGATCTTTTCGAAATGTAGACCAACTCGAGCATCATATCAACATCTTGCCTTTAATTGAAATACCTCAACTTGACATGATTAATCATTTTGTATTGGACTATATGCACCTTTGCTGTTTAGGTATCATGAAAAAATTATTAATCGCTTATTGGTTAGGAGGTAATCGAAGCATTAAATTAAGTCGAAATAGTAGGTGTCAACTATCTCAGATTTTAATTAATTTGCAATCACAAGTACCGGCGGATTTTCAACGGACTACAAGGTCAATATTTGACATTTCGAAATGGAAAGCTACCGAATTAAGCTTTTTTTTATTATACTGTGGACCAATTGTTTTAAAAAGAGTCCTTCCGAGTAATCTCTACAAACATTTTCTCCTTTTTCATGTTGCGTGTCGGATATTGTGTTCAGAAAATTTAGCTTTAAAATTTCACGGACAGGCCAAAATTTATCTTATACGTTTTGTTCAATTATCACGTAATTTGTATGGAACAGAGAGTCAAATAATGAATATGCACAGTCTTATCCATTTAGCTAATGATGTTATTGTAAGCGACACCCTGTAGATTCGTGCGGAGTCCTACGTTAGGTTAGGACATGAGCGTGATGGCGCTGCGAATCGCCTTTACTTGCGTACCGTTGCAACCGATTGGCTGCAGTTACCCGCGAAACTGAGCGCGAGACCACATTGGCCCCTCAGGCCTCGTGATCTCTAGGACGCCCTGCGATTGGTCGCTTGAGATAGCGGACCTGCCATCTGGTGGCTTAAAGAAGCCGCATGGCAGGAGAAGCGAGGAGAACGGCACTTCTTGTGCGGCAACCGTCGTTGACGGACATCTTTGTACATCTGGTCATTAACATTAAACGTATATTTCTTGAGACCTGCAAGTGTCATCCTTTTGCCCTTTCATTTGGCTTCCTAAATATTCCCAGGCGGTTCCTGACAAATTCTAGTTTCCCCGCCTTACAGCCAAAGTAATTCAGAAGTGGGATACACTCTCGTTTTTCCTCTGTCCTTGTCAGCACGACGGTTCTACAAAAGAAGCCTGCACAGAAGTCAAGTTCTCCCGTCTCTCGTGTTCGCGGTGTGCTCTTAAAGTTCGTGCCTTGTTTCAAGTTCTCCCCGGTTTACGGTTTCACGAGGACGCGAGCGTGGCCGCTACGACACACGTTACGTTTTCCACACGGCCACGTGTATCGGGCAGTGTTCACCGGTTTACGGTATTCTCGCCATAGTGCATTTACGCTACTCGGTTTTGCATAGGCAGCACGGACAGCTAGCCCGTTCGCCTTGGTGTTTCGTCGCCACCGTTCCGCGTTGTGTTACGCTTTACACGCGACAGCATTCTCGCGCCATTGGCTCGGTGCGGAAAATCGTCGTTGTGTCTACATCTTTTTCCCGCGGCTTTGTCTCAGCCTGCGTTCATTACCGCGCATTAGCGTCGTCGTGTCTATTCGACTTTTCCCGCTGCTGCAATACAGCCAGCGTTGACGACCGCGTGTTCGCCTTTCGTAACGTCTCGAAAGTGCCGCCATTTTATAAGGGTGTGTGCGTCGCCTTCACACTTGTCGGTGCGTGTTCAAACTTGTCGGTGCGTGTTCAATCGCGTCGCTGCGCATTCGGTCTTGCGGATTCGCGAGTGTCCTCGCAAGTGGTTCTCAACCCAGGATGGATCGCCAGCAGCTTGAAGGGCTCTCTGTGGGAGAGTTGCACGCCGAACTTAAAAAATATGGTTTACCGACGCACAAGGATCCGACTCGTTGTATTGATGTTCTTGTGGCTCATCTGGAAAGATACGGCCCTTTGGATCTGCTGGGCACAGGCAACCCAGACAGTGGTTCTTCATCAACGGTGACACCTTCATATGTCTCCAATGCTACGCTGCAGCAATCTCTTCAGCAGCTAGCCAATCAAAACGCAGCATTAACCGAACAAATCAAACTGTTGGTTCAATTGAATCTTGGAAATGCCGCCGGTGCGCAGGTTCCAGGACCTTCAAGGCCTTCGCCTCTTAATACCTCAACTCAGAGTGAGGATCAGCATCTATCGGACATGTCAACAGGACAAGCCGTGAGACTGCTTACATCTCAGATTCCTTCTTTCAGTGGAACAGAGGAGGAAGATGTTGAACTTTGGATTCGAAAAGTGGAATTCATCGCCGATACTCATGGTGTGTCGGATAAAGTCATAAGATTGGCTGCATCCCAGAAACTTGCCAATGATGCCAAGGATTGGCACGACATGAATATCGGACCAGCTACCAGCTCTTGGGCTTTACTGAAACCCGCTTTAATCAAGGCATTCCGTCGTAAAATACCTATTCACTTTGCTATGCAAAAGGTCGACGCCCGTAAGTGGAACTTCCTGAAAGAAAGCTTCCAGCAATATGCTAGACAGAAATTGAAGCTTATGCATCCGCTGCAACTGCCTGAGCGTGATTGCATCCAGCTTTTGATCAACGGCATTAGTAGTGCATCACTGAGAGGCACAGCTGCTGCTCTCAGAGCTCAAACGATTGACGACTTCTTAGATCTCATGTACGAGATCACCAGCTCATACGCTACCACGTCGAAGAGGATGTCTCCTCCACCAGTTAAAAAAGAGAGAGGCAAAGTCTCGCCTTCCTCTCCTACGAAGTCTAACCAGACGTCAAAGGACGCCAAGGATTTACACTGTGGTTACTGTAAAGCCAGAGGCCACAGCAAAGAAGACTGCTTTAAACTCAAAAGAAGGGAGCAGGCCACAGCTTCGGTTACTGCACCAGCGTCTTCCAAATCATCACTCTCATCTGCCAACTTCAAGGTTGCCTCGTCGCAGGTCGGCTGTGTTGCTGAGGATCCAGTCACGTCAACGGTGCCCGCTGCCTCATCACCAAAGGAGCCTGAGACTGTAGGATGCGTCGAGACCAATCTGCAGCACGAGCTTAAGATAAGCGATACTATTGTAAAAATTGTCGCGGTTAACGGCGTTAAGTCAAATTTACTCGCGTTGATTGACACCGGCAGCCCGGTTTCCTTCTTGCAAATTTCAGCTTTAGAAAATATTCAAAGTCAAGACTCGAATGTTGTTACTCACAACACGTTTTCCTTTAAAGCTCTTAATAATTCAATTATTTCAACTCACGGAGAAGTAAGTCTGGATATCGAGTTAGAACTATTGCCTGACTTTCTCTCCAAAGTCAATTTTAAGTTGATTAAAAATTCGGGATGGTCAACTCATGCGGTTTTAGGTCGAGATTTTATAACTGCTAACAATCTCAAATTATTATACGATCCTTCTGATCCTGTTACATCAAATCGAATTCAACTTTTTAACGAAGTCGCTTCGGCGGACATTATTGAAGATAACCTTTTGTCATCGCCCGCGATCGAAATACAAACGGATTTCGGTTATCAAGCCGATCAGAGCGTGATTCAAATCATTAACGAGGTAATTGATACCGAGGTAATTAAAGTCGAAGACGGTTATTGCGTCTCTGTCACTTTGAAAGATCATTCTCCCTTCGCATTTGCGCCAAGAAGATTCGCTTGGATGGAGCGCCTTCAATTAAGGAAAATAATTGATGACCTGCTCGCGCGGGGCATAATTAAAGAAAGCAGCTCTCCCTACTGTTCTCGCGTTGTTCCGGTGCGGAAGCGAGATGGAAGCTTGCGTTTGTGCGTGGATCTTAGGCCACTCAACGACCGAACGGTCAAACAGCATTATCCTTTTCCAGTGATAGAAGACTGTATCGCCAGAATCGGTGATAGAATTGAAGTTATGACTCTGTTAGACATACGCGATGGTTTTCATCAAATAGATATACATCGCGATTCGACTAAATATTTTGCGTTTGCGACTCCGGATGGTCAATACGAATACTTGAAACTTCCTTTCGGGTATTGTGAGGCCCCGGCCGAGTTTCAAAAAAGACTCTTACACATTTTGCAACCGCTTATACGCCAAGACAAGATGCTGGTGTATATAGACGATATCTTAATTCCTTCACATGCCGTCGAAGAGAATTTAACGGTTTTAAAAGAAGTACTCATTCTTCTTAAGAAGTATAATTTTGAAGTTAACTATAATAAATGTAAATTTTTAAAGAAAAGTATCGAATATCTCGGATACCAAATTTCTAAAGAAGGTATAACTTTGAGTGAGAGACACGTGAGTGCAGTGCGCAATTTTCCATCTCCTCGGAACGTTCAACAGCTTCAGCGTTTCCTCGGTCTCGTAAGCTTTTTCCGAAGATTCATCCCCGAGTTCACTGCTAAGGCTAAACCCTTATATAACCTTTTGCGAAAGGGAATTCCGTTTAATTTCGATGATGGCTGCGCCCTCGCGTTTAACTCTCTGAAAACAGTTTTAATTTCATATCCAATTTTACGCATTTACAACCCTAGCCTCGAAACTGAGTTGCATACAGATGCAAGTTCGATTGCCTTGGCAGCGATTCTCCTTCAAAAACAGGACCGAGGCAAATGGACGCCTGTAGCGTACTATAGTCAGGCAACCAATGATGCGGAAAGCCGCTATCACTCTTTCGAACTCGAGATGCTCGCGGTTGTGAAAGCGGTGGAACGTTTCCACATTTATCTCTACGGTATCGAATTCACCGTTATCACGGATTGTCACGCGCTTGTCTACGCGTTGAATAAAGCTCACGTTAATTCGCGTATCGCACGATGGACAGTGAGGCTACAGAACTATAAGTTTAAAGTTGTTCATCGAAAAGGGGAGCGAATGGCGCACGTGGACGCTCTTAGTCGGGTAGTAGCGGCAGTTGACGCGTTACCGCTTGAACGTGAATTGCAAATCAGGCAATTGGCTGACCCGCATATTCGAGTAATAGCTTCTCACCTCGAAACCGAGGAGCATGATCATTTTACTTTGTTTGAAGGTTTAGTCTACAAAAAATTCGATGATAAACCCCGGTTTTATGTACCAGATTGTATGGTTCTCAACATAATTCGTCGTTACCATGACGAGTCTGCCCATTGTGGATTTGACAAAACCGTACAAGGTATTTTGGCAAACTATTGGTTTCCAGCGATGCGGAAAAAGATCAAGAATCACATAGAAAATTGTTTGACGTGTTTACTTGCAAACACTTCGAATAACGTTAAAGAAGGTGAAATTCAATATGTAGGAACACCTCAGTTACCATTCGAAATCGTTCACCTAGATCATTTTGGTCCGATGATAGAGTCTCGGAATAAAATTAAACATGTTTTAGTATTGGTCGATGCATGTACGCGCTTTACCTGTTTGTTCCCATGCAAATCGACGGGTACATTAGAAGTTATTAATCATTTGACTTCAACATTTAACGCGTTTGGGAATCCGAATGAGGTGGTTACTGATCGCGGTACGGCTTTTTCCTCCAGGGATTTTGCTGATTTTTTAATGCAAAGAAATATAAAACACCGTTTAGTTGCCGTAGCGGCGCCTTGGTCTAATGGTCTTGTTGAAAGAGTCAACCGGTTCTTAAAATCTTCCTTGAGAAAATTGGTTGAAGACCCTCTGAATTGGTCAGATCATCTGTCTACCGTTCAATATGTTATCAATAACACTTTTCACTCATCTGTTAAAAATACTCCCTCGAAACTCTTATTAGGGTATGACGGGCGGAATAAGTCCGACTCTCAGCTAGTTCAATTCCTTGACAATTTGACTAAATCATCCATCAATCTCAATGACGATAGAACTGAAAACCGAGAGATTGCTGTAGATGTTCCCAATAAGATCAAGCAATATAATAAGGAATATTATGATAAACGCCATAAAACTCCTTCACGTTACCAGGAGGGTGATTTTGTCATGATTAGAGATACCACTCTCAAACCTGGTGAAGACCGTAAATTGAAACCATCTTACAAAGGTCTTTACTTAGTAGCCAAGGTTCTAAATAAGAATAGATATGTAATTCAAGACATTCCTGGTTTTGGGTTAACTTCCAGATCTTTAAACACTATTCTGTCACCAGACCGAATTAAACCTTGGGTTAAACCCCTAACTTAGTAATCATATTCACATAATAGGGATGGGCGCAATTAATGCCTCAAGTATCCTTGATCTCTTTCATTATTTTAAATTTTCGTTTCCGATAATCTTAAGTACATTTAAGTCGTTGTATACTTTTTAAGTAAATTTTGTATTAAGATTTTGTTCCCGCTAGTTTAAGCACATGCGTTAGTTTAAGCGTATTAACTTTAGTTTTGTTCATTGAGTTCACTCCCAATATCGTTCTTCGTTTAATTATCAATACCAAAGTTCTTCGTGATAACTTACAAAGTTAAGAAGAAGCAACGCTAGTCTGCAGGAAGGCAATATTTTGTTTGTTTTCATTTCTTTTATTTTACGCTAGATTTAATGTTCGGGACGAACATATCCTGCAGCATGGCCGAGCTGTAAGCGACACCCTATAGATTCGTGCGGAGTCCTACGTTAGGTTAGGACATGAGCGCGATGGCGCTGCGAATCGCCTTTACTTGCGTACCGTTGCAACCGATTGGCTGCAGTTACCCGCGAAACTGAGCGCGAGACCACATTGGCCCCTCAGGCCTCGTGATCTCTAGGACGCCCTGCGATTGGTCGCTTGAGATAGCGGACCTGCCATCTGGTGGCTTAAAGAAGCCGCATGGCAGGAGAAGCGAGGAGAACGGCACTTCTTGTGCGGCAACCGTCGTTGACGGACATCTTTGTACATCTGGTCATTAACATTAAACGTATATTTCTTGAGACCTGCAAGTGTCATCCTTTTGCCCTTTCATTTGGCTTCCTAAATATTCCCAGGCGGTTCCTGACAAATTCTAGTTTCCCCGCCTTACATTATAAACATGAAGTGCCCTTTAAGCAAAATTACGGCGTTTCCATTCGAAAATGCTTTAGGAAATATAAAAAATATGCTCCGAAATGGTAATCGGCCTTTACCTCAAATATGTCGTCGACTTCATGAAACATTCTTTGCTAATGAAAAAAAGGTAACATTACAATCTGCTATTAGTGATATAAAAGTTAAACGTATGTTACCCTCCGGAGAGATACTTGTCAAAAAGCTACGCTATAAAGAATCTATATTATCATGTAATTCACCAGATAATACAGTTTTATTGAAAAATGGCTCAATATTACAAATAGATGAAATTCATATTCCACCAAATGAAAATAATAATGGCATTCAAATTTCTGGAAATATCTTAAATCCAGAAAAATCCATATTTATATATCCCTGCAATTCCGAGTCATTAAATATGTGGAAAGTCACTAAATCTCATATTAGAAGAATATGTACACTTCGATCAGTTGTTTCAAAAATGATATATTTTCAAATCGATGGTTATGGTCAAGAAAAAAATTATGTAATGCCGTTTCTTCACCAATAAAAGTTTAATTACAACAATTTTACTTTTTTGTCCAAAGTATTTTATTTCAGCATTTTAGAAAACTACAATATTGTATGTAGTAAATTTGAACAGACCAGCAGAGTTAATCTAGCCGCTGATAGTTTATTGTTTCATGACCATTGCCGATCGCAATCATCGCTCACGAAGAGATCGTAGTGTATCACATAAAGGTAAGATTTGTTTTTCTTGTTAAACTTATACGAAAATTAGTACAGAAATGCAAAATTTTATTTCAATTAAAAAATATCGGCTATTAGAAAATTGCGGTTTTCATAAAAATATAGGCAATACATATTATAACAATCCTATAGTCACAAAGTTATAATATAACCTCAAATGGCCATCAAACCATCAAATGCCGGTGCATACAAATCAACTGTGGTATATATCGGAAAGAGGGAAGGTAGTCGCAACAAAAGCTGTATTGTTTTTTTTTTTCTATAAATACGGCAATAATTTTAGAAATTAATTACATTGAAAATTTATTACATATTGTGAAGAAAATATGAAAAATATTTGTATTAGATTATTATTCTAAATTCGATTGTTTTACAGAAAAATTAGCAGAAATGAGATAAAGAATTTTGTATTGTATATTTGTATTTATATTAAATTTTGATGTTATCCTAGATGGGTGAAGCACCGTACAAGCTGGTTGAATTTGCTGAAGAAAGTGATGGGATAAAAAGTATCGATGTTGTCCCATCAAATTGAATTTTTTATGATGGTAAAGCAGGTCTGATGACAAAATTTATGCCACAGCCATATAATGATAAGAATTTAGCCTATTTGCATTCTCTTATGCAACAGAAGAAACCTGCGCCAGAAAATTGGCCAAATTATACCGTTAAAGTACGAGGTGAAGCAAGTAAGTCGTTAAATACTGTTAATAACTTTCATATCAATTTTATTAATTTTTACTTCAGTATATATATATTTACATTATGTAATTTAATTATAAATAAACTTGTCCAGAAACGTATGAGGAAGCTTTAAAAAAAGTAGAGATTTTAAAAAACCAAAAATACGCTTTCTCAACTGACAATGAAACTACGGCAAAGGCTAAAGTGTCAGCTCTAAAAAAATTGTATAAAATGCAAAGATCTGAAAAAAATGATGCAAATAAGAATCTTTGGGAAGTTCCTGCATTAGAAGAGTCCTATGTTGATGATAAATGTATCATTTATTTTATAATTATTGATAAATTGATTATATTTCTTTAACTATAATAAAATGTAATATTTTAATTTTTCTATTATTAGCATCTGATTTTTCTTCGACTTCTGATGATACGAGCATTACATATAAAAAGAGCAGCAAAAGATTAAAAGTGGAATCTGTTCATAAAAATTTAGGTAAATTATGTATTTTTTTAACTTTTTAGTACGCTAAATTTAAATATTTATATATACACATTTTGTTAATCTAAATATTTTTTATTATGAAGAAATATCTGGACAAAAACAAAAAGATTTAAATATAAATAAAAGTAAATATATTAATTTTATGAATTTTATGATATTTAATTGATTTTTTATATATATACTTATTTTATCACATTAATTAATTTTTATTGTAGAGAAAAATTTTTCACACACAGGAAAAGAATTATATAAAAAACCTCCATCTAATACCTCGATTTCCAGAAAGGAAATTGATTTGAAGACTTTACAATCAACAAATACATGCAATGATAGGTCTGCACTGAAACGTCTGTAGAGGAGAAGAGGGTATTATGGCTATTGTCGACAATATGGTATCCCTATTTCCGTTATTAGGTGACGTAACAATTGCTTATAGAGTTATTCGTTTAGTAGCCCGCCGTTTTTTAGTGGTGCTAATATGCCAATACGTAATGACTAACAATTGTTATAAGGCATTCTTACTTTTGAGCACTTCTAAATTTTTTCAAGGTACACCTTTAAACTTTAATTACTCATACTTTCTCATTATTTTTAAACTTGAGTGTTATCATACGAATGTACGTACACTTGAGTGTTGTTTTGTTATTTACCTTTTTATTCAGCTACACACATTTCGAGTTATACAAAGTTAAAACAATAACATGGAATTTCATTAATATGGTTTTTTAAGCGAAATTTTTATATCAAAATATTTCTTCGATAAATCGATTATCATTCTAGAGAGCGGTATTTAGAAACATTAGAGACATTATTTTATGCTTGTTGTTTCATGTTAAATAGGGATAAAATGATATTTCTAACAAAATTTCTAATGGTATTTCTAAAGTTTCTGAACACAAGCAAATTCTAAATTAGGAAAATTCTAAACAATGGAAAATTAAAAATATATAATTTTGTAAGAAGATACTGTGTTTCTTTTAAACTAAACTAATTTTTTAAAATTATTTTTATAGATAGCCATATTACAACCACTTTTTTTCTGCCATCGATTATGCAGTATATTAGATTTTTATAAATCACGTCCTAAATAATAAATATCTCATTACTTTGAGCTTAGAATCTGTCAAACAACACTTTGACGAATGTAATCGTTCAAGTTTCAATAGAAATTATTAATTATGAACAAAATGATTCAATAAAATGAAAATGGGTGCCATATTACCCTCTTCTCCTCTATTATATGACGATGAAATCCCAGTCATGAACTTTGACCCGATGTCTTTAACGGATGGTGAGTACAATCATTTTGCAAATAAAATTGAAATTCAATTGTTTTATAATAAATATAAGCACTAAGATCTAGCTGCGATCGAAGAAAGCTTTCTTACTATCATTGTGTTGTTACACTATCGATCCAAAACATATTTGTAATTTTAATTATTTTATTCCAACTTTTTTAGATATTAAAGGTTTAATAAACAGAGGGTTCCGTAGCCAAAGCGTACAACTAACCAAAATAAGTACACAGTTAGAGAAAATTTATAATATTTTGCAAGAAAAAAAAATAGGCAACTTCTCCGAGATCTGTAATACTGGAAATTTTACGAAAAAGTACCAAATAGATTTACCATTTAAAAATTTAGAAGATTTCCAGAATTTTGACAGCAAATTGAAAACGGATACAAAATTTCAAGAAGACGTAAGTTTTCACTTTGTCAATTTAATTATCATATTTCTAGTAATAATTATAAGTTGAACACAAATATAGAATCAATATTTACCAATATTGTAATATAATTAGAAATATTTAATGTGAAAATATTTTTTTAAATATATACTTTTATATAATGCATTTAAAACTAATAAAGATGTGCTTATGGTTTTCAGAAGTTTGATATATGGACATTAGTTGATTCCAAATCTTCACTTACCCACACTGTAATGGTTCCTGCACACCAGCGCGATGACGCGACACGCCACGCGCGATTATCCAATAGGCGTATAATTTTTTGAGAAAAACGTACGCCCATTGGATAAACGCGCGTCGCGTATCGCAAATCGCGCTGGTCTGCCAGAGTCATAAGGAACATTTTAAAACGTTACACGTCAAGAAATGTGATATAAAAATATACTGCTGTGAAAGAAACGGCAACGAAACTCACTTTCCAGCAAACGAACTTTTTTTCCTATATTCAAGGTATTTTTATTAAAATTTAAATTATAAATATTGAATTATTAAATTGTAAGGAATCTTGATAATGATAATTGTTATGTTAGTAACGTTATTATCAAAAAGATATTATTTCTAGTTTTATATATTTAGTTTTCTATGTTTTATATATTCAGTTTTCTAGTTTAGTTACTCTCACCTGTATCTCATAACACTAGCAGATAGTATTTATGCTATCATTAAAATTAAAAAAAAAATTATTTAAGATAAATGTCAAGAAAAACTAATTTATTTCTAGATATTATTGTTGCAGAATATAGAAATAATTCAAAAGCTTCGCCGATTACCGTCAAAAGTTTTTGTAAAAGTGTGGGCGCAGTCATTAATAGTGCAAAGGACTGGAAAGGGTATCGTTCAATCCGAGCCAAGAAAGAAAATGTTATGTAATAGAGTGTAGTATTTTCATTGCTCATACCAAAGTGTTATATTAACGTTTTACACATATTTCATTAATAAATAAATAATGTAAATTAAAAAATCTAATATCTGCAATTCATAAACCTTCTTCCTTCCTTTACAGTACCTTATCGGGACCCTATAAGAATTGCGTTACTAGGGCCTAATCAAGAAACTGCTATCAGGGCCATATAGAACATGACGTTACATTTTTGATAAGGCGCCGTGTCAGGCTGCCTTAACAAGACCTGATCGGGCAATAAGGTAAAACCTAGCATACCTCTCTTAGGGCCGCGTTTTATTTTCTACTCGGGTTATTATTATAACACAAGAATTTTATAAATTATAAAATTATAAAGATAATTTTTTGTGTTAAAAAATATTTAACAAAAGATATATTTAACCATATATAAACATAAACTACAAATTTTGATAATATGAGAAGCTTTAATATACAGTATATAGCTTTTTAATAAAATATATTATTCGTTAATATTTAATATTTCATTATATATAATATTTAAATTATGTAATATTTAATACATATGTATAATACTATAACGATTAATTTAATATGCTATTTAATGGCTATTTTATTTGTGAGGAAAATCCTACTCAAAATATAAATAAATAATAACGTATATTATATCAAGTAAAATTTTTCTCGGAAAAAACGTTTTGGAACGTAAACTTAAAATATAAAGAAAGTAATTATACATCTAGCAGCAAGGTATATATATGTAAGATAATGCAGCAAATCGACAGATAGTCCGCGTGCACTCGAGTCGCGAAGTAGGACGGTCAGGGAAGGCACCAGAAATAATTCACTACCTTCGCGTGAGGCACAAAACGCGAGCGTATTTATTGAACGTGAGCGAAACAGCTTTACAATAGCTACAATAATTATTCTTGTCGAACGAGGATACCACTTGCTAACCGACCGGAGGCCGGACCGGGGAGAGCCGCTGTACACGTGATACTACACTTTAAGCGCGTGGCACGCGGTACCTTTTCACAATTCCAATTAATTACGGAAGGCGTCCCATAATCGAACAATTCACTTAACTAATACTGAGAATGATTAGGAAAGAGCGGAGGACACCTTACTGTGGTCCGGAGCTCTCTTACTCGTTTTCAATCAAAACTTGAATTCCTCAAATCCCGACTCCAATTTCACGTGCACACTTCTCGCGCTCTCGGGACTCTCGCCGATCCTGCTTCCCTTTCCTTGTCATTTGGCGCTCTGCGCCCTCGCTTCCTTTGTGTCCTGCCCTGCTACTATCCACAATCGCTCGCTCGATAACCGCTGTACTTGAGATTCTCTTACATATATTTGATTTACATATATTTGATTTAGAATCATATCTGTTTACATGATTCTGTGAATCAAATACATGTATACATTAAAATTCGATTTAATTATAATTTATGAAATCCTGTAATTTCGGATTGAAATGAATTTAACAAGTGAGTGCTGGCACCACCGCTAGGCGGCCACGCCGCAAGAGATCTTCTCGTGAGTCGAATGCGGCTACGGGCGTTATATCTAGGCGCCACCGCGGTCGACTCCCCAGCTCATAACTTCAGTAAGACTTAGGAGCTGCTTGTTGTAACCTCGATAGGAAGACGAATACTCGCTCTCAGTCTTTTCAAATGTGACGTGTAGGTGGAACGCTGTTCCACAAAAAATTTTATAATTTTTACATGTAAATAACAATTTGTATTGTTATTTAATCTTGTACAAAAATTAAATATTTAATTTAAATTTAATCTTTTTTTAGTCCTTTTTAACGAAAAGGATACAAGAAATAGTTTCTTGTAAATTAAACATTTATAACGTTTTATATTAATGTATTCTGTTTTAATAAATCTGGGTTCCAATTTTATATTTTCAATCTGTCTTAACACCATATTTTCGATGCAGAAATCTCGATCGATTCGGACTACTTTTTTTTCTAATCGGTTTTAATCACACATTTTCGGCAGGGTTAATACTACTTTTACTAATAAATATAATTTTTTACTAAATAAAGTCCTAATCGCGCAATATAAAATAATGTCTAAACAACGTCCATAAAAGTCCTTTTTATGTCTTGCTGAGACGTCCTAATGACGTCCATTTGACGTCAGAAGACGGTACATTGTACGTCCGAAGGACGTTTCCTAGACGTCTACAAGACACAATTGGTATGTCATCTGGACGTCAAGACGTCAAGACATGTCCGACCGCGACGTCCATTGGACGTCCAAAGGACGTCCTTGTGTTGCGTGGGTAATTACAATTAAAAGATATTGAGAAAACAGGCTTTATAAAAATATGTCATAAAATGTATATGTTTGCTATATTTGACAGACATATGCGTGCGTTTGATACATGTATGAAGCGAAACCTTTCGTTAAATTTAATGTAAAAGTATACCAAAATAAAATTTTTTCGAAAGTCTATCTGCAAAAGAACGATTTATTTTTTTATTTTAGTATTATATTTTCAACGTTTTTTTCTGGCAACAAAACATGATTTTGAGCATTCATATACACACATACATGTGTGTGTGTGTGTGTGTGTGTGTGTGTGTGTGTGTGTGTGTGTGTGTGTGTGTGCGTGCGTGTGCGTGTGCGTGTGCGTGTGCGTGTGCGTGTGTGTGTAAACAAATATTCAAAGCATTCACGTAGATTATAAAATGTGATTGCTTTTATTATGAAACATTTTATAATCTAAATGAATAATATCTTGAATATTTCTCTTAAAAAGAATTTAAAGTTTGCATCAAGTTATTGAGAATTGCAAGTTGAAAATTAGAATTTGACCAGTCAGATAATTTGAATTTTGCGTTTTGTTTTGACTGGTTGGATTCTAATTTTCAACTTGCAATTCTCTATCTCTAATGCGTAATCTGATACAGACTTTATAGCCATTATATATTTTTATTATGATTTTACGATCAACGGCATTGTTACGCTAGATGCAAAAATTTTTCTCAGGGCACTAAAAAAGTTTTACGAGCCTGAGTAAGGTCGATAAATTAGGTCGTTGTAATGATCCAGCGATACGCTTCGCTGCAAATTCGATTACAGCGCTGCCGTCGGAATATCGAGCAACTAAACTAGTGCTCTTCGCACCAACATCACGATAAAATTACATAAACAATTTTCATACACTTATATTTTTTATACTAGAGCTTCTAGGATCATTCTGCAAGCGCCATATTATTCTTTAATTTAATACACACTTCGCTAGCTACTTATTTTATACATACAATGTCTACAATTTTTATATGAGCACATGTTGTCACGAGTCGGCTGCAGAAACCGACAATTATATTATAATTTTTTAATCAACTTTCGTTTTTCGTATTAAATTATAGCTAGCGAATTGTGTTTTTGTCACTACTTTAATTGTGTAAAAAGATTTTGCGATCTGTTAAGTCAATTAAGAGTTATCTGTGCACAAAAATAAGCACGTCTAGAGACTGGCATCGCCTTAATAAGATGCATCTTTTTTGACAATAGGATGGAGTATACATGTCAGCTGAACAGTAAAAATTTTAGATTAAAATACATTATACCATTATTTCTCTAATTATATTTTTATATAAGTAATTATACATATAGTAAGTATAATTTATTACCAAAATCAGTTTCAATCACTATTTTAGATATTTCTATCCAAGCATTTTCTTGCATTAAAGAGTTTTTATAATTGGTGTTACTTTTATCATATAGAAATAGTCGCTCTACAATTCGATCAGAATCATCGCCTTGCTTTTTTTAACATTAATAAATGCAGGATCGTAATTATCCCGCCTGTCATCTGTGTTGGTTTCAGGTAAATCATCAAAAATTTGACAATATTGTGAATAATCGGACATTTTTGTTCTTGTAGCACTTAGAAAATAACTAAGTATTTTACTGAAAAAGCAAACTAAAAATTAGAATAATAATAAAAATATAGAGCCAAAAGAATAAAAATAAATTTTGTAAATCAAACTTATTAAATGAGATTGGAAGACCGAAAAGAAAATGCAACTGTACAGAGGTAGCTTTATATGTTACTACAAGGAACATATAAAGAAATTGATTGGTCCATTAACACATGCATAAAGAAAATAGACCAATCAATTTCTTTGTGCATATGGTTATGCAGCTATTCAAGCGTGTGTGCTTCTCCCTTTAATGTTTAGTGAGAAGTAGTGACAGGTGAGGTTAAGTTGTTTTGTAATTAAATTCGAGCATTACGAGTAATACAGACTTTTCTATTAACTGGGTAAATATAATTTCACTGTTATTTAGCATGCATTACAAATGAGAAAGAATCATCGAAGTTCAAATAAACCGCTGAAACGAATCTATAATGATTTTCGGAAGATTCTTGGACTTTATGTGGTGTGAATTTCTTCTATCTACTAGTTTAATTAAATAAAGTAAAATTTTACTTCTGTCTTGAAATTCAAAAATGTTTAAAATTTTTCAAATAATGCAATACAAAATAAATAACAGATAAATAAATTTAAATTTACTGTTGTATTTACCAGCTTAATATTTATTCCATTTGATGTATGATATATTTGTAAAATTTTGAAAGCCTATTATGTTTTTATAGAAACATGAAATCTGTGATATGCCAAATATTTACAAAAAGCAAACATGGCCTTTATACCAGATGCAATATTTGCAAAAATGATTATAAAACTAGTGGGAATACTTCAAATTTGTTGGACTACTGTAAACGAAAACATAAATTAGAGTACAATAGATTATGAAAACAAAAATAATGTTAAAATACACAATGAAACTAATGTAGAAGATTGCGATGATCCGGTTGCTAGTTCAAGTACAGCCGTAAAGCGACGAAAGGTCATAATCAAGACTTGTATGAGGGTTGTCCCTTATGATAAAAATAGTGACCGTAAAATTAAATTGGACCAGTTATTGATAGAATATATAACACATGATCTTGAACCATTTCGAATAGTAAAACGAGACGGCTTTTTGTTCACGAGCTGGATAATAAATATGAATTGCCATCTCGGACATATTTGAAGGAAGTCTTACTTCTGCAGCAATTAAAGGAAAGCTACTCTCATCAAAAATCTATCCACTGTAAATCATATATCTATAACAACGGACCTGTGGACATCTACAGTAAATGATGGTATCGTGACGATAACGGTTCATTTCATATATGACAATAACGTCAAATCAGCGATGTTAGAAACTTGGAAAGTAGTAGGATATCACACAAAAGAGCACAGTGCAGAGGTAAAAATCATTCCACGTACATTTATTGAAATAACATCCGTTTTTAACGCTGAAACTTTTTTTACATCTTGCCTAGATGTTTCTAATAAATTAGTAATAAATCCGCGTTTGGCCACTCTTTGAATTTAAAAATAAAAATTGACATTCCGAAAAACTGGTATATGACCTCAATTATTCATCTATAACTAATAAACAAAAAGTGGCCAAACGCTGAAACTTTTTTTACATCTTGCCTAGATGTGTTCCTAATAAATTAGTAAAAATTCCGCATTTGACCACCCTTTAAATTTTCATAAAAAATTTATATTTAAAACGGATATCTCATTATTATTTAATTTGTATATTTCATAAAGAAAATGTTTTTAAATACAGAATTTTAATATAATAATAATAGTTTAATGGTGTGAAAAGACCTGAATCTGTGAACTTCATGAACGCGCTGTTTTTGTAGTGAAGGAGGAAGAGGGGGAAATTGCTCGCCGCCGGACGGCGCACGCCTGAGTGGTGGAGATCATTTTTTCCTTTGCTATATCAAAGAACGGATTATGAGCCTACGAGCCTGAAAGCCAAAAAGAGTCGTCTATAACAATCTGTGTTTATGTTCTTTTTTGCACCTATTTTTACTATCTCTCAGTATTACCTCATAGTATTACGCACCTGCTATAATTACTTGTAAAGCGTTTTGATGTTTTACATTTTGTTTCTAAAATTGACATTTAAATTTATTCATGCAGTTCATTTACTTAGTAAGAAGATAATTAGTCTTAACACGTTTTTTTACCGTTACTTTTTTTCATTTAATTATAAGGTATTTTTGTGGATTTAATTTTCTCAGATATTAATATTAAAGTAACACTGTTACCTATTTTGCGCACGATGCCTCCGCCATTACGTGTTTCAGACGAAGAACTCCTTAATAAATTGAGAAATATTGATATATTTGATTGTGAAACAAAAAATTAAAGCTCAATCGCTTTAACCCGGTATGGACAATTCTGGCACAGAGACTAAACAATAGAGTCTTTCCTATTTTATTGCATAGGTGCACTGATTTAAATAAGAATAATATTCTAAAGTCGAAATGTATTAATATAGATAAAGAAACGCAATTTTCGCAAAACATCAATAGCGCAGCCAAGCCAAAAATAATTTATTCGCTTAAAGGTAATGTACCGCTAAAGCCTGCAAAAGATTATTATCCACTAGAAGGAACCTCAGATGAAGAAAATGTCCAAACATTAACTTTCCCTTTAGAACAAACTTTCAAAGCTGCGCCTGAGATTGATGAAATCATTGAGGTGACGCCTCAGTGTGCATCACAAATTGAAATCTCGTCTCTTTCTGAATTAGTATTATTTGAACGTCATGTATGTCCAACTGATATAATTGATATAAGTAAAATTCAAATTTGACATCACTGGAGAGAGAACAAATCATCCGTAGAACGGTATGTTTTTACAAAAGAAAAAGCGAAGAAGTACTGGACCGATGTCTTTAATCAATATTTTGGAAAAAAATACCCACACTGTGTATTAAAAATTAATTGGCATAAGTGTAATTCATCTGGTCGCAGGACTCAACCTTCTTTACAAATAAGTGCTTCATGTAAGCATTGCACATGCACGACAAAATACGACAAATTTCAAACTCTACAGTTGAAATTCGTGCTTTTAGAGCAAAACCAATTTTATCATGATGCAGGCGAAACTCATCGAAGACATGTACAAAAACTAAAAAGATTAAAATTTGCAAAAGAGCTTAAGTATTGTTTTCCGAATAAAATCAAATTGATGCAGTTAGATATGACTGATGAAGAAAATAAATTAAAATGGGGCAATTTGAATGATACCCTAAGTTTATCGTCATTGCAGAAAATTCAAAGCGAAAACGATTTTAAAGATGATTTGGATTCCGACTTTTATACATTTATAAAAAAAATAATTGAGCTCTATAAACTTTCCTGAAAAGGACAGCATATGAATGGTTTCATTCAATGTTATTCCATTGAGCCATTCTATGTCATTCTTACTTTTGAAGAACAGTTGAAAATGATAGTGGCATTGATGAAAACAGGAAATGTGTTTTTACATTTAGACTCAACCGAATCCATTATCGCTAAACCTGTAGATACATCAAAGCAAATTTACTTGTACACCTTGTTTCTGCCTGGTGATAACGAAACAAGTTTTATTCCAATTACGGAATTTATATCATCAGTTCATAATACTCCCATGATCACCTTTTTCCTGTCACTGATTATTCACGTTGTCACAAAATTAACTCCGGATATGCCTATAGCACACAAAATCGGAACGGACTTTAATCTGGCACTCTTACAGTCCGCTTCGATTGCGTTCAACAAAAAAGGAATTTTGCAATATTTGCAAACAATATATAGAAATTACATCTTAAAAACAACACCATATTGTTTAACAGTGCTTCACATTTGCTCGTCGCACCTAATAAATACTTAGAAAAAAAAAACGATCCTCAAAATACATTATAGCAACGGCGACTTATACATAGAAATGGCAATTTCAAAATTGGTACACTGCGATGATATCGATGAAACCTGCAGTATATTCAGTTCAATGGTAAGAGTGTTTGCACTAGAAAAGAAGGTAATTTACTTTGACAAATGAATAACAAATCTTGAAAATCTAGTAGAGGTTAGCGAAAATTATGAGCCATTCACTTTTGGACATAAAGAAAAGGATAAGGAGGATGATAATGAAGAATATATCACGATAAGAAAGCAGTTACCTTTCTACCAAAGATTTTACGATACATATACCTCAGTCATATCTGATTCATTGAATGACAGCAACAAAGTGAACCCTTTTTATAAGCCTGCGATAATCGCGTACATGCTGAATTTCATACTGCCATATTATCCCTTATAGTCAGCTATGGAAATTACCAAATTTGGAATTTGTCGAAATTCCAAATGCCTCGATCGAAAATTATCATAAGATTTTAAAAAAGTATTTGTTTGATGACAAAACAAAAATTCCGGCCACTCGATTTATACAAAAACAAGAATCGTATTTATGTGCTCGATTACTTGAAAGAAAATATTCTATGAAGACTACTAGATAACGGAGAAATAAAGCGTTAAAAAAAATGGCAAAATTAACGTAAAAAAAAGTGAAACATTGCGCGATGGGAAAAAGATTAATGACGATGTTAATAATCAATTTCAGATAACATCGTTCGAGCATTCTGATCTTTTTTTTCAGAGATCCTCAGCTTAATGACAATTTAATTGAAGAATTTTGGAAAAGAAAAGATCAAAATCATCAAAATTCATTTTTTCTTTAAATATCAAAATATGTTTGTGAAGATGCAAAAACAATGAAAAAGGACATAATAGCCTCAAATGTAATGCTAGAAGATAGAATCCAGGCAACAGTGCAATGTGATCTTGTAAATAAATTATTTTCAAACATTTTAGAATATCCAGAAGATTTCCCACAATTGCAAAAGCATATAGCAGGTTTATATTTAGACCAAAACTCATTTTCAACTCTTCTGCCAGGAGTATTTAGATGATAACATCATTAACGCATTTTTCACAATGCCATCAACAGAAGCTATTCAACGTGACTGCAGTACATTTTCATTTAAAACAATATTTACAGAAAAATTGCTAAAAGGAAAACTAAGTGACAGATTCAAACATTGGGTAAAAAACAAAATGTGCAGCTTCGATGTTACCAATCTATAGAAGAGCACATTGGACACTTATGGTCGTCGATTTTAAAAGAAAAATATTTCTTTATTTAAACTCCATGCACAAAATACTATCTGGATATTTCATTGACAGATTAGTGTCTTTTATTACAACACAATATGGAGCTCAAAAATAGAAGTGGGATGAGTGATCGATGTATTCTCTTCAAGATATCCCCGCTTAATATCTTGATAATACATTTGATAACGGTAACTGTGGTGTGCATGTATGCGTATGAGGATACATTATTACTCATTTCGTACAAATTGAATTCCATAAAAGTGATATAAAATAAAGCGATACGTAAAGGGATCGCACGATTACTGAAGAATTTTATACCTTCAAAACAAGACGTGACAAAGAGAATAAAAATACGCTCCATGATTGCCAAAAACGAAGCAGATATACTCCACAGAGTTAAAAATAATATATCCATGTTAGACACTTAGCCATACGGATTTAAATTTACAGATTACTGTACATCGCTGATGTCATCGAAAAATGTGAAGGATGAGTGATTAAACTATACCACAATTGGTTTTATCCAGATTTTTTTTCTGTCAAGCTTACTCCGAGAGAGAGAAAAATTATTGTAACGCTGGTACTTTTCGGTGCGGGATATCGGGATAGGTTGCTCGGATGTGCTCGCCAGATGCCAGGGTCTTAAAAATGATAACTCCATAATTTTAGTACAAAAACAATAAAAACGTAAATATATTTGCTAAATATACTTATGTACAAAATAAACAACCGAAGCGTTCATACATGGACGGAAACATAAATAACTGCGCAAATTCGCATCAATAAGTAAAATAAAAATAACGGATTTGTACAACTGTCTGAATAATGGCGCGGATTTGCCGTAATGCTTTAACTAATGATTCTGACAAGAAAAAAACAAACAGATTGCATAAATGATTTATTAATAAACGGACAAAAACGGATTTGAATACTTTAAAGGCTAGACGGACAGACTCGTATAACTCAATAGATGTGCGAAGTAAGCGATCGGAGTTGCCGTGAAGCCGCGAACTCAAGAAACGGTTAAACAGGCCGTGATTGGCCGGCGCGACGGCCGGTTGCGATCGCGGAATCGACGGCATGCGGCGCAGCGAACGGTTCCGTGATACGCGAGAGTAGTCTGCAGTGGAGATTCAAGTAATCTCACCCCGCGAGGTGCTATCACCCCGTGAGGTTCGGTTTACAAATGAGTCGTGTATAGGAGACGGCGTCAAGTATCCCCGACGACGATGTCATTCCCGAGAATCCCCGGGAATGGACACGCGGGACGGACGGTTCTTATTGGCCAAAAATACCCAGCCGCGGGAGTGACGAGAATGCCCGGAAGGCGGATTGGATTGGCCGAGAATTCCCAGCATCTAGGAACGACAATGCTATTATATAGATAGCAATGCTATTATCATTTTTTCCCAAGTTTATGAAAAATACATTTTTATGCACAAATGTATTATGAAAGAAGTTTATTAATAAATTAAAATGATATACAATTTCAAATACATCCACTCCACACTTTATACTGATCTAAAGTTTTTAAGTTGCATAATATTCTTTCTTGTAATGCTACATAATTCTTCCTACATAGAACTAAAACCTCCAATGGACGTCTGCCGTGGAAGTTCGGACCTTCCAGTGGAGGTCCCATGGACATCCAATGGACGGCCACTAGGCATCCACAATTCCGCATTGCGCATGTCCATTGGACGTCCATTAAACGTTAACAATAGATGTCCATTAGACGTTACGTGAATCATTAATAAATGGTTCATAGAGCTTTAATGAATGACAAACCGACGTCACGTGGATTATTAGTAGAGGCTTTATGGAGTCTCAGGAATCTCAGACGTTACATGGATTACTAATAGACGTCTTCCGTGAAGGTTTGGACCTTCAGTGGACGTCTAATGGACGGTAAAAAAAAATTTTTTTTTTACAGATTTTATTATTTTTGTAGCTTAATCTGTATTCACTGTTTCACATATAACATTTTAATTTACTAATTACGATTACGTATTATTTTATAAATTTTTGAACCCATCGGCGCCGGCGAGATTTGAACCTAAGATCTTCGGAACGATAACCTAGTATCTTAACACTGAGCTAAACGTACACTTGTGAGATTGTTAATAAAAAGTTATATTTAAAGTAAAGCTGATTTGAACAAGAAGAAACTGGTGTCTTGAGTATCGCGCGAACACTCTTATTAACTCTATGTTTATTTAGCCTTAGATATTTTTAATATAAATTATATAAATAATTAAAATCTGTTTCTGCCCATGGCCAAATCAGTCAAAAAACAACAATTAGAAATAGTATCGGAGCATGAAAGTACATTAATGACGTAAAGAGCCCGTTGCCAAGGTTAATTTTGCAATTAATTGTTATAAACAAATTGTCAAAAATGACTGTAGAGGAGAACTGATTGCGCCAATCAATTCACCGGGAAAAATTACTAAAAAAACAGATATGACGCTTTTTTAATTGTCATAGTTGTTTTAATTGTTATAAACAAATTAGTTGCATAATTGTTTTGATAAAGAGATAATGACCAAATTCCGTAAAAAGAGCGCATGATGTATGTAATATAACATTTTATCCTTGTTTAACTTTTGGTGATCAACAAGGATTACGTCATGCGCATTATACGCTTTACGGAATCTATCTGACTTCTATGATGAAAGTAAAATCTCATGAAGCTATAGAAATTTTATGGACTTCTAATGGACGTCCATCTGACTACCATAATGGAAATAAAATCCCATGGAGTTACGAAAGTTTCATGGACTTCTAATGAAGGTCTGTTGACCTTCCATGATAGAAGTAAAATTCCATGGAGCTATGGAGGTTTTATGGACTTCTAATGGAGGTCCATCTAACTTCCATGGTGGAAGTAAAATCCCATAGAGCTATGGAGTTCATGGACTTCTAATGGACGTCCATCTGACTTCCACCATGGAGATAGACGTCCCATGGAACTATGGAAGGGCGGTAGACATCCACTGGAGGTCAATTTCTATGTGGGTTTGGATCTTTACCATTTTTTTTTAATTTTAATTTTTACAATGCTGCTCAATTTTTCTTTGTTGGGCTAATTAATTGCAAATACTAATTTGTCTAAAAATTCTTCTTTTACTCTTTTTTCACATTCCTGAGTAAATGTTCTTTTCTGTAGTACTATTTTGCTCGTAGAAGTCAAAAATTCCAACTGCTCCCTTACGGAAATGGACTATTGTAACTATTAGTAAAGCTTTAATAAAAAACAAACTATTGGATTATTTGTCATAGTTTTTTTGCGGATTATTGGGACGAACTATTACACACAACTATTGAAAAATTATTTGAGCCCATAGTCACTACGATTTATATAGTCATAAAATAAGAATTCATAAATCAATAATTAAACGTAATAAATTATAGTTTCCGAAAAAATATTTCTTCCTTTTCGTTCAAAAGGATTAAATAAAGATTAATTTTGAATTAAACATTTATGTACAAGATTTAATAACAATACAAATTGCTATTTGTACATGTAAAAACATAAAATTTTATGTGGAACAGCGAATCACATACACATCACATTTGAAAAAAAACGAGAGCGAAATTCGTCTCGAGGTTATGACAATTAATGCCCAAAAATTTTACTGAAGCGCGATTTAGAAAAACAGGCGCGGTGGCGCCTAGATATAATGCTTGTGGCCGTACTCGACTCACGAGAAAATCCTCCGCGGCGTGGCCACCTAGTGGAAGTCGCGCAAGCCGCAAAGGCGCGAAGACTGGCGTCACGAAAAAGCTTTGAGACCATAGTACAAAGTCTATGTTTGAGACTCAAAACCAAAGCAAATCGCTCGATTTTTGAGAGCACCGTAATTTGTTTTTACGTGTAAAATAACTATTAATAATTGAATGTCTTGGATTTTAACCATATTTGATATTTCTGAAATGATTTATAAATGTTTTTCATTTCATAAATAATATACGTTTTCAATAAACCTTTAATTAGCTATACCAAATGTGTATAAAATACGTTTATTATTAATTTAAATATTGCTGCAAGAAAAGCATATAAATATAATTTACGTTTAAATTTTTATTAACGTATTTAAAAAGTATATTATACCTGGATAATAAATCTTATTTTTGATAGGTTATTTAAAGGGACAACTTTTACAAATCATAATCGTATTTAAGAAATGTTTATTTAATTAGTATATAAATGTATTTGATAGTATTTTTATACGTGTTATAAACGTAAATACATTTCTGGCATTTTATAAACGATTTTTCAACTGATAAAATATGTTCCGTATTATATATACGTAATAAAAACGATTATTATAAACGTATATTGCACTAACGTATATAAACCGTTTTATCTATATAAATATCTGGCACATATCTGTACCTGTTTTATACCATACTTGCGTTTAATAAACGTATATAAAACGATCCCCTTCTTATTGGGTTTATTGTGAATAGTCGACTAATAATCATTTATATATTAACTATTGAAAGTAGTGTGCTGGTGATTATTGCAAATAACCTGATTATGAAATCAATAATCATTTCATAAAAGAACTATTGGGGAATGATTATTGTGTATAACCCAATTATGAGATGCTACATAATCACTATTAGAGAATGAATAATCACTATTGTAAGTCAATAGTGAAAATTGGCTTTTCAATAGTTTATTTCCGTAAGGGACGCTAACGGCCTACGAGCGAATTAAAATTAAGATTTCTTTTTATGTTAATTGTCTTTTCGGCAAGATAAAATATCTATCATTTATATCTTTTCGCTTTGTCGAAAAGATATATATAACTTAAAAGTGTATAAGATCTTTTGTCATAAAAAAACAGAGTTTTCGTCGACTTTGAGTCATATTTCAGTCGACTATTTATTCGTTAATCGTTTGTCGACTTTTAAAAATCGACAAATAGTCAACAAATAGTCAATTGCTGTCGAGTTATAGTCGACTGTTGAAAATCGCCTTTAAGTCAACTGAGAAAAGTCGGCTACCAGTCGACTAACAGTCACGCGTGTTGTGTGGGTTAATTCTTTAGAGTATCAGTTATTAAGCATTGTTGTTAGATGCTTATGTTGTTATCATGTCTTTTCGCAAGAAATTTTTGTGTCAGTTTCCTAATTGTAATGGGTAATTTTATTCTTTTATTATACATTTTATACAGTATTTTTACTTTTAAAAATTAATGTCTTAAATTATTTAGATTATAAGTTTGTTGCATATCAAAGAAAGCAGCATTTTTAGTTTTTAATTTTATTTTACAAAAAATGTTTTTTTTTCTTTTTCTTTTTATTACCAGTAATTATAATTATTAATAAGTATATTTAGTCAAATATATATTGCCGATGTTACTTTGTACTCTGTCAAATTTTAATAAATATTAATAGTTATTACATATATTTGTTGTCTATTTTATTTTCAGCGATACCTATTCTACAACATAAAAACTTATTTTGTTCCATATATATTTATTTGTTAATGTTGTAAGCATAATTTGTTAATGTTTAAATCAATACAATTCATTGTCAAATCTATTTTTAAGCTTTGTGAAAATATTAGTAAAAATAAATTTAAGTTGTGTTGATAGCGTTCTGAGAGATATATAATTTTAAAAATATTAATGTAGGCGAGTTTTTTAATTTATCAATTGATCAATCGCATTATGCACAAATCCAACTTTGATCTGTAAACTTGCATTTGCGCTTAATGCGATTGATCAATCGATGAATTAAAAAACGCGCATCTTTTATACGAATAGCATATAGAGCACTAGTTACTATTCCTAGCCACTTGGAGCACGGCGATCAACTTTGATTCCTTCATTTAACGGGGCTTTCGCTTCTCTTTATATATGTTCTGTGTACAGAACAGACGTGACAGTTAAGAATAACGAATATTTTATATCTATAATCTTGTGCGCTTATTTCTAAAACAAAGTGCGAAAATTCAATTCTGCAAAATAGATTCTATTCTTGGAGGTAAGTATAATAAAAGACGATAATAACAAAATCTTTTATATGTGTTATATATAGTAGATTTTAAGTTGAATTTAAGTCAGTAAGAAATTATATATTTTGAAAGAATTAAATTTTCAAGTAGCCAAATAGTTATGTATTCGACCTCATTCCAAAATGTTACTAGAACCATTTTTTCGGTTACATTTCTCTTTCGAATAAAAAAAGTTTAGTTGCCCATATCTGCCATTCTGGTTTTGTGACAATTTTCTGTACGCGTTCTGCGTTGTGAGTTTCGGTAGCGACATAGAATTAACAGATCATGTTGCGACATTCAGGTAGTCGTTCTATCTGTGGATCTTTTGTCATTATACGACGTATATTGTCGTACAGTACTGTAAAGAAATATCTTAGATCTCTCTAAAAGAGTCAGATACAGTATTGTCAAAAAGTTAAGTAAAAATTACTTTTAATTTTCTTATGATTAATGGCCAAATTTAAAAAATGCTATAATGTTGGGACAAAAAATTTACGAATATATAAAAAATATTTACAAAATTGTAAAAAATTATAGTGCCAATTTTTTCAATAAAAATAATAAAATAATAACTTAAAAAAATGATAAAATGAAATGATACTGAATTGGATTTTTGTTTATAAAATAAAAATGTGTTTAGATTGTACGCAAAATATATATTTTATTTCTTTTCTTTATTAGCGATCTCGAAAACCTCAGGTATCAAATTTCGATTACATTAAACATATTTAAAGTATATGTATCCGCCATATTAAATGCGTCATTTTGTTTTGTTTTTGCAATTTTAAGTTCAAATTCGTAATTAGCGGCCTCAAAAGTCCCAGAATATTAAATTTCGACTACATTAAACATATTTAAAGTATATGTATCCGCCTTATTGAATCCGCCATTTTGTTTTTTAGAATTTCAGATTTGTAATGAGCAACCTCAAAAATCCCAGGATATCAAATTTTATGCAAATTAAAAAAGGCTTTCATATTTTAACCATCTTTTCGGGATTTTGGCCCACTGTATATCGTTAAGGTTCCTGAGTACTCGCCGCGGCCATATTGAAGTCGTGACGTCAGAAGCGAGAAATTGCGTGAAATGACACGTAATTTTGTCCGACATGCCATTTGTAAATAAAGCCAATTTGGATAAAACAAACTAAGCAGATGACTTTAAAACACTTCTAAATATCGGTCACGACTATCCTTTTTCCGCCTAACAATCAGTAAATAGTTGTAAAAAGCATGTAAAGTGAAGCAATTGAAACAGGAAAACACATGGGCACATAATTTTGTCCGACGTGCCATTTCTAAATAATGGCAATTTGGATAAAACAGACTAATCAGATGGCTTTAAAACATTTCTAAATATCGGTCACGACTATCCTTTTTTCGCCTAGCAGTCAGTAAATAGTCGTAAAAAGCACGTAAAGTGACGTCTATTCAGACAGGAAAACACACGGATAGCTATTAAAAGGAGTGAAAAATGTACTTTTATGTATAAAATTCAAAGAAACTTTACTCGCGGTCCATTTTTACGTATTTGGTAAATACGAGACAAGTCATGTTTTTACAATGAAACACATAATAACAAAATGACATGCACGATAACATTTCATCGTCAATCTGTCACGTTTCACGTGTATTAGTTCTAATTTTGTCCGCGACGAAATGTCGCTACCATCAACGCGGAGTTCTCGGCTGAGGAGTCAGGAGCCTTAAGAGTTATAGAATACGCCTACTGGTCAGAGACGAAAATCCCGAAATCGAGGAATCAATCATTTGAATTCAAACCACGTTCGGCAGCAATCGACCAAGCTGCTTATCAGCAAACTGTGAATCTATTCGACGAGAAACTTAGACGGTCCGAGCGTCTTGGAGAATAAAACCCCCCAAAAAAAAGAAATTTTTTGAAAGTTAAAATTGAGTAAGTTAATAAATTTTTTTAACTAATAATTTAAGTTAAAGTTGATGGCACATAAAATTAATTTTGTTATGTTAAAAGTTATATGAATAAAAAATTAACTCAGTTAAAGTTATGATAAAATTACATTAACTTAAGTTAAAATAAAAGTTAATTTTGAAAATCATTACTTATATAAAATTAGAATATTGTATTTTTTAAAAATTGCATTATTCTAAATAACAAAACAATTATAGTATAAATTATCAAATAAATTTTTATAATTTAAATTTATATAAAATAAAAAAAAATATTTTTATTTATATAGACATGTATTCTTTTGCAATTTTTACATTTTATGATTAAATTATTAAAAATATTATATTTTACGTATATAATGTAAAATATAACTTTATATATGATATATCGATAAAATATGTTTATTAAAAAAACTTATTATTATTAAAGTAATTATTAAATTTTAATAAGAGCATTATTCCCATACAGCACCGAAATATTTCAGAGATGTTTCAGAAATATTTCATGTAAAAATTGAAACATCTCAGAAACATTGCAAAATGTTTCTGCAACATCTCTGAGACAGCTCTGCAATAGCAAAATGTCCGCGATCCTTCCACTTTAAACCTTTCAGAGCTGTCTCAGAGCTGTCTGAGACCTTTCAGAGATGTTGCAGAAACATTTTGCAATGTTTCAATTCCTTATAATAAAACATCATACAGCACCGAAATCTTTCAGAAATATTTCTGAAATATTTCATGTAAAAATTGAAACACATCAGAAACATCTCAGAAACATTGCAAAATGTTTCTGCAATACTTCTGAGACAGCTCTGCAATAGGAAAATGTCCGCGATTCTTTCACTTGAAACCTTTCAGTGCTGTCTCAGAGATGTTGCATTAACATTTTGCAATGTTTCTGAGATGTTTCAATTTTTACATTAAATAATTTTGAAATATCTCTGAAAGATTTCAGAAGTATTTCATGTAAAAATTGTAACATCTCAGAAACATTGCAAAATGTTTATGCAACATCTCTGAGACAGCTCTGCAATAGCAAAATGTCCGCGATTCTTTCACTTGAAACCTTTCAGAGCTGTTTGTCAGGAAATAATGCAATAATTGAATAAATTATTTTTCTCCGCAATGAGCGAAGTGTGGATAGGAGTGTAAAATTCAATTTAGAGAAATTTTGCATTTTAAAAGTAATGTTAATAACAAAAGTGAATTTTTATTTAAATTATTTCTATGTATTTATTATAAAAAGCTTAAATTCTATATATGTATATATACATATATATTATATGTACAACTTAAAATAATATAATATTGAAAACGTAAAACACTTGAAACATAAAATAATACATCAACTTTTTTCTAAATTAAAAGTTATTGAGAAAAACGTTTACAAAATTTCTGTAAGTTATGCATGCATGTAAATATAAAATTAAACAAAAGCGGTCCAAACTTATAACAAGTTTAATCTTGTGATTTTTTTTGATTACGTTGCAATCGTTCCCTGAAAACATACAAATCTAAATTTAAAATATGTTCTTGTAATAAATTTACGAAAAAGTTTTACTTCCCACCAATATTTACTTACTCATCTCTGTCACATCGCAATTTTCCTTGTATAAACCATTTTGCTATAATTTGCGTAATTTGTTGGTCATCTGCAGTTTCAAATTTTGAAATGACACATTCTAAAATAAGGAATATTGTTCGTTTGAATCAGAATTATTGAAAATCTGTATGACTAACACATAATTAAATAATTAATTAATAACATGATTGAGAATTAATTAAAATTTGTTTATAAATTTTCTATTAAGAAATAGAATGTCTATAACTTTTCTTATTATAAAACAAAACTCAATTCAAAAGTATAATTTTTTCATTATTATAAATTTTCATAAAAAGATTGAATATTTATGAGAAAAAGTACGAAAATTTATAAAAATTTTTGATTACATAACACAATAAATTTTTGAGAAAATAGTAATTTTTGCGAACAGATATATTACATTATAAAACATATGAAAATCCATTAGGAATTAACAATATATTAAAACATCCTTAAAGTATATACTATGGAGGAAACAAACGGTGATGCAAACAAGGCAGAGAGGGGAATAGTTGATCATGATGTTCTCTGTGTCACACTCAATTATCACCGAATAGGTGTTAGGTCTGACGGGCCAATCAAAATTGAAGGAAAGAGAGAGCATCACAATCTACTGTTTTCTTCTCTGTCCTACACACAAGCGATGGCTTTCTCCTTTAGTTATGGTCTAAGAAAATATCTAAATTTCTGCAATTTAATTAGAAATTATAGAAATTTAGAATTGTTTACAATAATTTTTCTTTTTTTATAAGAACATTTTGTTCATTGTTTGACTTACGTTTTATGCATTTGGCGAATATTAAATCTTTAAATGCTGTCTTTTTTCCATCTTTTCCATTCCAACAGTACAGGGTGGAAAGAAAATTACTAATGGTATGTTTTAAAATAATAACCGTCATTTCATGATAAGTTTTGCCACCTAAGTGTTTCATATAAATTATCTAAAACATAAAAATTTAAAATAATAAGTGCATTTTATTTGTGATATTAAATAACACAATTTTTATTCCGGATTAACAATAAATATCAAGATATCGTACAGCTCCGTGTGAGCATTATAAATAGCAGGTCACGAGTTCGAGCCCACATCCCCGTATATTTAAATTTCAAGTAATTCAGATTTCCCCGTATATTCAGATTTCAAATTATTCGTATTGCAATGATAACTTCACAAGAGCTACAGAAGAATTCTTTAGATGTAGGTGACGTAAAAAGATTGATATGGTCCTATTACTACTACAAACAAATATTGCAATAAGATATCTAATATACTTTACCATGTTTTTGAAAAAGTCTGCTTCTTGAAGGTCTAGTTCTAACTTGTCCAGATCTTCTTTCGTTTTTAAAGGAAAGGATACAATTTCTGTTATGTCAATATCATGCTTCTTATTTTTAAGACTATTTTCCAGTTTTTCTTCAAGACTATTCAATTTCCCATCAATGCGATCTAACTTAGCATCCATTTTATTACATCTACGTAGTAATTCCTTTTTTAAATCTAAAATATTAGTTATAAATACAATATTATTAAAAGTAAGTCGCATAAGTATAAAAAAGTCGATGAAGTATAAAAACATGATTCATATGATTATAGATAAATATGTTTAGATACCGATATCTGCCAAAAGTATTGCATTATTGTCTTTTGACACATTTGTTTCAGTGAAAGACTTTTTTGAAACATTCTGCACAGATGTATTATCATTAATGTGTTTTTTTTTAGCAGCATTTTCTAAAGGTGAATCCTCCATTGGTACATTATCATTTTTGGAATTCATGGACGTTTTCGAAAATGGTTTCTTTGGCGGGGGAGGTAACATATGTTGACTATCATTATCGCTTTCGTCAGAAACGCTAGTTGTTGTCGTTTTACGACGTTTTTTTTTATGAGCATCATCGACGTCAGAAGATTCGATGTCCGAAAACTTCTCAGCCAACTTTACTTTTGCCATCCCACTTTCATATGAATCTGGATTATAAACAAATTAATGCAATTAACACATTTAGCTAAATGCCATAACATCAGCATGTGATTTTTCTGCAATATTAGCCCAAAATTGAAATTTAATTATGAGTAAAATTATATATAGTAAGAAATAGGATTATAAATCAATGCTAAAAAGCATATAAAGGCGTATTTACGTATTTATCTATATCTAATTGGTTTTGCAAATTTGTAATAAATTACATCTCTACAAATTACGCATTGTTTATGTTACGTTTATATAAATCTTTTTTATGTAGACAGTGCAAGCAATGTAAATTATTATAATTTGGATAATACAAATATATAAAAGTGTAATCAAATTTCAAGAGGTTATTAAGTTTGTTGCCATGCGCTAAGAAAAGAAAGCCATCATGACAACAATATAAACGATATAAATTGTATCAACATAAGCAATATATTATACATCGGTTCTAAAAGACGCTTTAAATTCTGTAGTGAGATGTTATAAAAACAATTGATATATGTAGGTAATTTTTTTCATTAATTACTAATAATCATAACATACATGTATCTTAAAACAGTCATTTACTCACTTGCTGTTCCAAAAATACGGACAACTTTCACGGTTTCCCAAGTTTCATCATCTGGTTCTTCGCACTCAGAAATATTTTTATGAAGTCTTTTTATGTTTTTATGCGTTGGCCAGAAGCATTCTGATGATCCTTTTAACCACTTGGTAGGGACTAAATGCAGTCCATCTTCGAATTCGACGACAGAAAATCGATTCATTTCTTTTCACTTATTATATTCTGCAACACAAAAACTGTAGTGCAGTCTACTCTATTGGAACTTAAAATACCTTTAACAAAGATCTTTTGTGTCCTAATTTTAAACATATGTGTTTGTCTGAGTATAAAGTCAAAACACGACCATAAACAAGTATACTTTAAATACAACTACTTTTTTTATAATTAGTATGAAAAATATCCCATACATATAAAACATATACAGAACATATACATATTAAACTTAAAAATAACACATATATATATATATATTAAAAATATTTAAATTTATATAAATAAAAAAAACTCGTAAAAAATTGACAAATAACCGACTTGCGATAAATTGATAAATAAATACAAATAATTTAAACATTAATAATATAATAATAAAAATATTATTCTTTACAGAAAATGTAAGTCAATGACAATTACAGACACATATGCGTACATACATACGCACGTGTGTGAGTGTGTGTGTGTGTGTGTGTGTGTGTGTGTGTGTGTGTGTGTGTGTGTGTGTGTATACATACATACATACACACGCACGCATCTACACATACACACATACGCAGTATATATGTAATACTTTATTTAATTAAATTTAATGAAAACTCTTCATATCCTGCCTAAAAGCATTGCTAAAGTTTATATATAATATATAAAAAAAGTTGAATACATTATATACTATTGCGCGACAATAAACTGAATATTTTTCATAAAATAATCTAATTATGCAAAAATCATTATAATCATTTTTGTTCAATGTATTATTATATATTTTGTTTATCAAATTGAAAATACTCTCGTGATTATTTTGAAATTTATATGAACTATTATCGACCGTTTTTAAGTATGTATTACTGGGAAAACAACAAACTGATTATGATCGTACGGCATTTTCCACATTTTATTTCGAACATTCTCGCACGGCCAAAGGCATACAGCAGTGTCTTCGCGCATAACTTGTATACCCAACTCTTCTGATGCGCAAGGATAGATAGGTTCAGAATACAAATTTTTTACTACTTTAAGCTTCCTGCCTATTATAAATTTTGTATTATCATTACATTTGACTAAATTTAAAACTGATATTACAGTTCCATTTTCAAATGAAATACAATTATTACTTGTGCTATTGGAATGGATCGTATATGTTTTAGTTCGTAATATTTTATACTGAAAAGCAAAGTTGTAACCATCAATTAAAGGTCCGTTTGAGTGAATTTTTTCAAAACAAATTTCATTACTGTTTTTTTGTTTCTTACTAAGCATATTAAAGTTATTGAGTTCGGAATATCTTCGTGATAATTGTTGAAGAGGTTTCTCATTTTTTCGAATCATTTTTTTTATATTTGACATGTAATTTTCAAATCTGAAAGCACTAAACTCGTCAATGGGTCCATACTTCCGCACATCAGAACAAATATGTAACAAAGTATGGAAATTATGAGACATAAATTTAACTCCGTAAATTTTTTTGAAACATTTTAAAAAATACTCTATTAACATTTGGGCCCATGTAATATTATTATTATCTTTCGAAAGATTAGGACTAGCAAGAATTGTTACAGCAATATGTAATGTTATAAAATTGATATACACATCTTTTCTTAATATATCCTGTAGCACAACTGGACCCGTGTAAAGAAGAAACTGACGAAATTCCGTTGCTTTCCATAATTTTACATCTTTTAGTGATCGTGGGCGTCGAACAAAATCATTTGGTACACAACTTTGCAAATTTAATAAAGCTCCTGAAATCTGATTTAATAACTGTTGAGATAATTTTACAGTACGCGGACCTTTAATCCAAAGTAATATCAATTTTTTCATTATTCCTAAACATATAAGGTGCATGTAATCAATTACAACGCTAGAAACTAATCCAAAATTAGGAATTTGCTTTAAAATCGTCTCACCAATTTGAAAATCGTCGTATTTATTATTAGCAAAATCTTCATCAGTTCTTAAAGCATCAATTATTTTTGTCGCTGGAAAACATAAACGTCCATCTAAAAATTCACCTGTAATAGTACATCGCGAACAACTATTGTAACCGGTATGATATTTTATTGATAAAATAAAAGCTTTTGCTGGAGCATCACAAATTAATCCAAGAAAATTAATTTGTACTTGAATTTCATTATAAAAGAGTCCTGTATTAATTAATAAAATTGCTTCGTCAACAAATTGTGTTAAAAACTCATTGTTACACTGCGGTTTTCTTTGACCATAGTATGCTCCCACAATGAAAACTGATTTTAAAACTGTATCTGAACATAAAATGGGCCATAAAGTCGCATTGCTTGATTTGGAAATCGGTAAACCATCAATGTTTATAAAAATATCCAGACTAGCAGGTATTCGGCCTAAAACTGTATTATATTCATCTAACATTTTTTTTAATGCATTTTGTAAACCGAAATGGCAATATTGTCCAACGCCCATTTCAATAATTGCTGTGTGCCTTGGAGTTGAGAGTAATGTTCGAGGATCTTTTGGAAACGAATGTCGCGTATATTTACGTAATATAATCAAAAGTGCCCTGATAGCAACGTAGAAAATGTTAAACATAATTGCCCAAGAAGCTATATCCTTAATAAATTGATCATTTTGATTATCAGTTTTATCGCCAGGCTCAACATTTATATAATGTACTACTGATTTAGTTAATTCACTTGCATTTGTATCACTTTCACTACTATTGTTACTATCATTTCTATGCATTTCTCCCTCTTCATTATTTGATTCATTATCGTCAACCGTGTCACTTTCATTTAAATTGTCTACAAGTTCATCATTTCTATTGACAAATTCGTTTTCTAATAGCTCTAAATCTTCACTAGTATCAGATTGTACTAATTCGTCTCTCAATTCAAGATATTCATTATTGGAAAGATTTAATAAATCTGAAGCAGTGTTATTGGCAATAATTCTTCGGAAATGCCGTTTAGAAAGAAAAGAATAATTTTTGTGTTTTCTATCCATCTTTATAATAAAATAATATACTAATCAAAACTGAAATAGCTATATGCTTCAATTAATAGATCTTCTAATATTTGTTCGTTTCTACAGTACATGAAATATAAAACTATTTGTTTTATAATTCATGTACAGTAGAAACAAATGTTAAATATACAAAACCTTTATTCAATAAAATACCAATCTCAACAGCTATGCGTTGGAATGATGGATTTCTCCGTATACGTTGGACTAGTGTGAATGTCCTTGACACTTCACGGATCGTACTTATTGAATCTAGTAACAGAAAAAAATATATACATACATATACACACACACACACACACACACACACACACACACACACACACACATTTATACTAACTTAGGAATAAGAAAAAAAAGTTAAAAAAATTTACGAGAAATAAATAATAAATACTTTTGTATTATCTTTATATATGTTGTAATTATTGTAGTTATTGAACTATCCTTACAAAGTGAAAGCTTTTGTCCTTCGAGAATAATATAATATTTTTTAGACGAAAAAGTTTAATAATTTTATATGTCTAATTTGTATACAATTTTTCTATCTTTATTACGTTTGTAGTGTTAATTTATATTATATTTCGTTATAGGATATTTCTTAGTACATAAAATATTACTTCAAAACTAATTTTTCTTCTCTGGAAACTTGAAATCAAATTAATATATCTAACCAGAATACCATTAATATAAGCTATTGAGAAACAGTAGTTTTAAATTTATCGCTTACCTCTGACGTCACACTTTGACAATTGTGATTGGTCGTATGCGTGTGAGTATACCCTTGTCTTTATAACATGTGTGAGACCGCCGTATTTCTTTACGTCGTATATCAAGAGACATAACGCCCGCGCGCGCGCGCGTGTGTGTGTGTGTGTGTGTTTGAATGTGTTTAGTTCCAAAAATTTTAGAATATTAGTGATGCAATAATCACTTTGTTTCCACGAAAAGCTTTGAAATGCTTAAATTGTAAGTGTAAAGTTCGCTTCTTGTACTAATTTTTTCTGAGTTTTATTAAAGCAACTAATAGGTTAGATTGTCCACAAGAACTACAGAGGGATGTATGGCTTGAGAGAGAGAGAGAGAGAGAGAGAGAGAGAGAGAGAGAGAGAGAGAGAGAGAGAGAGAGAGAGAGAGAGAGAGAGAGAGCGTGTGTGCGCGTGTGTGTGTGTGTATCTCTTCGCACGACCGGCGACTTGCGATTACCGAGATCGAATCTTATGTGTACATATACATACATGTAAAAGGTTCTTTTAGATTAAAGTAATGATTGAAAAAATAACTCACCGTGTTATACTATTCTTCCTTGCGATTGTATCACATAATCACATGGAGCTACAGTTGTCGAACCTTGCAGACCAGTGCGATCTACACGACTGCACGATGCTGCGACTCGCGACACGTGACGCGCGACGATTTTCAGTTGTCAAGAAAATCTGAACGCTTGGGATCATCGCATATCGCGCATCGCAACAGTTTGCAACCAACCATAAAAATTCGCGCGTTTTCTTTTCATAGCCAGGCCATCAGAACCGTATGCACAAGCGTGCATACAAAGGCGTATATTAAAGACGGCGCAAAATTACAATTGCAATCTAAATCAATTATCTTTGTATTAAACACCAATTGTGTGTGTTCGCTTCCGTTAGATTTATATTAATTTCTTTCAAAACCAGTACCGTATTATCAATTTAGATTTAAAGAAATCAATTATGTTACATATACAAAATCTGAAACCATACATTAATTAAATCGAATAATAATTAATTGTTTATTTTTCAATGTTATTAAAATCTTTCCAGTATATTTTTCAATACGTACACATTATCAGCTATATTAAGGTAATAATAAAAAATCATGCATGTTCTTTTTTTAAAAAATATTTTTGAATTTATAAAAATGTCTTATTTATAAAAGATTGAACGCAAAATAATCAACAAAATATAATGTTGTTTCTAAATGTATTGCTTGTGAAAGGTGTTATAGCTCAATCGAAAGATTTGCAATATTTCGATCTTATTAAACGTTTCAGAGATATTACAATTAATTCAACTAAAAATTTATAAATGTATTTCATGAAATATTTCATAAACAGCTCAACTGAATTTAAAGATCTGCAAATTATTTCATATGAAATGTTTCAGAAATAATTCAATTGAAAGTTTTTAAATTAATTGCATGTGAAAGATTTCAGAAACAACTGAACTGAAAGATTTTCTAAATTATTTCATATGAAATGTTTCAGAAATAATTCAACTGAAAGTTTTTCAATTTATTACATGTGAAAGATTTCAGAAACAACTGAACTGAAAGATCTTCTAAATCATTTCATATGAAATGTTTCAGAAATAATTCAACTAAAAGTTTTTAAATTTATTACATGTGAAAGATTTCAGAAACAACTCAACTGAAAGATCTTCTAAATCATTTCATATGAAATGTTTCAGAAATAATTTAACTAACAGTTTTTAAATTTATTACATGTGAAAGGTTTCAGAAACAACTCAACTGAAAGATCCTCTAAATCATTTCACTTGAAATGTTTCAGAGATAATTCAATTAAATTTTTCAAAAATTATTTTCACGTGTAAGGTTTCAGAAACATTTCTGTTGCAACATTTCATATGACACATTTCAGAAATCTTTCAGAAATGTTGCATATGAAATGTGAAAGGTTGAAATAATTTTGAAACCTTTCAGAAAGCTTTCTGCAATGATCGGTGCTGTATGGGTTTCAAAATGATCAATTAACTTTCCTCGTAAGTCCTCAACCAATATTTGTACCAATAGTAAACCACCTGCACTAAATATTCGTTCTACATGTGTGAAGGATGATACCAATGTATTACATGTAAATGACATACTGTCATTTATACATCATTAAAAGTGAACTTTTAAAGAAGTTAATAAATTAATGTTAAAAAATGATTAATTAAAGTTAAAAATTAACGCATTTAAAATTAACTAAATCAACTTAAAAGTTATTAACTTTTTAACATTTTATTTAACTTTTAACTTTTTAACTATTATGGTTACTACCGAAGCCTGTTGAAAATAGATCTAAGCAGTAAAGATTTAATTCTCACGACTTAACGGCCAAATTAATGAAAACATGGCTCACTTTAACGACGAGGTTCAGGCAACATCTAAGCAAAAGGTACTCGCATTTCATTCCTCTGTCTCACTCTCAAATACTTCATTGTAGAAATCAGATAGTTGAAATAACTCGTTAACCAAAATCAAACGTACGTATAACGATGCGCAGTTTGATATGAATTAAAACATGAAACATTATATCAGCACGAAAATCTTGCTTACCCGTCACATTAGCAGATAATTCTGCATTGGAGCGTGGCTTACTTTAACGACAGGGCTGGATTTACTATAGGGGCTTAATGGGCTATAGTCCAGGGCGGCAAAATATAGGGGCGACAAAATATGGAGACACAACGCGCCGCAGCATGTCATGCCGCGGCGCGTCGTGCCGCAGGACCGCGTTTCAGAGGCGGCATACGGCTGAGGTTCAATCGTACGCCGCGGTGTGTCGTGCCCATCGAAACCCTATCTCGCAAGAGAAGTTAGACCTCGATTATTACATATATGAGATCGAGCCCGGCGGCCGGCAATCGGCAACGATACTTACGATACGTGAGAATTAGCGTGCGACAATATTATATCCATTTATGTTTCATATTTTATGTTTTATCTTTTGTATTTTAAAATCAAATAAATTTCTTGATTAGTATATATAAATTTTAGTTATTAATCGCAACTTTTTACGTTTTTTTTCCTTTTACTTCCTTTTTTATAATTTGCATTAGATTGCTGTCGCAGCCTTCAATTTTTTTTTAAATATTATATAAGAAACATGAGTGATGGACGAATACAGTTAAGTGGAAGTCAGTACAAGAAACGTAGGTTGGATAAGGCTGAGAGAGAACGTAGTATCGTAGAAAAAACTCTTAAAATTGATAGTTTCTTTAATCAACCGAAAGTTGTTAATCAACTAAATAACTTTGAAAAACCAGCCATTTCCATTGCTGATTCTTCAAAACAGCTCCTTCCTATTACTGGTTCGGATAATATCAAAGAAATTATACCAACAGCTTGTGACATAGACCCTAATTCTAATTTCACCTCAAAGTCCCCAGAGCCAACTACTTCGTCTTCTATTACTAATATCAATCAAAGTAATAATTTGGCAGTTAATTCTAATGTGATTGTAAAGGATCCAGCTTTATGGGTAATAAACGATGCTACACGTAAATACGTTTTGCAGCATGGAATTAACCAAGATCATGTTCAGGATAAAAATTTTGATTTTTCCCGCTCAAAGAGACTTTGTGGTAAGCAATATCGATGTTTAAATGAATCTTTATTTAAAACCCAACTTGTCAATGGCCAAATAGTAAAGCGATCGTATTTAATGTACTCAGAAAGTTCTGGTTCAGTGTTTTGTGTTCCTTGTCAATTATTTGGTGGAACTACAAAAATAGCAAAAGAAGGATTTGACGACTGGAAGCATGGCAATGATGCATTGAAAAATCACGAGAATTCTTTTGAACACAAGTCGTGTGTTTTAGAAATGAAAATGAGATCAAACACTCTTGGAAAAATTGATACACATTTTTCTTGTCAAATAGACACAGAGAAAAAGTACTGGCGCAACGTTTTAAAACGGGTTGTAGCCACTGTCCGTGCTTTGGTAACTGCAGGTTTACCTTTAAGAGGTCATATCGAGAAGTTTGGTTCGTCAAGTAGTGGTAACTTTATAATGTGTCTTGAACTTATTTCTGAATTCGATCCTTTTTTGGCAGAGCATATAGCTAAGTACGGTAATCCAGGTCAAGGCCACACTTCGTATTTATCTTCTACTACATATGAACATTTCGTTAAGTTAATGGCTGAAGAAATAACGAAACAAATAATTAAAGAATTAAAGAGTGCCAAGTATTTTTCTAGTATAGTAGATTCAAGTCCAGACATATCTCATACTGATCAACTTGCAGTGATTGTGAGATATGTTTTGGAAAATGGACATCCTGTAGAGAGGTTTCTGTGTTTTGTTCCGAATGCTGGTCATAAATCAATCGAACTTTTTGATGCTGTTGTCACTGTGCTTGTGGGTTTTGATATCGATATTGCAAATTGTAGAGGTCAATCATATGATAATGCCATGAATATATCTGGAAAATATGCCGGATTACAAGCTAGAATTAATGAAATTTCTCCAAATGCTGTATACTCTCCCTGCTCAGCTCATTCCCTGAATTTAGTTGAAGAACATGCAGCAAGTTGTTGTAAAGAAAGTAATGACTTTTTTCTTCTTCTTCAAAATTTGTATGTATTTTTTTCAAGTTCTATTTATCGCTGGGAAATATTACAGAGACATTTAACACAACGTGAAAACAGAACTCTAAAAGGCTTGTCACAAACACGATGGTCAGCCCGTTATAACGCGTGTCAGAGTCTTAATAAAGATTGGAATGAAGTGATTGAGGCTCTTACATCAATTGCGGAAGATGAAACAGAAAAATCTTGTACTCGATGTGAAGCTTCAGGTATCCTCCGACAACTACAACGTCTTGAAACAGCTATTCTTTCTTCAGTATGGGATAATTTATTACAGAGATTTTATTTTTCTAGCAAGAAGCTCCAAGCAGCTGACATTGATCTTTATACTGTAGCAGAACTATACGGTTCACTAATAAACTATGTTGAAAGTATTAGGAAAGTATTAGGAAAACTTTTGATACCTACGAAAATACTGCTCTTAAAAAATCATTTGTTACAGAGTATGAAGATATATCGAAAAGAAAAAAGATAAGGAAACTCCAAGACGATGAATCACGAAATTTTGAAACCGAATTTATTGGGCGAAAAAACTTTAAAATCAATACTTTTTATGTCATAATTGATAGAATAGTTGCAGAGTTAGAACGTCGAAAAGCAGTCTATGAAAAGTTAAGCACGAGTTTTGGTTTTTTAACTAAAGGAATTACAATGGATGATAAAACTATTGCTAAAAATGCTGCCAGATTAAGTAATGAATACAAAGAAGACTTGCCAGATTCAGAATCGTTTCAAAATGAATGTCTCCATTTCTTTGGATTTTTAAAAAATTTAAATGAACCTCCAAGCACTATTCGAGAGATCTGCAAAATGATTTACGATAAAGGCCTCCAAGAAGTATATCCTTACATTAATATCGTACTTAGAATCTTCTTATGCATAGCTGTAACAAACTGTTCAGCAGAAAGATCTTTCTCAGTATTACGGCGCGTCAAAAATTATCTCCGATCTACGATGTGTGATGAACGTCTCAACTATTCAGCAGTTCTTACAATTGAGTCAGAAATCGCAAAACGTATAAATTATGATGATATAATTGATTCATTTGCTAATGCTCAGTCGCGTAGAAAGGTAATAAAATAAGTAATAATTAAAGAAGTAATTCACAATTAAAGGACCTTCATTTAACAAGTATTTTATTGTCAAAATCAATATTTTAATTAAAAATTAAACTATAATAAAATAAAAAAAAATAAACTTTAAAAAATTAAAAAAAAATTAAAAACAAGAAAACACCAAAAAACAAAAAACCGGAGTGTGAAGTCCTATCGTGCAGCCTTCTCGTGGCACACTCTGAGTGGTATTTAATAATTTATTTAATATAATAAATAATCAATTATAATACCAGCTAATGCGCGTAGGTTTTTTTGCAATATTATACAGAGTGACCCAGAAAATCTGCCCATGCCCTCATGGGTTGATAGAGCAAGTAAAACTGAGAAGAAAAGTCCTTTACCATTTTTCGAAATTCGCAATAGTTAACGAGATAAAAATTAATTAAAGTCGGCGAATGAAGGCGTACTTTCCTTACCCACCGCGCGCGGGACCGCCTAGCCGTCGCCAAACTCTTGGCTCGGCGACAGCCAGGCGGTCCCCCCCGCGCGCGGTAGTTGCTGCTTTACTCCCTCCTCGCCGCGCCGCCTGGTCCTAGCTTTTCTGTATATCTGTATATACAATCTGTATATACAAGTTGACAAGTTATATCCTAATATTAACCTATTAAAAGCTGTTACATTTGGAATTTATTTTACACAGGCATTAGACTTGTTAAGTTAAAAGTTGTTACACTTAGAAATCATCATGTTCAGGTTGCGTTATGCATTTCTTATAAAAATTCTAATTTTCACTGTACAAGGGGCGGCTGCTACTTTTCAGCCCCAAGCGGCAAAATACGAAAATCCGCGCCTGTTTAACGACGAGCTATCGGCAATATCTGAGCAAAAGGTACGAACATTTCATTCCTCTGCCTCTCTTATTCTCAAACCTTTATTAAGCTGAACCCCACACCATCGAAAATCAAGTTATTACCTAGCCAAAAATTTATTTAGGTGCCAATTTTGTATCACAGTCTGAATATTGCTCAAACCGTTTAGCAGGAAATTTGGTAAAAAGTGGGAGGAGGGTCCGGCTTGATATCAACTTCCTCATAACAAAAAAAATGTACATATATATATATATATATGTATGTGTGTGTGCGTGTGCGTGTGCGTGTGTGTGTGTATATATATAAGCTACGGATTTTATATATATATATAATCCGTAGCTTATAACATATTCAAATACCCACCAGTAAATCTTGTTCGACGGATATATCGGTTCCTTTTGTTAACTAATAACATTATTCAATAATTTACTCCACTGCCTCCCACAATTTCAATTAATTCTCCCATTTTCCTCTCAACAAATCCAATAATGATGGGTCAATAAATCCCACGCGTAAAATAGTATTGAATGTTTCCTACGATTCTATAATTGTTATCTGAGGATTCTCCTTTCCCCTCATTTTTCCCTCCTTTAAACCCGTCACAGTGGGCTCCAATATATGTAGTAATAGGAAGAAAAACAATTAGAAAAAATGTATATTCATAAACATACTGGTGGAGTAGAGACAAGAGGGAGAGAGAAAGAGAGAGAGAGAGAAATATATAAAAGAAACGGAGATATTTGTCTGCGAGCTGCCACAATTTCATGTTTAAATTTCCACCTCATAAATACATCAATAAAATTTCAAAACTCTAATTAAACATCGACATTTAAGTAAACATCTTATAAACATATTATTTTTACAAGAGATTATAAACATTCTATTGGTCTGTAAATAAAATGGTTTTCATCTTATTGAAAATAATAAATTATTCGTAACGCAATGTAACATATATAAAAAACTTCGATTTCCTAGTGTTTGAAAGAATAGCAGACAAGCATCAAAATTATGGTCGCATTATTCGCATTTGGCTGACGTTTGTGCCATATAATACGTTGTGCTCATCGAGCCGGGGGATATCAAAATAATATTCAAAAGTACAAACACACAGTACAAACACACTTTTTACAAGCTAGTCGACAATTTTCTGGACAAGGGTCTCATGTCACTCAAAATGTCGACAAATGGAAGGTATATCGGAAAATCTTACAACCGGACTTCCATTCCATATGTTAAACAAATTTATCGTTTGGCGAGTGCATCGATCGTCTAATCGACAAGTTGCTCGAAAAGGATGAGGAAGATATAAACGTCACTATATTTGTTAACAACTCGGTCTACAATATAGTGAGAGGTACGTGATGAACGCAAAAATGAAGATAAATATATCACGTAATAAAAGTGTGAAACGTACTATATTAATAGTACGTCGCGCCATAGCGTTTGCTCGTAGAATCAACTAACACAATAATATTTCAGAAACGATTTTGGGCATCCCGGCAAGCCAAACGTACAATGACGGAGAGGATAAATTTAGAAAGTAAGTTTTCTGTGATAATGTGTTTTTCTTTTAGAAAACTGCTCAGCAAATACAAAGTTACATGTAATACAAATGTTAGTTGTAACTTTCCACTGAACAATGTAATTATTATATAACGAGTTATATAACAGTACATTGTTGAGTGGAAAATTACAACCAACATTTATATTACATGTAACTTGGTGTTTACTGGGTATAACTACAGTAAATACTTAGTAACAAGTGTCTTAAAAACAGGAACCAGTTTATGATGATGTATAGATTTGCGCGACTATGGTTGTTAATCAATTAGATTTACCGATTGACAGCAGCTAACAAATCAGAGAAACAACATCAAAATGAATTAATGGACTTTTGTTCTAAAAAAAATGGAGGAAACGCACGAATTTCTACAAAAGAACGCTTTTCTCAATGGCCCAAGAACTAGAAAAACATCTTCACTTGAGTTCATGATTGAGTACATGATCAATATGAAGAATCTGCAAATCACTAAACAAGATGCTATCGAAAAATGTTGCACGTTTATGTTGGCCGGCCAGGAATCAGTCGCCACGGCCAATTCAATAACTCTTTTTTATTTGGCAAAAAATCTGAAATGGCAAAAGAAATGTATCGAGGAATTAAATGAGATCTTTGGTGAAAATAGAAGATCACCAATTATGAAAGATCTCATCAAGATGGAAAACTTAGAAATGTGCATTAAGGAATCTTTAAGTTTGTATCTTACCGTACCTTTGTTTGCGAGGACACTCGGGGAGGATATGAGAGTGGGTAAGATTTAAAGAAAAAAATTTTGCACAATAATTACTTTATTTTATTTGCATTTTTTTAAATTTCTAATTATTATCATTTTATTATTTAATATCTTTATATTATACAGGAGAACATGTAATACCGGCCGGTTGCAATGTAATTATAATGCCATATTGTACGCATCAATTACCTCATCATTTTCCTGAACCTCATGATTTCAAACCAGAACGGTTTAGCCCTGAAAACTCCGAAGAAAGGCCCACATACCATCCCAATCCATATGCCTACATACCATTCAGCGCTGGACGTCGCAACTGTGAGAAAAACAAATATTTAATAGAATATAAAATACATGTGAGAAATGTATTGTTTCTTTTTTTAGGATACAAACTTGCCGTGCTCCACATAAAATCGATCATCAGCGCTATTCTGAGGAAGAGTCAATTAGAACCGGTCCTCGGCAAGGAAAACTTTTTAGCTAAATATCGCATAACAATTAGAGCACATTTTGGCAAACTTTGGATCAAAATAGAAGCGAATGATAAATACAAACTAAAGCAATCCTATCATCAGGAACGGAGACTTTTGATTTTTTTGGGTGTGGAGTACCTCATCGAAGCGGGAGGAGGGGGGGAAGTGTAGTTAGTTTCAATAACATCGCTTTTGTTATACAAAGTGTCAAATGAAGTTCTCCCGTGGTCTCATGAATTGATAGAGCAAGTCAAACTGAGCAAAAAAGTTCTGTACTATTTTTCAATATTTGAAATAATTACCGAGATAAAAATTACTGAAGTCGACAAATAAGCGCGTACTTTCCCTACCCACCGCACGCAGGGGCCACTCGTTGGTACGCATTCATTCGCCGATTTTTATTAATTTTTATCTCGGTTAACTATTACGAATGTTGAAAAATGGTACAGAACCGTTTTGTTTAGTTTAACTTGCTCTATCAACCCTCGAGACAGGCGAACTTCATCGGACACCTTGTATATACAAAATATATTTTTTGTATATATTTTTTTCTACATTTAATATTTTTTATATATTTTCTCTTTACAAATATAAATCATCTTCTTTTACTTTTATCTTAGTATTCGCGCAGAAACTAGCTCTTATACTATCTAATCTTGTATTATAATTTTGGGTAAGCAGGGCAGTAACATGCATTGTGGGCACCATAGTCAAATATTGTTTTTTGTCAAACCAAAAATTTTTTTAATTTATCAAAAATTAAAATATTTTTTTTTAAATACCCCAAATTCTGAGTGTAAAATTTCACACCTACGGAAGCTTTGGGTGTGGAAAACTCCACACCCTCCATGAGGAAATCTCCGTCCCTGCTACACATAGTTATAAGTATTGTTAAAATTAATTTTTTTTTAAATTAATTAAACCTGACAAACTCTGAAAAATACTAAATTTTGATTTATAAATTTGTTAGCAATAGCATTTAAATCTAATTTTATCGTTTCTTTCATATGTAGACATAATATATTCAAAAAAAAGGAAAACCAAAATAACGCATGTTTTCAGGTCGTATAAACTTAAATAAGAATATAAACTTTATATAACGTATATAACGTATATAAGTAATTCAAAACAAATGTTGTGAATAAATTGTTTATCCGCAAAGAGCACGCGTGTGCTATAGAAACAATTATAAAATTATCAATAATTTTGATGCTTGTAAAAATCTTAAACTAAAATATTTCTTAGACATCGTAGAATCAAAATATATAAATTTCCGAGTTTGGTGCTCACTACAAACTGTTGTAAATGAATTGTATATCCGGGAAGAGCGCGCGGCACGCTCTAACATTAGTCGCCAGATTCAAGATTGTCAAAAATTAGTATTGTCTCACACGGATCATACAATGTAACTGCTTTCTATAAGTAACAATTTTGCTAATTGTTTATGAAAGATGTTTTTTTCAAAATAACGTCTCTTTAAAAGATTTTCATAAATCGTTGTTTCACTATTTAATTATTGCCAAAAGAAGGAAATAACAAAAAACGGATAAATTTAGTTACTTGCTTTAAAAAACAAAATAAAAAATAAAATAATCAATAAATGTTTAACAAAATAACTATGAAATCTTTAATTATAATGCTGAGAGACGTTTCAGGAAATTTTCAGTTTTTTTTTTAAATACTTTAAGATTTTCTTGATTAATCTCTATAATCATTATAATGTGTAATTATAACTGCGTGATTAACTTGTACAATAAATATTGTATTAAGATATTCAGCAAAGTAAATATTTTTCGTGATTTATTTATTTGATCTTACAAAGATATTTGAAGATATTTAAACACTCTGTAAACACGTATTCGACATGTAAAATTTAAATTGCATTTTTTAAATTATTTTTGTAAATACATTTTATGTTTTATTATTTATTTACTAGACAATATTTGTATTTATAAATTAAAGTAAATTAAATAATGCAAATATATGGATTTTCTTTTAAAGAAATTAACATACAGTTGTATATATAAAAATATCTCTAAAAATTAGTATAGAAAATCTTTAGCGGCGCATATGCTTAATCGATGTAGTTTATAGGCATCGATACAACAGAAAATAGAAATTGTCACAATGAAACAATTGTTTTATTGCAATATTGATAAATAATAATGCTTTTCTTAACAACGTTTCTATATATTTTATATCACATTTTAAATATGCGCTATTTTAAATATAATTTAATTATTGTTTTTGGATTAAAAGTACGAGATAATATAACGAATCGCCGAGTATTTTAAGTAATTAAAATTTGTGATGTATCGAACATTTACTAATAATATATATTTTATGTAATTTGTATGTAAATGTATTAAGTGAGCAATATTAAATTTTGATTGTATATTTTTCAACAGACCATTGTATTTTCATTAACCATTAATTCGACTTTATTAATTATATCGTATTACATGTTATCAGAGCAAAGTTTTCAACGTTGTTTTCCAATTTATTTATCATTAAACAGAATTTTGCGGATATAAAACTTCGATCGATATCGGTCTGAGGGTGCGGTGTGCTAATTAGTAAATACTGTCGTAATTAACTTCACGTTTTATCATTTACTATATGTATCGCATGACATAAATATGACATTTGTATATTGATAATTTGTTAAAACCCTCCTATATTCAAAGTTCGTTCATTACGTGTATTTTCAAAGTTCGTTCATCGTGAAATTGCGTACTATCGTGAATGTCGTACGGATTACTATCAGGAACGTTATGCAAAATGCTGCTTATATTCTAATAATTTTTACGCGATTACAACTGTTTCCGCGAGTACAGAATTTTCAGTCAAAAAATAAGAGTAAACACAGAGACAAAAGAGAGAGCGAGGACGTATATTATGACAGTCCAGACAAGCTTGGGATAACGGGGTAGCAATTAGGGTGCATAATATATTATGGATTATTTTATTTATTGCACGTAGACTTAATCATTAATAATTATTTTGTGTAAAATAATTATTTCTTGAAATATTAATTATTTTGGTTATAATTATAACTAGGGTACATATGTAATTTATAATTTGATACAGTTTGCATTGTAACTAAGTTATGAAAATCAATAAGAGATGACAAATCAGTACGTTTATGAGGGCATTTATGAACAAAAACTTCATACTATACTATTGAATAATTTTGGTCGTTTACGATTCGGATTATTATAATCCTCATTTTTATATTAAATCTTTGACTTTAAGTAATTTTTAAAATGTTATTAAAATAAACATTATCATTGCTGTGAACTAGTTTATATATTTAATGAGATTTTAATATTAAAAAATATTACTTAATAACAATTTTATTTGATTATTATTTTAATCAATGACAGAATTTGAACTCTTAACAAAATATTTTTATAAAATTTTGCATTTTTTTTTTTATTATATGACTTATAAATTCTTACTCTTTAAATCTGAATCTTCTTGATGTGTAGTAAACTTATGTCTGTGATTATCAATAACTCTTTACTGTCTTTTAGTAATTAAGAGAGGGTGATATTTTTACTTGTCGAAATCAGTGTATGATCACTGGAAGACAATGAATGAAACTCTGATTGATGTAGTTATAAGTATACTACTGAAATCATTATAAGTATACTGTTTAACGTATTTCAGTGATTCCAATTTAGAGAGATTTTTATAAAAAAATATGTTACAATGTTTTAAAAAATATATTTTATAAATAGTGTTGTGCCCCGAGCTGAGCCACCCTTGCGAGGCGAGATCGAGCTGCAGGGTGAATGAGGCCGCGTAGCGTTCTCCGTGACAACGGCTGTGTTTGTAAACTAGCTGTGTGCGTGCCTTAATGGACGTTCTTGCATGTATCGTCGGTTCGGGTGATCAGATATAAAACGACGATTCTCTGACGGAACACAAATATATATATTTTCTTGGGATACAATGTCTGGCTACGTTCGCTTTACAAAACTTAACTCTCAGAACTAATGGCGGTAAAAGAGAAGGCTCCTTCTTCCTCCTTGTCACTGTTGCCAACTTAACCCTTTTTACTAGATCACTATCAATCAAGCTAACCTTATGTAGATTAACGCACGCACGAATCTAGCGCTAAGCGCCATCTATGAAACAGTACATACATAGCGTTTTTCATTGGGAAAACTAGTGCGCACTGAGTGTGCACTCGCCGCTGGCAATTGGACGTTTCGGTTCGCGCGATGACGGTGCCAACGGAAACGCCCAATTATCTACAGCAAGTGCAAATTCAGTGCGCACTAGTTTTCTCAATGAAAAACGCTAACAGTGAGACTGTATTGCACAAGCTGTCAACTGGACAGCTGGATTTGGTGACAAACCGTTCTGCCAAATGGACGTGCTTATTGTTTACAATAACAGTGATTCTATGTTGAGTAAAAAAGTCTTGCTTAATTCGGGCGTGAGTACGCGAGTAAACGAGTAGTGTTGCGCGGCACCTCGGTTGCTACTCTGAACTGCGTTGAGCATAACAATAGGCTTGTTTTCTATTCCTGCACTAGACTGCACTGGAACGTTCTTTCTTGCTTTCGCTAACTATCAAATATATATCTATTTCATTTTAAGTGCACACTAATTTAGGGAGTTTAGGAACAGAAAACAAACGGAATATAATGGATGGAATAGTTTTCCAATAATTTCCAATAGTTTTTTTGCTTAAAATTCAGTATTTTTCTATAAGAGAAAACTGTTGTAATTGTATACTGTGACGTGACGTCCTGTTTGATTGCTTATCACAGGGATCGTAAGATCCGACCGAAAAACGAACGCTGCGGTTATAGGTCCTCTCGGCTCGGAGACAAACGTGTCGGTGCGTGCAATAGAAATTTCTCGCGTCTTCGTTTTGTGTGTGCGTTTGTCCGTTATATTTTACCGACGTTTTGCACGAATTTTGAGATCGGCGGCTAATTTTGCGGAAGCTGTATCAAAGATGTCTCACCCGGCGAGAAAATTGCAAGGAAGAGGACGTACGCCATCAGGAAATTATGGGATCGTGCACAGGACAGCGGGAACGCGCACCACGGGTGATCTCCGTTCATTATTTAATTACTTTCATATCGTCACGCACGTATGCAACATTAAGGCCGTTGCATCTTGCAGAATATCACAAGAGGGAAAGTCGGACGAGGGGAAATCGACACTCTACACAGAACATCGCTTGGAGATTCCGACAATAGAATTGCAAAAAGAAATTTCTGTCTTGGTCCCGAGCGTGGAGGCTGCGGACACGGTGAAAGGTCCGTAAGGATAGCCATCCAACCACGGAAAAACCACGAGAAAATTCGCGGACTGTCCAAAAACACCGACCTGCCTAAAATTACGCGCTGAAGCGCGACAGTCTAATTAATGAGGACCGCGAAGATTGCGCGATTAGGCAGACCCAATCGCGAGGCGTTACGAGCCCTCGTGCGTGGGGCGAGAGATCCTACGTGCCACCTGCGGAAAATCCTTGTGATTCACTTCGCTGTGAATCGAGAGAGTCCGCTTGAGGCCTCCTACATATTGGGACGTGTTTGCTCATTACTGATATTCTCTTAACTGCCGATTACATTACAATCGGCCTGCCGGGACAACGTTGTTGTCCTTTGAGCTTTGATTTCTATTACTGTTTTTGTATCGTGGTCGTATTGTGCCTATAATCCTGAAAGTGGGAACCAATAATCAAGAAAAAGAAGAAGCTGTGGGTCGAGCCTCGCTACGAGTCGAGAGAAGGACCGACGCCTCGAGGATTTCTGAACTAAGACAGCGTACCGTGGTAAGATAAACTATTCTTGTAAAGTCACTGATTTTACCGATTGGATAGGTCGCGCGTGCGGTGAGTGTAAGAGATGGTTTATAATAGTCGTTACCGTAAGAAATTCTCCAATCATAGTTGATTATTCTTCTGTAAATCGACTATGATTGGCCAATTTCTTACGGTTACAGCTATTATAAACCAACTTTAAGTCAAGTTTGCATTTCGTGTGAGTAGCTTTTCCGTAAAATTCGGAGCACGGGTTTAAGTACGGTGCGCTCTATTCTGCCGGTGCCGCCCCATTCGATCACGTCGCATATTAATTATTACACTCCTGTAGTGCAGTAATGTTCAGTAGTATTTTTTCTACAAGAGAAATCGGAATTTATGATTGATGCTGAAGTAGTCAAATGAGTGTTTTTTAATTATTGTACTATTAAAATAAAATTAATTGCGCATTTATATGCTTAAAAAGGTTAGTAAAAAATGTAAAAAACATGGGATTTAGGTTTGTATAATATACAGGGTGTCTGAAAATTCCCGGATTCCTTAAATAATTTTAGCCTGCAAAAATAGACAATTTTATTGCGAATGTACTGAGACGATGTGATTTTTATAGAATTTTGCGTGCTGAACACGAATCTGTTGTCGGTATTTAGCTGTCACGTTACAATTTTGAGAAAAATGATATCAAAGAGGTACAAAACGATTTTGAAAGTTTCCATGTTGTTGTAATGTAACATCCGCAGCAAAATGTTTTTATAAATTCCGTTTACGCCACGTGAAGGTATATGCACTTTTAGCTTTAAAATCCATTTTGTTTCATTTCGCTGAGATATTTCGTTTTCTAGATATAGTTGGAAGAAGAAATAGGGGTAGGTGGGGCAAGAAAGAGTAGGAAAGTAACACGGGATATCTCCTGTATCGCGCGATTTGAATGTAAAAATTACAATCGAGCATACGCTATAGATGCGGCTCTTTGATAATTAAAAGTTACCCGAGAATCAATGAAATAGCTGCGTTTTTAAGATAGACCATAAATACTTTCGTGCGATTTCTTTGTGACTACAAGAAGATATAATAGCGAGGAAGCAGACAGAGGCAAAGAAAGGAAAAAAGAGAGCAAGAAATGTATAAAATAAAATTATATAAGAGCCAAAGGAACTTATAAAAAAAAAATTAAGCTAAAAACGCATAGGTATTGTACCTTGCCAGAGGAATACCCTCTTATCCCACCCGTCGGGCAAGATGGGAAGAAATGTCTCTTTTTGGTTTTTATTAAATAAAGTTTATAATATTTTAAAATTTTATTTTAATGATAAATATATTGAAAGACAAAATGTCTAAAGAATACTATAAAAATAAAAATGACTCGTTAATTATGAAAACCTAACTTTTATTCATTATCAAAGCTTAACACTGCCCTGTCTTACCCCATCTTCTCCTATTAATTGTGCGTGCGTATCACCAATATGATTGCTCGGTATGATGTCTCTCCAATAAGTACGAATAGTTATTTCGGACGTATTTTTGAATATTAAATATGAAAACATTAATAGAATTTGGCTATCACATCACAAAAATAATGGAACTTTATAATTATTCTTGTTCTGCTTAATATCACGTATTTTATTGTCCAAAAATAGAGCAATGAATTAATATCACTCATTAATAAAATATGTCGCAATATTACGATGTGAATCTATAATATAAGTTTTCTAATTTGATGGATACTTCCTGTGACATTTTAACTTCTAACAAAATATATTTATAAATTTTGTTTACCAGACAATTTTTAGATTTTTCCAACATCTTACGTGTAATGTATTATGTTGATTTGTGTCTGTTTTTACACAGATTTCTATATCTTAAATCTAGAGGCGCGGTTGCGTCTCGGCGCCAAGTCAACGCATTAGCGAGATTATAATAACATAACTACATATTTTATTCTTACGTATTCGAATAAACTGGAATATTTAACTTACAAATGACTATATTGCTCTTTTTAACGATTTGATATTGGTTACCATTCATTGATTACCATACAGTCACAATTTGCGAAATTCGTATCAATATCATTTGAGTTAATTGTTCGTTTTTTCAAAGTTAATAAATTTGTTCATGAGGCGTCATTACTTATGCTTCTCCGCACGGTTGAGCAAGGCAAACCAGCATTGCGATAGAATTACGATGGCATTTAAAAGAACATGTATTCGCATAAATAATTCATTAGATACGATTCTCTCTCTCCGCTAGACTTTACGCTAACCACGATGATGGCGTCATGCGTGCAGCAAATCCTTCTCGGGCGAAGTTCGGAATTTGTAAGCACAATTATGCAAATATGTCGGTATTCTCGATCCAGGGCTTGCCTACGTATTAGGCAACGAACCTGCTTAAACCTTCGCGAAAGTTTTGCATTCCGCGAAAGGGACTGTTATAACTACCAATTCGATTTCGCACAAGCTTGACAAATCGAGCACTTATCGTCTTAAGAATAAATAAATAATTATTCGTATCCAAAGTTTCTTTGAAAGTTGAAGACATGATCAGATAGAAGGACTAAAGGAGTTGCCAAAGATGCCAAAGAAGTAAGAGAATAAGTGAATAAATAGTAATAATCTTTAGCATTTATTAGGAATCTACTACATTTTGTTGAGCGTATATGCTGTATTTTTTAATGTTAAATTCATATTAATACAAAACTAGAGATTGAATAATACAAATATTAATATCTATTTATTAAACAAATTACATTGAAACAAATAACTATGTAAAATAAAATTAATTTATATTTTACATTTTAAACTGTTATAGAATCTTTATAGATTTCACAAAATATGTCTATAATTACGATTAGTAATAATAACTAAGTAAATATTTTGTATGGAATTTAGAGAAATTATGTGAAAAAATAAATAGTTGCTTGTAGATGCATTATTAACATAAACTATTAAATTGTTAGTCAATTTAATGTTGCAGATTCCATTTTCATGTAAAGAATGCGTTTTGAGACCGACAAATATGCGGAGCGTAGATAAGTTGGAGATTGGAATAATAAAATTATATACACACGAATATTCAATGTTGGCTCGTACTGGCATTATTTTGTTGCATATTTCTGAAAATAAAGTTAAAAGAGAGAGAGAGAGAGAGGGAAAAGGAGAAAGAATAAAACGTTGCAAGATTTGCATAGAGGAATGATTTAAACGAAACTAGTTCAAAATGACTGTCAACATTTTTCGATTGAATGTATCATGAGGATTCACTGCATACAAACATTTTTTTCTTTGATGATTCAACGATTTTATCGCGTATATTGTTTTGCCTTTATTATATGTAATTTTCCATTGTAAATTTTCCGTTACAACACGTTATGTACGATTATCTATAACCTATATATTTTTACGTTATTCAAAATTATTTCTTGCTTATAAACGGCAATAACCAAAATAACCGCAACAGTTTTATGATGAGTTTTATGACTGTTTTATACATTGTAAAAATTTAAAATTAAACATTTTTGAATTTTTATAAAATAATTTAATACATATAATGTTATGTGCTTGTAATTTTTACTTTAATTTTTGTATTTTTAATGTTTGGAATAATATTATAAAAATTGATGTAGAATGAACGTCAAGAAATAGATAATGATGTAAATAAATAGATAATGCTGTAAAGAAACAGAAAAGTATTTTAAATGTATATTTGAATTTTTAAAATATAAACAACTTAATACATATGATATTAATTTATTAACATACAAATCTAAACAAAAACGCCTTCCACGGTCGTAGCTGGATCTTGGTGCTTTTGTATTTACTCGTGTGATTTTATATACTTTCTCAGATTCAACACAAACTGCGCCGATGCGCGTCGTTACTTTCGGTCTTAACACAGCTATAATTGAACAAGAGCCAGTTATATCACATTTATTATTAAATTCAAATTAATTTAATATGCTATACACGATGCTCACTAGCATCAAATATTAACCCTCTCCTCCCTGAAAAAACTGTAAAGAATTTATTGCGGAAAATATCACCTCAGCCAGGGTTCCAACCTGGGACCTCCCGTATCTCCGGTACGGGTGTCTTAGCCAACTCGACCACTGAGGCTGTGATGATATTTCTCACAATAATCGGCTATGAGTTAGAACGCATTTGATGGCCGCGTGATTTAAAGTAGAAAGATATTCAACCGTTCATGTAACATACAAATCTAAATGAGAACGCCTTCCACCGTCGCCGCGTCGTAGCTGGATCTTGGTGCTTGGTCAGTGATATTACTGACTCTTGTTCGATTACAGCTGTGTTACGACCAAAAGTAACGGCAATCAGCTTATATTGAATCTAAGAAAATATATAAAATTACACGAGTAAATACAAAAGCACTAAGATCCAGTTATGACCGTGGAAGACCGTTCTTGTTTAGATTTGTATGTTACATGAACGGTTGAATATCTTTCTACTTTCAATTTATTAAATTATTAAGTTGTTCTTCCTTAAAATACGAGTTTAATATAGATAATAATATTAGCTTGATCTTGTAGTACAATAAAAATATATAAAAAAAAGAAGGTACTTGTGAGAGTTGTGAGCGTTAATAATCATTAATTCACTTACTTTTTAAATATAAATTTTCTATTACGATATATTTACACTGCGGTTGTGAGAAAGTTTTACGATCAAAATATAGTTGTTAATTTATGAAAACTAAACCATTGCCATATTTCGCAAAATAAGTTAATTGTCAATCGCATAAAGAAAAGATTGTACTTCTTTGATATAGAGATACAGACTTGTTTGCAGCGTAACGCAAAGCCACGAGCTTAACGGTTTCACTCGGGCTTCCTGTTAACGGTAAATATTTAATGGCAAAACCAATGGGATTTGCTGATCAATGTAAACCTTTTTCCGCTCGTCCAGCTTCTGAGGCAAGAGCCACGTGGCATCTTTTGCTCCCTTTGCCGTTCTGCGGAGGTAGTGGCGAGCGAGTTCAGGAAAGCGAGTTCACCTACCAATTTATTTTTGTCCAAATGGAAAGAACCTCGCCAAGAGTCGCCCTTGCGATGCTTTTTCGAGGTAGAAAATGAGAGACGGAGGTTTATACATTTCGCAATAGAAATCACTACTCTTGGCTTCTTTTGATATTTCGACCTAAACTTGGCTTCTATTCGAATTTATTGCCGTTTCGGAAATATCATTATTCTAATTCGATAAACGTTGATATTATACTTCATGGTGAATTTTGAAAGAGTTGTTACATTACTGCGATGAACGGAACAAAAAATAGATCATTAACGTACAATTGACTAGACTAATATAAAATTGACTCAATTTAAAGTAAACATATACTTCTATATAATAGTAGAAAAATAAGATGATTCTAACTTAGTTTTCGATCAAGATAATTGCATAAGAAAAGAGCTTATTGCAATTATTCTTATAACTTATATAATTGCCCGTTCATGTAAATGATATGAATAATATTAATATGATATATAAATGTTATTAATATTTCTAATAAAGCATGTTTAATAGTTTTGTAATGTACTAAATCTTAAGTGAGCTTTTAAAATAATATAATCTGAAATCGCAATATATATCCGTGTTATATTATTTTTTTGATGAACCATATAAATAAAAGTTTTCTTTATGTGTCCCCTAATGGATACTAGAAAACGCTCTCGAACGTGCATTGTTGGCAAAGTATCTATAAAATCATAGAATTGGAATACGATTCTTAAGAAAAAGTGTTCCAATAAACTGATTTTTAACTATAGTCATAACTAATATCATCACTTTTTCTTAAGGGAGTCGATATATCAATAATCAAAAATGCTAGAAGGATAAAGGATATATATTTTCTAAGGGAAGGAGCAGGCGTGTGTTATATCTTTCGTCTGGACCACACGTGCTGAAAGAATATATTGAGCATCGCCGTCGCAGTCGCGGCTCGTAACTACAATCGCCTCTTGACTCTGCATCCGTGCTGCATCTCTGCGCAGATACTGATCCGAACAAATGGCACGCGCGTGCATGCGTTGAAAAATACCGAACGAGAAATTCTCTGCGAAGATGCACGTGAACAACGTCCAGAACGAGACCCGGGTACCGACACGTTTTTATTCCTTTTCGGGTATGCCATTTCATTAGAGACAAGTTGTGCAACATATTTTCATTTTACATGAGTCGGTCGGGTTTCTGTTTTATTTCATTTGTTTTAGTCATTTTGCACTACATCTTTTTAGTCACTCTCTATTTAATGAAAATATGACAAATAAAAGCTAAGAAATTTATTAACAGAAATTTAGGAATCCTTTAAATCTTAAATATTTATTTTTAGTAGAAAGAAATTATTATTTTTAACGGTATAACTGTATGGTAAATGCTGCCTTACAAATATATATTTTACAATAAAAAGCGTAATCACACATTTTTGCTTGAATATTGAACAAGGTGTAATTTAGACTTGGAAATTTAAAGATAGAGTTTTTTATTTGGCCTAATATCAATTTTTTATATTGTACCTAAGTAAAATATTATATTCAATAATACAGTATAATACAATATATTTTAATCCATAGTAATAAAATCAATACATTGTAATAAAATCTGCAAATTCTCTAAAGTATTAAAAAATATTAAAAATTTAGTAAAATCTGTAGAATTGTGTAATACATAACAAACCAAATTTAAAAAAAAATACTGAATAAAAATTAATATTTCTTTTAAAGTAAAGTAGTAATTCAACTTATAAATATACATATTTATAATATTTCATATTACGAATCTTATTTTATTGAATTTATTGCGTGATTAGTCAATTTGCTAATCATGCAAAATAACAGCTTAGTATCAACTTAGTCAATATTTCCAGATGACTTAATGTGTTAATCAATATGAACTATCACAAAGTGACATGGATTGACGATGAATCCGAATATATGTTTAGGTCAATCAATCTAATGGAAATCGTAATGTATTTTCAATAGACAAGAAAATCTTATCGATAATCTCGAGAGATATTCGATCAAGTATTATGATGAAATAGTAACTATTAATTTAGAAGTACTTTAAAAAATTGAGTTGCTTAAATGTATAAAATTTATTTGATAAATGCATTTGTTTGCCAGTTGTTATTATATATACATTTGGTGATCAAAAAACATTATGCAATTTTATTGGAAAGGATAAAATTTTATTTGTAATGTATCAAAAATTTTTAATTAAATTATATTAAAATAAGATAAATTTTTTATTTAATGTATTTGAAAGAATTAATTAAGGAATTGATTTTGTTTGCTTAATGTAATTAACGTAAATAACTATTTTACTTGTCAAAAAAATTAGTAAAATTTATATTTCAAAACTTTTCTTATATTTCTATATTTTCTATATTTAAAAGTAATAAAAATGAAACAATAACTTTATTTAAAGATATGTAATCTTAATGTCTACAATGTCAAACTATGCTGAGGTAAACCTCCTAGTGATCATATACCTATATCTGGATACGTACACAAAAACTTTATTTTATTAATCTCAAATACGTTTTTATTATAATATTAACATTTAATTAGAATTTTTAATGTTTAAAGATTATAATTTAAAATAATATGTTTCTGTATAAATTTCTGAAGTACGTCCGATGATTAGGACGTTTATCTCATACCTTGGCAGTTTTGTTATTAAGATTTATTCACATCCAAAATAGTCTAAAAATATAAACTATCTAAAAAATAATTTCAAGTTTAAAAATAATCTTATTACTGTTAATTTATCTATAGTTATAAATTAGATATTAGATAATGAGAAAAACGTAAGAAATAAAAGGAAGTGCCTTTTCTCTGTCAAAGCGGATTTTGACGTTTATACATAATAAAAATAGTTATTATTTAGTAATTATTAGAATAAAATGAAGTATTTTGTGGACGTTTTTCTTTGCTTGCCAATATTTTAAAAACAGAAAAAGATAACACAAAATTAATTGATGTTTGTAAAAAGTGTGTATTTTAACTTCAAAATGCACTATGGTAAACATCGATAGCTTACGTTTAACTGAAGTTACAGAATAAAATTTATATTTGTAATATAGACATACAATTGCATATTCCATCACTACATAATGCTTCGTTATGTTGCACAAAACACCTCCAATGCCCATTTATCATAAATCTCTCGCGCTCTGTAGCAAACACACCAAATATTTCATCGCAATGCACGATATTTCTTGATAGCAGACATTTCAATGATTACGCACAATATACAAACTATGGAAAATAGTAACGAGACACTTACCGAAAATAGCGATATATTTTGTAAAAGAATGAATCTGCAATGCCACAAAACAAACTTCTGCCTATAAAATACGCGCGAAACGTTTCATTTATTTGAGACTTTGTAATCTAATGCGTATTCGAACAATAAATAATTCGTACTAGAACGGCAGCTTTTATCTACTACATCGCTTAGAAAAATTAGAATTTTACAAAATATCTACTGCACAAAATATTCCACTCTATCCTATTAAGCAACAAGATTCGCTTCGACCGAGAAATAACACCTCTTATTTCTCAAACTATCAAATTCATTTTGAATTATTAATTATGTACCTGTGATACGTCCCGTCGGCAGCAATCGAAGACTGCAAAACAAAAATTCCTCCATCTTCGCACTTCACCTTGGTGTTGTGATAAATCGCAATTTTGCTCTTCTTTTTGGTCGAGTTTGGGAAAGCAGAAGTAGTAGACATAGAAATACTATCACTAGGCAAGATAATCCTCTTGCGGACACCAAATCTTTGGCCTGGCATACTCCGATATCCTTTTAATCATCCTTTTTTTCACTTTATCCATTTTACGTCTTTGTGTGCTTTCGCGGTTTTTTTTTTGTACTTTTACAAATGTTAGAGTTAAAAAATCTCAATTGCACTGTAAATCTGCGTTTGAAATCGCATCGGTCATTGATAGTTTACCTACGGTTCGTCACGTCCGAGTAATCGATAGAGATTGTGGCCACGATTGAATGCTCACCTTTTATGTAGAATCGCCAACTAAATACATTGCTTGGTTAGTAAATGACACAATTACGTTACGATGAGAGGACCCGTCGCGGTGCAATAATTTCGTTACGCCAAGCTGAGTAGACAAATAAGCGATATCCTCCCTCCGTCATTATCGGTTCTCAATCCACCTTGCAAACAAGTTTGTAAAAAGTGGCATGATACGCGTCAGAAAGATAGAAGAAAAAGAGAAAGTTTTTGAGAAACGCTATCTTTTGTGACGCACTAAGTCCACGATTCACGACATCGTATAAAAGAAAATTCTCGACTCAAAGGAAAACATCCTTCCGCTTACACCCCGATAAAACGAACTGCGATCACAGACTGTTGGTAAAAAGAAAATTGCGAGGACGCTCTTTGAGTTTTTAGCGCTTACTGGTAGCGCGTGGTACGCGCAAGCAAGACTGACTGAAGGTTCTTCTTATCTGTTGCGCGTGAGGTAATAAATAACTAGTTGCAAACGATTAGCTTTTCAATAGTTACGGCTAGAATTTAAATAGTATTAAATTTTTAAACTTTATTCAAAACCTTGAAAATGGTTTCCTACAATAAATGGAAATTTATTAGGAAGATTATTTTATCTACCGTGCGAATACATGGTGATAAATAATTGGCTAATATACTTTATTTGCATAAATGATTATATTCGGAGATTGTTATAAATATTTTTTTACATTTTACAAATGGTTAGTGCATAAAATGTAATATTAATTTTTATGTTTTTTGAATTTCTTATTAAAAAATATATTTTTATGAACAGAACAAATAAATTCTTTTTATAATAAAGACAGAAATAGATAATATATGTAGAGAAGAAGGTGATATTATAGCTCCTATTTACATTTCATACAATAATTTTATCAATAATCAATATTTTTAATTGCAAACTCAACAATTGTATTTGTCAACATATTATCGTAAATCTATTCTAAACTTAAAATTACTAGTATATTTACTGATATTTTTATTACTTAAGATGTTATATTCTTTAGAAAAATGTAATAACCCTTTATAATGAATCGAAGAGAGATAGGATAATGAGATATAATCACAAATAGATTTAAATAAACTAGTTTTGTTTAAAGAAACTCAGTGTTTTGCTATAAAACTATATATTTATTTTTATTGCGGAATGTATGTATGTACATACTTATTCCGCACGTAGACTGTAGTACTGAAAATTTATAATACATGTGATGTAACTGGATTGGTAATAGAATCATAATCAACTTGTTGAATAACTACTTCAAAAAAAAGCTTTATTAGTAATGTATGCAGACGACTAAAACGTTAAATATAAAAAAAGAACACATGTACATATATTCGTGTAATAATATATCCAAGTTTAAAAACGATAAAGAAATATGTGTAATTAAATATTAAAATGTACCTTGAAAATATTTTTAACTGTTCAAAAATAAAAATATCTATAACTAATTGTCCGGGTTACGAAGTAACGCGTTATTTAATTGTAATATCATTACTGTTAAAGTTATTTTTTTTTTTTAGTAATGAACTAACCGTGTTAGGTTTTCTTTTTTAGTAATTGTAACCATAATATAGTTTTTTTCTTTTTTTTAATAACGATAAATTTAACAATTATGGAGAAAATAGCGAGTCGTTACATTTTAAGTAACTTTCCCAGTCATAACTATTGTGCATTAACATATTAGAACCACTGCATAACGGCGGGCTAAATAATTTTTTAAATAGTCATTAGAATTTATTATCTCATAACGTACATAATAAGCTGATCATAATATCTATAAGAGCCATAATATCATTTCCTCTATAGAATTGTATAAAGTTTTGAATGATTCGTCCTGTGTGAGTGCATTATCGAAGAAAGTCAAATGACATGATAAGTTGGCGCCTTTTTTATTTGTTGCTTTTATCTAGCTTTAAGATAAGCCTTCTTCGAGTTTACTTCTCGTAGTATGCACGACTTCGTAAACTGTTCCTCCGAGAATCCATCGTAGGGGCATTATCGGTCGCGTTATTCTCCCTCGGCACGAGCGCACGGCTTTGGCCTATTTTTTTCGCGTCGAACTCAAAGGAAAATGCCTAACAGAAGCAGAAATATGAACACACACGCGCCTCAGTTTCGATGTTATGTACGTGAGAATTGCAAATTCTAGCTAGCGAAATAGACGAGACGCGCTTCTCGTCTGCAAGAGCGCGGCCGAACGCATCGAAGTAACCAATTGAAATGCTCGCTGCGTTCCCTCACGATCCTTACGATCCTGAGGGAAATCCTTTCCCTCGTGCCACACGCAAAGATATAGTAGTCGGGGCGAGCATAAAGTACGCGACGATATATGCCGCAAGGTAGGTGCGAATTTATGTCCTTATCCTAGCGATGCTACTGCTCGTCTCGAACCACCGCGAGTGGTTTTACCAGCGAAAATGCCGGCGAGAATTCATCGTTAAACGCCGGATATTTGGTAGAAACTTTATGGCATACTGTACATACACGCTTCTGCCAAATCCTTGGATCCCGACATAAGATGAAGCTCTCTTTTACGTTTAAATTTTCAGATAGATTTAAATTCAGAAATGCGGATAAACAAAGACAAAATCTAAAGAATTATCAATTTGACTTTCCGATTATGTTTCTATAAAATTCACATTCATAAAAAAAATTATGCTCTAATATTAGATTATATAATTTTAATTTGACATTAAAGAAGTTATGAGATATCGTTTTTATTTTATTTACTTACTATTGCGTTTAAATATATAAATTGATATAGTTAAAAAAAGTAATTTAATTTTGATAGGAGAAAGATGAATAGAAAAAGAGGAAATAATACACGAGGTAGCAATATTCAAAATTATTCTCTTTTAATGAAATCAAACAATTTATCATCGTTAATTTTCATTTAAATCTCTGACCACACTCGGAATTTACGGCTGCTGCGGAATGTCATAAATACATGCCACAAATAAATAAATCACTGGTGAACCACGAATGAATTAAAAACTATGACATGTGATAACAGCGCAGATTATGAATATCTGTGTCGTTAACGCTAACAAAAATATTGAAACAAATTTTTTATAATGTTTCAACCGCATACGTATAGAGAATTATAAACGTTGTAATACTCATTGTTTATGTCAATAATTATTAATTGAGAAAATATGAAATTTATGTTTTTAATAAATTATAGAAAGTTAGTGGTAACAGGTAATAATAAAAGAGCAATTAAAGATATATACTGTTATAATAATTTGCTAAAGTTTTACCTTCTAGATAACAATTGTAGCAAATGTATGATAGTACTGTCATATAATCAGTTCTGATATTTTAATTAATCGATCAAAGTACTATTTAAATAGTAATAAAATTTAAATCATATCTAAAATTCAAGTTGTAATAAAAAGAAGTAATTTTTTTATTTTGTCGAAATTTAATGCGGAGAATAAACCAGATAATTGGATAAGAAGCATCATATGAGAATTGAACAATATTGCAGAATCTTAAATTTGATAACATCATAATCATTTATTTCCTCGAACTGTGATGAAGTAAACAATTGGGTGAGAAGCAACGTATAAGGATTATGTATTATTGTAGCATTTTCAACTTTGCTATATTTGTTAACAATTTCCGTAGCATTTTGTAATTCGCAAAGATAATATCAACTCTTTCAACAGATTCTCGGTTGCCTTGATTGTAGAGTGAGCGCAGAGCATAGGGATGCACAAACTGTGCCAGAGCATACCCTATAAGCGCTTAATATTATTTGATATTAAATAATATTCTTGGTATATCCTTAGAATATTAAATGAATAATATAAGAATATACCAATAATATTAAATAATATTAAATAATCTTCCTGGAATATGATTAGATTGTTATATGAATATTATATGTCCACTCCATATAATATTAAATAAATAACATTATTTAATGTTATTAAAATATTATTTGAGAAAAAAAATATTTTATAATGATATTCTGAATATTTAAAAGGTAATATTATTTAATATTATTAATAATATTTAAATATTATCTAACATTATAATGATATTCTCAATATTAAAAAGTATCATTATTTAATATTATTTAATATTATAATGATATTCTGAAAATTAAAGAGTAATATTATTTAACATTATTTAATATTATAACAATTAAGTTATGTGATAGGTAATCGCTACTCTGTATGAAGGATATATGGACAAATGGAAAAAATTATAAATTTCATTACTTTCATCAAATAAAATCTTTATTCATAATTTCGTATACTTTTAATTCGTTGAATAACAATTCTAATCTTTTTATTAAAAAAAACAATTTTTTGAGAAACGGTATTTATAATTTAGATTATACAACTAAAGTATATCTCAATAAACAAAAATTAAAAAAAAATTATTAGACAACAAAGATATATATTAATAAACAAAAATTATAAACAAAAAAGGAAACGTATATGCATGACTTCTTTTTTTTCATAAAATTTTAAATTAAATGCTATAGAAAAATAATCATTCTTGTCTCTTGTTTTTTAGTCGATCCGTTGCGTGAGCTAACCAAATTTTAATAGGTGCGCTTACATCCCCCTCAGTGACATCCTTGAACTTGCTTCTTACAACACCTAAAATTATCATAGAACGTAACTATAGAACGAAAAAATAAATTAAAACTTTGATAATGTAAATACATTTTGTTGTTAAAATGTAATGAAATTCAAAGAAAAAATAAAGTATATAAAATTTTGTGTCATGCAAAAAATAAAGTTTGAACGTGTCATTATTAACAATTTTATAATATATTTCAAGAAATGTTTACTCCTTTAAATCTCGAAAAGCAGTATTAACATTTACATAAAAAATAGAATTTTTATTTTACTCATATGGAAAATAATTATAAAAATTAAAAAATGGCATTATCAAATATTTTGTAATATGTTAACAACTCTACTTTTACATAAATAAACGATGTTAAAATTTCAAATTTAAGTAAATTATAAGTCTATTCTTACCATATATTATTTTCCATAAAATCAATGTTTCAAATCTCTGTTCGTTTTCTTTTTGTCCAGTCCAACTGAATTTTGTAGCTACTTCATTTGTAAACAATGTTGTCATAATTCTCGTAACGGTTTTTTTCATAGTACTTTGTGAGTTGAAATAAAGTGCCGATTTCTGTAAAAAAAATAAATTTTGATAACGGATATTTACAATGATATACCAATTACATTTCCAAAAAAAGTGGAAATACTGTAAAACTTAAAAAAATGTCCAAATTTTTCTAGATAAGTAAAAAATATACAAGTATTATTGGATAATATGTTTATCTATACTTACAACTTGGTTTTTAAATGTCTCATCATGTTTTAATTGCTGTTCAATATCTCTTACGTCATCGAGACTTTTCATGGGGAATTTTTCATCCAAGATTTTGTTGTCAGTATCATAAATCTGATTTTCCAATTGTTGAGAAGAATTGTGCAGTTTCTTTAACAAACACTCGCAACTCTTTAAGCGATTAGTAATATCTACCAAACTACTAATCATGAATTTTTTGAATTTTTTTTTCTGTTTCTGGAAAAAAGTTAATATTTGAAAAAATTTTTAATTACTTATGAAAACAAAATTTTAAGTTATATAATAAGATTTGTTATACAATAATATTCCAAACATGAAACTTTTACCCGTAGCTTTTTTATTTCTGTTATATGCCAAACTTTTACCCGTAGCTTCTTGACTTTTGTTACATGCCAAATTTTTTACAACAGAGTTATTACTTGTATTTTTCCGAGGATTTGAATTGTTTGATTTGTGATACTCATCAATGTCTTCTTCAATCTCACTATTGGAATCTAATTTATTTGTGTCAATGTAATCCATATTTAAACTGGACACAGATATAATTTTTGAAGTTGGTGGTTCTGGATACGTCAATTGTGAAGGTTTTGTGAAGGTTTATTTTTTTGGCAATTTTGCAGCAACAGAAGCATCTTCATTATCAGAAGCATTATCTTCAGATTCAGAAGTTAAAGTTTTCTTACAGCGTAATTTTCTTTTACGTTTATTTTCTTCTTCATCTGAAGCAGTATTAATGTCGGATATTTTCTCTGCTAATTTTTCCTTTTCTCGAGCCCTTGTATAAGTTTCTTTTTACCAAAAAAAATTATTTATTGTTATAATTATTTACAAATAAATAAAGTAGCGTCAAGTAATTATATATAATCATATATGAAATATAATCACTTACGAAAAGCATTTTATGTAAGTTACGTATTATAATTTTATATACAGGGTGTCCCAGACCAATGTATAAAGATTATCACGATGAGGAGGTATAATGCTTCTGATAAGTAATATAATTATAATAATTATATATAATTATGTACCGTAATTATGTATGGTCGTATATTATCTATAATTCTTATATAATGGTATATAAATGATCCTATATGATTATATATAAATTTGTTTTCCCTGGATTTTATTTAATTGTAAAATTAAAAATTAATATATTCTAATGATGTTCTGCAAAATTAGATTTCTTTACTCAAATAATAAATATTAATTGTTCAATATTAAAGCTCTATTATTTTAATATTACTGCTTAAGTACAAAATTAAATATAACTACAAGAGTAGTTTACTAGATTATTTTTTGACAATTATAAAGAGTGATATTTCAGAAATAATATTTATATAAATCAATGATTCAGCATAGAATATGCATGATTAAAATTAAGAATTAAACCAATAATTAAATTCACGTTAAATTAAATTAATTTTACGGCCGAAATTATTGCAAGTCTAAATAAAGGTATACATAATTTAAGAATAGATAATGGGTAAATACAAACCTGCTGTTCCATATCTACATTCTATCTCGTATTTTTTCCATTCTAAGTTTACTTCGGCACAAGATTTAATTAAATTCATACGTTGTGCTATATTTATATCAGATGGCCAATATGTATATTTCTTGTCATTTGTTAACCATTGTTTCGGTACTGTAACTAAGCCATCCTTCAGTAAAACTATGTAAAATTTGTCATTTTTCTGTACTTTTTCTGGAAACAAATGGTAAAAATGTACGCACATGCTAACATTTTGCTTCTTAGGTTATTTTATGCAATGTGGTACTTACCTATGACACTCATAATGCTAATTAATTATAAATACGTGGAAACGTATTTCTAGACTTTTCCTTTGTCGAACGGAATTTCACTGTGTACTACTAATGGCTCTGGCAGATCAGCGCGATTTGCGACACGCGACGTGCGATTATCCAATAGGCGTACGTCTTTTCAAAAAATTGTAAACGCCTATTGGATAATCGCGCGTCGCGTGTCGCAAATCGCGCTGGTCTGCCAGAGCCATAAGTAGCCTATGCTGAACAACGTGTGTGCTGAGCAGCCAATGTAGTGTTGCCTTTACCAGCCATGCGCCGGCCGCGCTGTCCATGGAGGGGAGCTAGCAGTAATGCCGTTGAAGCGCCAATTTGCAGCCATCGAGTGCAGAAGGAACAGCACCCGCGGCATTCTCTCTCCACCAGCGGGTGCAGTTTCTTCTGCACTCGGTGGTTCAAATTGGCGCCTCAACGATATCACTGGGAGCTAGTCCCCTCCATGGACAGCGCGGCCAGCGCATGGCTGGTAAAGGCAACACTACACTTGGCTGCTCAGCACACACGTGACACACGTTGTTCAGCACAGTTCAGCATAAGCTAGTTAGTAGTATGTACACAGTGAAATTCCGTTCGACAAAGGAAAAATCTAGAAATACGGTGCCACGTATTTATAATATCTAATGCCACGTGGTCACATGTTCTGCAGCGTAGGCTAATTATAATAGTAGTACATTAATAGTAATTAAGTACTGTAATGTAATCAATTAGCATTATGAATGTCGTATTAGTAAGTACTACATTGTATGAAATAGTCCAATAAGCAAAATGTTAGCAGCATGCGCACATATTTTTATCATCTTTTTTAGAAAAAGAAAAAAGCGACATATTTTACATAATTATATTGAACAATGGCTTGATTATAGTACCGAAACAATGATTAACTGATGACAAGGAGTATACATTTTGGCCATCCGTTGTAAATACAGCACAAAGTATCAATTTAATTAAAAGATTTTGAAAGCAAAATTAATTCAAATCAATTTGCATTATAAGTGTCGTAAGTATATAAGTACTATAGTACATATAGGTATAATTGTAATATAATAATTATAATATAATAATTATTTATGGCATGTAAAATGGATAATCGCACTAGCGTTTATCCATTATTCTCGTTTTCATAACAAGATCATAACATAATCTCAAAAATGTAGATTTTAGTTGAAATAAATAAAATAGTATATTAAAATAATGAAAACTTCGTAGTTTCAAATTTAAATAATTATAATGCCAAGCAAAAATTTATCCCTTTGAGAGTATATTTCTTTCTTTCTAATAATAAGACAAATATGTTGTTGATATTTTGTTTATCACATTGTTTTTAAAACGTATAAATGTAAATGATGAATTTTTTATCCGATTATTTAAATTTGCGGACAGCGCGGCGTAAGTATTTAAATTTGCAACCACAAAGTTTCAATTTTTTTGATATTAAATTTGCTATTTTATTTATTTTAAGTAAAACTTACATTTTGGAAATTACATTATGATTTTGTTTTTACAATGAAATCTCACTCTCTTAACATTTTAATTTAATATTAGATAAAAATGTAACAGGATAACGTTTTGTCAATTGAGTATATATTGCCGGATAACTTGTATGATGTCGGAACGTTTTAAAAAACACATTTCGGAATTGAGTAATCGTCAGTTCCGCCGTCGCATAACAAGTGAAACGGAAAAAGTGATGAGATGTATTTTCGAGAACATAAAAGATAATGATGATTATGATGATAGAGATGAAGAAACAAGAAAAGGTATAATTTTTGCAATATTATTTTATTGTAAAATTATTTGTATTATGTATGAAACAATTTATTTCATCCTATGGAAGTGTTATTTTAAAAAGAAAATTATATTAAAATTATTTGTATTAACAAGCAATTAAAACATTTTTATTTTGTAATAAAAGTAACACAATTATTAATAACGTTTTTCTGCAATTATTTAACACAGAATAAAAATTTATACAATTTAATGGTATTTTTATACATTTATAATTATTGTATCAGAAAATACTGATTTTAAATGTTATAAATATGCAGATAATATATAAAATATTTTAATTTCTTATTACATAAATATTATAGGCATCTTAAATATTCCGGAAAGTTCATGAAGTTTACTTCAATATTAAAAATATTTTAGTGAAAATATTTATATATCATGTAACATGTATTATTTTAGCACAATATATTTCAAATAAGAAGTATAATGTAGAAAAGCAATATTAATTTAAGTGTTTTATTTTAAAATATTTATAAAAAATATTTTTATGATATTAAATATGTTTTGAAATATTCTCACAATATCTTGTATAATATTATATTTTTGTAATATTGCTTAAATGTTGTATTACATTTTGCAATATTATGCGCTATTATGGATGCTAAAGAATTTATTAATTGTAATCCATTATTATATTTTTTTCAGAATTGCTCGATTTGTACGAAGAACAATGTACTGTTACGACTGAATCATTACATAGACCAGGCTCTTCTAAACAAGATCCATTTGATAGATTTTTACAGCATCAGAATCAATGTGAAAATAAATTCGAAGAAATAGTAGATATATTTGATGAAGAAAATTGTCATATTGATATAAATTGTCTAGATTCGGATGATAATCCAATTGATTCAGATATTGAATGCTTTAATAATACAGATGATACAACAGTAGTGACACCATATCTTCCTGAATACGAAAATGTGATGAGTGAAACGGAGTGTTCTACAAAAGAGCATAAAAATAAAGAGATCGAGAATACAAAAGAATTTTTAAGAAATTGGAAACTGAGGAATAATATTTGTCATACAGCTGTGACTGAGTTGTTACATCATTTCAAATTGCACTCTTGTTTTCAAACTTTACCAATACAATCAAAGACATTGATGAATACTCCTCGCAATAAAGTAAATATCATATCCATGGTACCAGGTAGATATATACACATAGGTTTACAAAAAGGAATTACAGAAACAATTTTAAATACAAACAAAGAATTATTTCTCAGTGGAATAGAAATATCAATTTTCATAGATGGTATTCCGTTATTCAAATCAAGTGCATCATTGTGGCCTATTGTAGGTTCTGTAAAAAATACTAGTGATATTTTTCTTATTGGAGCTTATTACGGTCCTGAAAAGCCATATGATAGTAATCTTTATTTAAGTGCTACTGTAAATGATATTAAAGATGTATGTCAAAATGGTATAACAATTGAAGGATTACATTATAACTGTCGAATTGTTTCTGTTATAGCTGATGCACCAGCAAAATCATATATTTTAAATGTCAAAGGTCACTGCGGATATTATAGTTGTACTAAATGCCATGTAAAAGGCAAATATGCTCATAGGCGCGTTTATATGTTAAATCATGAACAATTGCGAAATGATTTTGAATTTAAAAATAAAACTGATCCTAATTATCATTTAGGGCATAGTATTTTGACAGACATTCCGGATTTTGATATTGTTAATCAAATTCCTTTGGAATACATGCACTTAATATGCCTCGGTGTTATGCGTAAACTCTTATATTTATGGTTAAGTAATCAAAACAACCATATTCTTTAAATGCTCAAAGTATACAACGTTTATCCGTTTTGTTTGAAAACATTGCATCGTTTGTTCCTAACGAATTTTCACGTAAACCTCGATCGTTACAATTAGTTAAATATTTTAAAGCAACCGAATACAGATTATTGCTTTTATATACCGGTCCTGTTGTTTTAAAAAACATTTTAGATAAAAATTTGTTTAACCATTTCTTGGTTTTACACGTATCTGTACGAATTCTGTGTAGTGATGATTATAGTCAGTACATCGAATATGCAGGTCAACTGTTAGAAAAATTTGTGGATGCAATGCCACATTTGTATCATGAATCTTTTGTATCGCATAATGTACATGGATTGATACACGTTATACAAGATATAAAAACATTTGGACCATTAGACAATTACAGTGCATTTAAATATGAAAATTTTTTACAGCATCTAAAACGAGTAGTCAAAAAATATGCGCAACCTTTAGAACAATTGTATAATCGGTATCATGAAATTAAATCTAACGTGAAAAGGACTGATTATCGTACAACTAAACTTGTAGTCAGCGAATCGCAAAATACTTATTGTATTTTGCCCAATGGAAAAAGAGCACCTTTGTATACAGAAGCTATTTCAATTAATTATCGTTTTCGAGTAAATACTATTAATGATAATTGTTGTATATTGACAAATGGAGACATTGTACAAATAACAAAATTTTCTTACGACTTTGAGAAGGAAGAATTAATCATTTGTGGGAAAAGATACGAGCGAAAAGATAATTTATTTACAATCCCATGTGAATCTTCTTTACTCCAAATTTATGTGGTTTCTCAGCTTTCGCAAGAAAAAATGTGGCCATTGAACAAAATTAAAAATAAAATGTTCGTATTACCGTATAAAAACAAATTCGTTGTATTACCATTGCTGCATAACGAACATAATACAGAGAAATTTATTTTGTAATATGTATGTTGTAATAGGTATATAATATGTATAAAATTTGTACATTTGTATTAAAATAAAAATATTGGAATATATATTTTATGGCATATTATTATTTATTGTAATAAAAAATTTTGATTAAACAATTTATTAAATAAAAATATTTTAAATATAGATTAATTTTCATTAAAAAAATAAAATCTGATATCCCAGGAATGTTATATGAACGTCAATTTTGGACCAGAATAATATTCTAAGAACATTTTTTTAATATTTCGCGGATATTAAAATAATATTCCACGGATATTAAAATAATATTTCACAGATGTTAAAGTAATATTCTACGGATATTAAAATAATATTTCGCGGATATTAAAATAATATTCCATGGACATTAAAATAATATTTGTAAAATATTATATGAAGTGGACATATAACATCCACAGAATAGTCCCAAGATATTAAAAAATATTATATCATATTCTCGGAATATTACAATAATATTATTTTAATTTTTAATAATATTCATATAATATTCCAGGAATATTATGCGCTTATAGGGTAGGAATGCACAAACTGTGCCAGCACGTACATGCCAGCACTAACTCCTGCGAACCCAGGCCGACCTGGGTACGTATCTAATTATGTGTATCTCTTCGCGTAAATATGCGAGTGTTTGCGTAGACAAACGTAGTACTCGAGTTAACGCGACGCGAAGAGGGCAGGGTGGCGGTGTGTTGGAAATTCATGAGCTTTCAAGAGAATTTGGGGATAGGAAACAGCGAGAGAGGGTACACGAAAAAAGAGAGAGATATAAAGAGAAGTAACAATAAAAGGAACGAGAGGAGACGAGAAGGTTTATGAAAAGCTTCTAGAGTTTTGGGGAACATCGAGAAGAAATGCAAGGTGCAAGGTGTGTGTACTACTAGACTTTCTATCTCAGCGTATTCTACGACAGCGGTGTGATATATATTGTTCTAGACTAATTGAATTAAAGAAACGTAAGAGAATACAAAAGCAAACATTTTAATCCAGATAAAAAATAGAACAAAATTTCAGCGAATATCCAGTTTGTATTATTTTACATCTCTTTTTTGTAAATTATTACTTTTTAGATTATTAAATTTTTCTATCTGAAAACGATCATAAGATCGTAAGAGACTTTTTGAAATATAAAAATCATAGACGGTTCTGAAAGATGTGGTGCTGTTTTCAGTTTTACGTCTAAAATACATGGAATTGTTCTTAAAAATTAATTCGAGGCGCTTCAGGGACGTGTTAGAAATTTAAGACGGCTGAGCTGCTGCGGTTGAACTAAATCTCTCTGACGGTTCTGAAAGTCATCTTCTGTGTAGAATTACATATAGATCATTGTCAATTATACATTTTGTGTGTATTACTAATATTGATTATTAAATGATATAACTAAATTTACGCAATTGCAATTAATTCAGAACTGACAATAATTTTTTAAATTAAAATTAATAAACATGTTATTTTTAACATTATTTTTTAATATGTATTTTCAGATTAAAAAATGCAATAATAAAGAAATAGAAATTTAACAAAAATTTTGAACTAAATATAAACAAATATCTTTTTTATTTTTTTGTCTAATGCAATTAGGTGAAGTTTATTATGAATGCTCTAAAACTAAAATCTTTATTTATATTTATAACGTATTCTAATCTTTTGAATTAATTCTATTGTAAATATACATTAATTTTTTATTATGTACACGAATGCTCGATTTCTTAATTGTTGTTAACATTAGAAATATTTTTGAAGTATTTTCTAAAGTCTTATCATGCTGAATATTGTCTTTGCTTAAGTAAGTGTTTGTGTAGTTATTATTCATCAACTGAGCTACATGCGATTGCCGACGTTAAACACGACTCAGCACTCAAGCCTTGACTGGCTGTAAGCTATATCAAAACGAGCAAAGTTTGCTTATAAAGCATAATGGATTGACGGAACTAACAAGAAAAAATTCAAAAATCCTTTTTGCTCCAATTTTTTTAAATTTTAGATAGATATACATGTGCAATTACAAGAAACCAAAAATTTTATTTTAAAAATGCAGTTGAATTACTTCCCAAAAAGTCCCTAGCAAGTTTGTACATTGTTGATATATTGCACGCAATCATATGATATGTTGCTCATAATTGCAGCAACTAAGTCCATATCTGTTGGTAATACGCGATTTGCCAATATAGCATTTTAGTAATAGCAACTTAGCAATAGTAACTTGGCGGCAACTTTAAAATCATTATTATTTAAATGTGCTATTACCATTAAGTTGCCATAAATTATTGTAAATCTGTAAATTATTATTGACTAACGTAATGCTATTATATTGCCGACAACGTGAGGTAACTTGAAACTGTTCTCTCGTTAAATTGCTAGCAATACATACGGGGTGTTTAATAATTAATGATTAAACTCTCGCATAGGTAGAATAGAGTATACTGAGTCAAAAATGAAAAATATTATTTTGCAATTTTTACAATAGGTAATAAATTATTAATTTATAAGCGAATTTGCTCGACCCATCGCCAAATTTAATCGCGTGGTGAAATGCAGCCGCTCAGCGATCAAGGTGTTAGAATCACAGAAGTTATTGTTTATAAATTATATTGCAGCAATTCGGAACCTACATAGAACATACCTACAAATATTTTCTCGTACATTTAGCAACGATAATCGCTGGACGGTCGTATCTCTTTGAGCACATATTTGGCGGGTGAATTCTTTATAAATTAATAATTCATTAACTTTTTGCAAAAATTGCAAAATGATACAAAACTTTTTGACTTATTGTAGTCGTATTTGTGTTAGCTTAGTTTATTCTACTTCTATATGAGAGTTTAATCATTAATTATCAAACATCTTGTATACATTATTGCCTGCATGTTGCATTGCAAGTACCTATATTTGACATCGTAGAAGACAAATTTAAGGCAAGTTGTCAGTATAAGGAATAGCAAATTTACACGATTTTGCTTAAATATTTTTTTATTTGAATTCTTATTTTTATAATTATTCATTTTTATAAATTGGTGATATTTAGGTTCATTATTAATAAAAAAGAATCTCTTTTTCGAAACGTTTTGTCTATCTTTCCACATAAAAATGAATTACAACGCTACGTCTCTCTGATGCAGTAGGGAAACAAATTTCGCTTCTCTTTCTTAGTGCTGCTTCTTTTTTTCTTCGCGAAGCAAATGCAGGTTCCTTGCGAATGGTCTATATTGTCTCAATGTCATCAACTTAAGGACTTTTCTTGAGGTGAATATCCGAGATCAACGACAGTCGCCGTTGAAATGTCGTCAGAAATCATCCCGGACAAATTCTCATAAAGTATTCGTAACTAACTGACCTCGACCGCACATTCTGCTTCATTTTAATCATTGTATAAATAAAAATTGCATTTAATCCCAAAATATCATACACTTGCGAGAAGCTTTACTCTAATTAACAATACTCGTTACTTAATTTTATTTACTAACGCTATAAAAATATTAATATAAAATTTTGAGTCTGAAAAATTTACTATGCTACTGTTCAATCAGTTTTTCCTTTTTTATAAATGTAATATTATTCCGGTTTTAATGAAATTCAGGAAAAAATATTTACGTTCTAAAATGATGATTTCGCGATTTTGTATTTATTCTTTCTTTCAAAATATATATTAGAAAAAAGCACATAATCAATAAAACTCTGGTGCCATTTAACCTTAGTCTCCCCTAATGACATTACCTTTTATTGCTAGAGAGGATTAAACAAAACCAAAAACCTTCTACAATTTTGTGAATTCTTAGATAATCAATTAAAAATTAATTAATAAAAATTTGCGTATAAGTGTGCGTTTGATGACATGGAACAGCATAACATTTGTGGTTACTAGCACGCGTTCATGACGTCTATCAAGCTAGCAGAACAAAGTTGTCAAAAATGAAAAACAACAGCATGACAATTAGGTGCTTTTTAGGTGCTAATTAGGTGCTCTATTTAAAAATTAGGTGCTCTTCTTATTTTCTGGAAATTTAATTTATAAGGTTGTACTGCCAGCTTGACGTAAGCTAGCAGCACACCCGAATATCATTGAAGCAAGAGCCCAAAATAAATAAAAAGGGTTGAATAATTAGGTGCTTTTTAGGTGCTTTTAAACGACAAAACTCGCGGTGACGTATCTCCACCCCTTCGCCCAAAAACAGCCCTTAACAGTATTGGAATCAAGAGAAAAGTGCTATAAATAATTGAAATAAAAAACTAATTGATACACAGAAAATAAGTATAAATTAAGTGCTTTATAAATATACTAGCAGAGAATTAAGTGCTCTCTCTCTTAGGCAAAAATACACCCCTGAGGCTGGTGACGCCAAGAGAGAAGTACTTTAAATAATATTACAAAAAATTTATAAAATACGCATTAACTACGCGTAAATTAGGTGCTTTTAAGATATACTACTCGCGAATTAAGTGCTTCCCCCCTTAGGCGAAAATCCACCCCTGGGGTTGGTGACGCCAAGAGAGAAGTACTTTCAATAATGATACAAAAAACTTATAAAATACGCATTAACTACGCGTAAATTAGGTACTTTTAAGATATACTGCTCGCGAATTAAGTGTTTCCCCACTTAGGCGAAAATCCACCCCTGGGGCTGGTGACGCCAAGAAAGAAGTACTTTAAATAATAATACAAAAAATTTATAAAATACGCATTAACTACGCGTAAATTAGGTGCTTTTAAGATATACTACTCGCGAATTAAGTGCTTCCTTCCTTAGGCGAAAATCCACCCCTGGGGCTGGTGACGCCAAGAGAGTACTTTAAATAATAATACAAAAAATTTATAAAATACGCATTAACTAAGCGTAAATTAGGTGCTTTTAAGATATACTACTCGCGAGTTAAGTGCTCCCCCCCCCTTAGGTGAAAATCAACCATCACAGTAGGTTCTTCATACTAGCTTCCAAAATTAATATAAAAATGTTTTCGCCTGTAAAATCTCAAGTAATAAGATGTTTTAGAAGTCTATCACTGCCGAATTAAGGTATTTATATATTATCTTACAAATTAAGTGTTTCAATCCTGAATCGAAAATCTCATGTCTTGATCTAGATAAGTTCTGAACGCCAGTTTAATTCTTTATTAATATTTTCAGGGATTTAATATATAGGGTTTTATAATAAGCAATGATAAATTTTTAAATATCCTTTATCTTATTTTTAACATACATTATTAAATGTGGAGAGAATTTTTTTTGGTTATTTAATTTTTTAGTTGATTTGGCCGTGTCATCATATTCTACCCAGGTTCCTTGCCTGTAACATATGGCAGTGTAATGCCCTATAATTTCGTCATTACTTCTGCGGGTGGTAATTGCTGGCAATTTCATTGCCACTATGCCATGGAGCTTGTATTCATAATTTGTTATTGACAACAATAACGTCGTTGGTAATCTTTTGAGCAATATTTCATTATTCTCCAATTCATCGCTGTATATTTCAAATAATATATACTCGCCTAGATATGTGAAAAAAAATTGGTTTTAAGTTTAAATGAATAACTACTTTCTATTATAGGAATAAGTACAATTCTTTTAGTTAAAATTTAATAGTAAATCGATTGGTGTTAATAGAATTATAAAAGTACTAGTGGAATTTACAGATACACACATTTTGATAATAATGTTTTAACTTCTATTTAATGATTTATTACCTTGTAAGCTTAGTTCTTTTGTCACGAATCCAGCACATCCTGCGGTTTCACATTTTCTTTGAGAATGTAAGCAAATATCTTCTATGATTTCCTCATTAAAAGATTTGTGCATTAATGATGCCAATCGTATAGATAGTACCGCGAATGTGCGTTGCTTATTGATGCAAATTTGATCACATATATTTCGCTCTATAAACATGGGGTTGTAATTCTTTAAAATTTGGCGACTAATATGCTCAATTGTTGTATTGCACAACAGTGACGAACAGCCTAATTTTGATTCAGTCTTTTCAAATATTTCACATAGAATATTGCACCTTTGCTTATATGTTGATTTGTTGATGCCTTTCTTGTTCACGTACATCACCATTTTAAAGAAATTATTGCATTGATGACTGGCAAGTTCATCAGCGAATTTTTTATAATCAAATAATGCGCACAAGAACAGTTGGAAAAAGCTATCAAAACTGCACGTGTTTTGCAACGTTATCACCACCTGCTTATTTTTTACGCCTTTCAGCTGCACATCTCCGCCATTTTTTATAATGGGTACGTCTATAAATTTTGAATGCAACAGAAGTGCATTCTGTGCATAACTATTTTGCAGATATGTACCTTTCGGCTTATTTGGTTTTTGTGCAGCTGAAATTTGACCACCCCAATCTTCAAAATCTTGTGAGGCGATAATGTCATTCACATTTTCTTGAGTATGGCATTGCAAGCACAAACGCTTCTGTCCATAGCCCTCATTTTCACCATCAACAGGCAATGAACAGAAATCCAATGCATGGACAGGCTTTCCACATACCTATAGTAAAATATAATACAAATATATCATTCTTACATTTTATCACCTTATATAGGCATAGTATATATATATATTTGTACACTAAATGAATAGTATATATATATATATATATATATATATATATAAATTTGTACACTAAATGAATTGAGTACATAAAATCCAGTATGAAACTAATGTAACTAATGTCCCTCGCATTGCCTCATACTAAGTTTTTAGTTATTACTTTATATAAAGATACAAATATTATGAACATACAAATGAACATAAAAATGTCAATAATGTTTTGATCTTTTACATTAGTAATAATTATGAAACATTTAGGTTAATTAAAAAATATTTTAACTTCATTAAAAATACGTATAATACCAGTGAACAATTTGCGTTTATCTGCCAAAATATTTTGGAAGTTTAAGTAATTTTATTCTCTCATATTTTATTTTATTTTGAGAATATTTCTTTTGATATCATACTAACGAGACAATTTCTTTGGATGTACTAACAAGCCAATTACTCAAAAATTTTTTTGTAAATTAAGGAATGAATTAAAGTATTGTATGAAAAATAATATAAAATAAAAAATAATTTAAAGATAAAACTATACAGGCTTTGTAATACTAATTATTATATTTGATTTCTTTATTTATGATACTTGGTTTTTCCAATACTTATATATTGTTTGTTATAAGGTTTTTGGAAGGTGACACTGTCATTTTAAGCAATATTATATATGTATTACGTTGTAACGACCCGTCTTTTTCCGCGCACGGGGCGGTGCGTGACTGCGGGCGGACCAGGGCGCGGAGGGAGGTCGCCAAGAGAAACTAGACTTGGTTGCTTTAGGTGTTGAATACAATCGTAAGTTTATTTCGCGTTGGTTATATACAAAAGGAGTGGCTTGGCCACGACGCGCGGACGGACGGATGGCGGTGACGCTCGGACGGACCCAACAAAAACTTAAAGGCTACGCGCGGACGGACGGACGAGAAAACGGAGCGCGCGGACGGAACGAACGGTATTTACAAATGTCTGAATCGCGCTATTGTCGCGGCTGAGTTCGCGGAATTCCGGCCTCGAGTTTTCCGGGAACTCGAAGCCGGTGTTGACGCGCGCAGACCGTGGCCTTGCTGAAGGCCGTGGCCACGGCCGTAAGTGACGCGCGCTCGGTGCGAGTGTACGCGGAGCGGGGATTCCCGTCGCGAGCGGTTAATACCGCGATGTTCGGCGGTGGTGATCGACTCACGCCAAGAGCCCTTGGTAGAGGCGCGGAACTCCACACCCCAGGCCGTGAGTCGATACCGTAGTGAGGACGGCGGATCGGGAATCGCCGACCAGGATCTCCTGGTGGAGCCCAAGATGTACTTGAGCCCGGTTTTATCGGCGGTATCGGGATTAGCGGAAGGCTCTTGCCAAGACTGCTTGGCGGAAGCTAAGGCTCTTAACTCCCAAGTGAGCGCTAGGATGGGCTTCTTCTGGATCGGAGAGTGGACGGAGAAGAAGACCGCTCGACTCTCGGAGCGGCGGCGCTTATATACCCGAATCTCGAGAGCAGGGACGGTGCGGGGGTACGGAACGGTACGGAATCGGTGGGGGTCTCCCTGCCGCTCGAGATCGGTCCGGCGGTCGCCACTCCGGTCGAGCGCGTGCGCGCGGAGATCTGCCACGCAGATCTCACGTGCGGATGCGTCAACGCGCGCTACGCCGGTGTCGGAGTATACTTTCGGCGCTATGCGCCGTGTTTCTGCTGTCCGGCGGTTGTTCGGCCGGACAGCCCGGAACGATGGACGGTCCGAGGGGGGAGCGGAAAGGCGGTTTGTTACAACGTATATAGTTTTAATATATACTGTGCATGTATGAGCGCCTCCAGGTTCGTTTCCTTTTGAGCAAAGAGGGCATGCTGGTAGAGAATTCTTTTCAAAATCTACACATTCGTTTTCAGGCTGACAGTCACCACTGTTATCTGATATTTCTAATACCTCTTTATCAGGCTCGGATAGTAACTAGTTAAAAAGTTAAACAAAAAGTTAAAAAGTTAATAACTTTTAGCTGATTGTCAGGATTGAAACACTTAATTTGTAAGATAATATATAAATATCTTAATTCGGCAGTGATAGACTTCTAAAACATCTTATTACTTGAGATTTTACAGGCAAAAACATTTTTATATTAATTTTGAAAGCTAGTATGAAAAACCTACTGTGGTGGTTGATTTTCACCTAAGGGGGGGGGGAGCACTTAACTCGCCAGTAGTATATCTTAAAAGCACCTAATTTACGCGTAGTTAATGCGTATTTTATAAATTTTTTGTATTATTATTTAAAGTACTTCTCTCTTGGCGTCACCAACCCCAGGGGTGGATTTTCGTCTAAGGGGGGAAGCACTTAATTCGCGAGTAGTATATCTTAAAAGCACCTAATTTACGTGTAGTTAATGCGTATTTTATAAATTTTTTGTATTATTATTTAAAGTACTTCTCTCTTGGCGTCACCAGCCCCAGAGGTGGATTTTCGCCTAAGGGGGGAAGCACTTAGTTCTCTGCTAGTATATTTATAAAGCACTTAATTTCTACTTATTTTCTGTGTATCAATTAATTTTTTATTTCAATTATTTATAGCACTTTTCTCTTGATTCCAATACTGTTAAGGACTGTTTTTGGGCGAAGGGGTGGAGATACGTCACCGTGAGTTTTGTCGTTTGAAAGTACCTAAAAAGCACCTAATTATTCAACCCTTTTTATTTATTTTGGGCTCTTGCTTCAATGATATTCGTTGGGTGTGCTGCTAGCTTACGTCAAGCTGGCAGTACAACCTTATAATTTAAATTTCCAGAAAATAAGAAGAGCACCTAATTTTTAAATAGAGCACCTAATTAGCACCTAAAAAGCACCTAATTCTCATGCTGTTGTTTTTCTTTTTTAACAACTTTGTTCTGCTAGCTTGATAGACGTGCGTTCATGATTGTCAGAAGCAGCATTATATTTTTGTATTACTTAATCTAGACTCCATAATGAAATAAAGAAGAAAAAATCGGAAAAAAATCTTATGTGTTACGGAAAAATTTTTAAACATAATATTTGTTTAATTTGACTTTGCCATTTGAAAAAAAGATAATAACAAATGGCTGTATAATGGTGTATACGTTACCGCCACATAGAAAAGCAATCGTTTACTTCACCGACTGGTTGACGCGATTATAACTTAATTCAATTGTAAGTGCCTTGATTTAATACATAGAAGTCTATGCCAGGAATAGGTATGTAACACGACGGTGCAATTCGGTCTATAACCGAAACTCTATATCATATTCATTTCCACAAATCGCTATTAATTAGTGTAGAGGGTTGAGTCGAATTGTTTCCATTTACGATGGTGGATTTCTCAAGGACAGTTAATGGCGAAGTTACATCTTCCGGTTCTGACACCCTTTTATTTCCAATTATGAAGACATTGTGTCCCGTCCGACAGTCTCACTGCAGCTGTTAGTAATACTGCTCTTGCTACGGTGACTTTTGTCAAGGGTGTGTAATGACTGTTTAATCTATAAGAGATTTTAATTAACTACGAAGATAATTTCTATCCAATGTAAGATCAGTCCTATTTTTGCTGTTAAACAATCTAGTTTTGTATTTCTTTGACTGTCTGAAACATGAATTTTGATATCCTCATTTTTAAGTGTTTGTTCACATATTTCTTTAAAAGTTAAAGAAAGAAGAAAAACAAAAGAATAATGTTTTCTGTAATAAATCAAAATAATTTTGTATAAAGAAAAACAGATTTTTTTAAAATAAAAATAGACCCAAAAAGTTTAATATTATATAATTAATTTTGTTAGTACGCCTATCTACTAGAATGTTAAACTTTGCTGGATTCCTTTTATCTCATAATGTATGAACAACTTCGACTGTAAAATTTTTAAATGTTCCACAGCGGATCTATTACACGGTTTCCTGTATGATCGACGTAGGAAATCCATTCACGGTCGCGAGTGATGAATACTTCGCAGCAAAAGGTCAAGTACCGGCGGCTTAACACGAATCAATGTAGCAGTACCATAAATACCGATTCCTTTACGTATGCGGTGTGGCTGCGGGATGTAAAAGGTAGGTAGTTGGTGCTATCGCGCACCACTACCGGTCCATGGGGTACACTTCTCAGTCCCCGCTATCATCCCTCGGAGTTTCCACCGCTACCGGCGCGCACCAACGATGGGAAGTCTTTATGGCGGTCATGCGATCGCCGCATTTTACGAGTACGTGGTCTTTACTAGCCACCACTATGTAAGCACACATCTCTGGCAGCCATTGCCTCGTACAATGCATTATTGAGCTAATGGCGTGGTGTAAATGTACTTACGCAAATATACGCACTCTCCATGTGCTTTGCTGATCATTCTTGTGACTGTTTTTTTTTTATTTTACGCTGCTACATACTAAAAAATACATTATTAGGTTGGCAAAAAGGTCATGTCGTTTTGTTTTCTATGTAAATAAAAGTCTTTGCTTTGTATGAAAAAATTTCTTTCGTTTACGCAGAGAAAGAACGACATGACTTCTTTAACGATCTTATAGTACCTTAAAGAGTGTATTACATAAATGTATGTTTCTATTAAACATATCGGATTTTTGAAGATTTTGGCCATTAAAAAACCTTAATCTAAATTAAACTTATAATAAATTATATCGCGGTTATTGATGCGCAAGTTCAAACAATTTATTTTTCTTTACACAATGTACCTTCACACAATATTTATTTCTAATTTATCATTTGTATGTAAAATTTTATAAAGATTTTTAATATGCATAGAAATTACAAAAGCAACTGACCATTAGAATAATTGCTTCAAGTTTAGATCAAGATTTCTTAATTGCGTCAATTTCTACAGAATTCTGTGCTAATTTATTTTTATTTTAGAATATTATTTTTATGAAAAGAAAATAGATGATACTATCTTTCAACATTTTTTTATAAATATTTTTGCGTAATAAATATACATATATGATAGATATAATGTATTGTATACGTTACAGTAAAAATAAATAAATAACAAGTCGTCTAATGCTGGGAAAAATACGAGAAATGTTAGGTTGTCGCCGTAAACATTTGTGTATATGAATGCACTTGGTTGATTCACTGTAACATCTAGTAATACGGCCAGTAGCATCAGCATAAACTAAAACGTGACTATCTGCAAATAGAGAATGGCAAAGGAGAAAAACGAGACGCGTTTGCAAAACGGACGAAGATCCTTATTTATTACTCATATATTCGTTTAGTGTACACGGGATATTTTTAAGAGTACGAAGCAATCCTTGTAAGTTTGTATCTTTTTTATATTATTGTCAATACAACATGTTTAGTATACGGATACATGAATTTTCGAACTATGTCGCCAAATATTTATTTTTTTGCAAAAGTCTTGTTTCTAATCAAAACTAAATTTTTAAAGATTACACTTTTTTGCAAACTGGCTTTCCCTGCTGTCTTAAATTAACACCAATACCATCAAAGAGACTTTTCCCATATGCTGTAGTAAAGAAGTGCCATTTGGCCGTGATACCAAACAAATCTTGCGTATGGTAAAATAAATTATAATTCTTAAATTATAATTATTAAATTAGAATTTGTTTTACCATGCGCGTGATTTTTTTGGTATCACGGCCAAATGGCGTTTCTTTGCTACAGCACATGAGAAAGGTCCCTGAGATGATATTAGTGGAAATTTAAAACGATTAGCAAGGAAAGCTAGTTTGCAAGGAAGTGTAATCCTCAATACTGAGGCATTGTACATGTGGGCTAAAAATAATGTGAAAGAGATAACAATTTTATTTAGTTCAAAAACAGATCACAACAAATTAAATACGTTTTTAGAATCAAGATTTGCATTAGCAAAAACTATTCCGAGTACGTTAAAATATCATGCAATTATTCTTACGAACGAAGATCAATTAATTAAAAAAAAACAATTCAATTTTGATGGGGAACGAGGCTTTTCTCTAAAAACATAGAAAAAAATAAATAAGTCTAAATAATATAAAATGCAAAGACAACTATTTTTATTTTATAGTTATTTGTTAAAAATATATTAGTTAGTTGTAGTACTAAATAATTGGCCAATAAAAATTGATATTATCTAGCTTTTGGCTGAAATTATAATTTTATATTGGAAAAAATATTTATTTTCTAAAGGATTCCATTGCAATCCCAAAATTTGCTTTATGGTGCGATATTCTACATGTATTGACGTATTTTTGAGAATTTCTTCAAATTTTTAAAAATGGATAAAACTGTTTATTTTTTTACTTAAAACTAAAAAATTTAACTTTTTTAATACTATTAAATTTTTCTCACCAATATTAATACTTTTATCTGAAAGTACAGAAAAAAGCCTAAAAAGTCATGTCTCTAAAAATTTTTTAATGTTAGCTGCAAAGGTTAAAAAAAATTTTTTTTTAATTTAAACGATAGTTTTCAATATCTTTGTTGTGAAGCATATAATACTTTTTTTATCATTAACCTTATACAATATATCCACTAACATGTTTTTGTTATTATTTTAAAAATCCCAAACAGTTTATTTTTAGCTGGACCCCTTTTACATGGAATGTCCCACATACACATGCCTGCATGCGTACGCGCACATACGCACACAAATATATTTAATGATACGTTTATCAAAAATGTGCTATATACAGTTTCAAAAGTTTTTGCTATAAAATCGCACTTTTAAGTGACTGCAACAATCTGTGTTCTGGCCATAAGTCAAGAATGCCCAACCTTTTTACATCTGTGAACTTTTTTTAGTAGAGCATTTTGCAATGTACCTATGTATGTGTAAGGTGTAAGAGAAAAAGTAAAAATTAAAATATGATTTTACCATTTATTAAACATTAATAGAGATAGGTGTTAAAACTATGAACAAATTAATAAGAAAAAGATTAATATAAAAGTTGTAAATTTTATAATAGAATTCAAATAAAATCAAAATCAAAATATGAACATAATAATAAAATTTAAAAAAAGTAAAAAATAATGCAAATAATGAGATCTTTGACATTGCGTTGACTATTCTAATAGTTCTTGCAGTGCTATAATTTTTTAAACTTATTTGATTGAGATTAACTAAAATAATGATTTTAAATAGACGTAATTAAAGAAGAAAGAAAGATCTACCAAAACAACGTGCTATAGGTTAACCAAACATTGTAAATTAAAAACATTGTAAACAACTACAGCAATGTGCGCCGTAGTAGGAGGGAAGTGAGTGGCGTTAGTGATATCACAGACGGCTTCCCGTGATGATACAGGCCTATTTTAATCTCTTATGTAAAGTAAATATGTGATATGTTTATCATCACCTTTACGCAATTGAGAAATGACATTGACTTTATATGAAGTAGAAACAAAATTTCGACAAAAAAACGTACTACGCATTTTTTAATCAATAAAATTAACGAGGGAGGATTTCATCTTTGAACGACAATTTACAATCGTTTATTTATCATCATGTTTATGGAGTTTAAAATGACCTTTACCACGAAGCTTGAATAAAGTTGCAAGAAGGTAAACATGTTTTGCGAATTGCAAATTAAATGTTCGTTTTAATGTCGTCCTTCACTCTTCAATGGAAGTGTATAAAAAACAAACTATTGGGAAAAATTATTAAACAAATCGATGATTAAAGCAACATTTTCTCAGGACATAAATCTAGTTGAAATAAACCGATTTTCCGCTGATTAGCTTGCCGACGCGGACACTTCAAGTTTGAGTACTAAATTTTAACAAAGCAACAAAGTATGAATTTGTTTCAATGGTAAAGATAATGGTTAACAATAAAATATTATAACAAGTTATATATAAGTGAAATCACACAGAGATGTACTGACAACTAACATGAAACGCGAATTATCTATGCGGATAGAAATATTAACAATAGTATACCCAGCGTAAACGAGATACGCGGTGCTCGACGATACATAGAGAAAAAGGTTTCTTTAGATTCAGTATTTTTATTTATTTATCTGAAATTTGTTTCATTGAAATAACATATACTTATACGAAACATTTGTTTAAATAAAAATTGTATTGTTTTGTTAAAAAAATTTCTATTATTTGACAGAAATAACACTATTATTTAAAGTAATATCTTTCAACCAAATAATATATTATTCGATTACAATAACTATACGAAAACAATTAAACAAATAATTTATTTATATGAAAATAGCAAAATATATTACTTAGTCAAAAATATTATATATTTTGTTTCAAATAAATGATTTATTTAAGACGAGAATATATATTGTTCCAAATTCAAATAATCGTACTAATTGATTCACACATTGATTTGTTTGGACCATTCCAAATAATGTAATGCGTAATGGGTTGTCAACCGTACTTAAGATTATTATTGTATCTCTGAGTATCGGGGCTTATATAATGCACCGACACTGCGGTCGCTATGCGAGTACAATTGTTTTTGCTGTTGTTGCTGGGCGAAGCTCGCAACAGAGTTGCAAATCGAAGCAGAACCGAGCAAGACGTATCTCCAATAAACTCCCATTCCTTTACCTGTGTTTTCCCGCTTGTGTTTCCATCCTGACGACGACTAATTATCTCTCCCTTACAATAACAAATTTGTTTGGATACAATAATATTTATTATGTTTGTAGAAATCATTTACTCTGTGCGAACCGGGTGGCATACGTGGGCCACGCTGTTGCGTAATTTCTGGAACGCTCGCGAAAATGAGCGTGTTAATTGGGCGGTACGCAAACTAACACGAATGTGCAATTGATAAGTCAACATCAGTCGCTGCGATAATTGCGATAAGATATCTGTTTTATAAATAGGACTTATTGCAACAGTCAAATACGCTTGGCCCGAATCGGCGATTGAATTTTTTATACAAACCTATGCTACTTAAAATTAATCGATAAAAATAATGCGTTTTAAATGACTGTGAGAATTTTTATAGAACATAAAACCTCTGAAACATTCTCACAATGTAAGCATTAAAATTTGTTGAAAAACTAAAATGTTTAGTTTAATATGTTTAACTAAATATTGGTTTAATTAATTATTGATTGACAAATATTAATGGCTAACGTGAATAAACTATACATTATTTTGTGTAACTAAATAATTGTTGAATCAATCATTGATGGAAAAAAATAATTTCTTTAAATTATTACCAGTTTACCTTTTTTTTTAAATAACTCAGTAAATATAAACGGGATACATTTTTTATCAACACCAGTTTGTTAGTCATAAAGTTCTAGCAATTATCCTATAGAGGTTTTTCGGATATATATAATTTATAATTTAGTGGAAAGAGAAAAACATTTGTGAGATAGCAGTGGAGTCGTAAAATACTAACAACTAATGTCATAAAAATTACAATTAATGATTTTTCTCGCAGATGTTATAGACTAATAAATACACAAAACACAATAAACATTTTATAAAGTATATTTTATTTGGAAAAAAATCTATTGACAATAATTTTCTTATCCAGTGAGCATTATGCAAGGTTGTAAAACCACAACAATGATATATACTTGTAACATAACTGGTTTACTATCTTACCACCTCTCTCACTACATGATACAACGTTACATGTTGAATTCATATACGCATTACGGCATACAGTAGTCAAAAAAGTAAATTTTTTTTTTTTTTTTTTAACCTTTAAACACACCGATCCGTTAACACATTTGCCGGTTTGAGAAACTTTTTCAACTTTGAGATGCTATAACTTTGGTTCCAATGAATATTTTTCAATAATCTTTTTTCAAATAATAGTTTAGAATCTTGAAAATGAGACTGCACAATTGGTATTTCTAAAAAATAATTTATTGTAAAGGAAAAACCATTAAGAGAAAATGGAAAATTGTTCAAAAATCCACTTTGTAGGTGTTCGAGATTGCACGAAAGTTTATGCACTCGAATCTGCCTGCTGGCTCCGCTCAGAGAGAGCGCGACTGAGATATTTTATATTTTATTTTTTAAGTAACTCAAACACTTTCCAATCATTTTATGTATAAAAATACAAACATTGTATACAATTCTTTTTTTAACAGACATAAATTGCAATATCTCCAATATGTCTTTAATTTTTACTCTAATATTGCATCGTTATATAATTCTCATATCCTTATTTTGCAACTTTTATAAGCATAGTATATTAGTATTTAGACATAATTAGATAGACAAGTAATACTCAAATAATGGAGCAACTATGTCCTACGCACTTCATATATGATGTCAAATTCGCTCTAATTAGAGAGAGAGAAAAAAATAACATAAAAAGAGATAATGTTGTCCTTGCCGATTTAATACGTTTAAGAAGCAATAATACATCACAAAGCGCAACGAAACAACGCAATTTTTAAAAAATTATATTTTTTTACCTATTGAAGAAGCACCGTGACTGTATGATCGTGCCTTTAGAGAAATAAATATTGGTTTACCATAATATATATCTTATAAATAAAGAAACTTTTTTTTATATTGTACATTAAAATAATTTAATAAATTTAATAAACTTTAAATTTTTAATTAACATTTATTTTGCATTTAAATAATACAATATTAATATCTAAACAGCATAATATTAGATTTATATTTTTTTATATAATGTATTTTTTATTAATTATTATATTTTTTATTAATTTTTTATAGTATTTTAATTTGATGTCTTGTCATCAATGCGAAGGTTAACTATTTATAAGTCTAAGTTAAATGAATCAATAACCTAGTTTACATCGTGCACTTGATACGCGTACTAACTAGTACCTTTCTATTAAATAATCTTATTATTCTTTAAATTTATTGCCAAAATTAAGATTATTTATTAGAAAGTTATTATAAGTTAGTATCAATGCACCGTACCAAGTGCACGATGTAAACAAGGCCAATAGCTATTTTGTTCAGCTTTTATTTAAATCATTAAACTTTTTTCTCTAAAGATAATTATTTTGTGTGTTATTTTGGATTCTTTTCTGAGGTAATTTTATATTTTTCTCGTGTTTAAATCAAAACTTTTACCAAGAGAATTAAACACCTAAATCAATTTTTTTTTTCTGTGAACAATAGAATATTAGATAAGAAAAAAGTAATAGTACAGGCAAATTAATCCGAAAATCGTCAAATAAACAAAAAAATTGCGAAGTGGCTGTAACTTTCTATACTCATAAACAAACACATTCTTTTGAAAAATCCGATGAGTCCCGAGCATTAAATGTTGTGCTCGACTCGAAATCCAGGTATAAAGACCCGGGCGCTCCCCAACGACGTAACGGTCTCCGGCAGTCGACTAAATGCTTGCGTTCTGGTTAATTGTGTTTTAAACAGTGTGCGTGTAGTATCATATACTCATACAAACACATTCTTTTGAAAAATCCGACGAGTCCCGAGCATCCAATATTGTGGTCGACCCGACATTCAGGTATAAAGACCCGGGCGCTCCCCTCCTCAACGACGTAACGGTCTCCGGCAGTCGACCAAATGCTTGCGTACTGGTTAGTTGTCTTTTAAACAGTGTGCGTCTAGTATCGTATGTTGTAAGATATTTCGGTTGAGCAGTATTAGAAAAACTTGACAATCAACAATTATTATTGTGCATTTTAAACATTCTGTGGGTGGGTTTGTATGTGCATGAACACTTTTCAATATGACTGAAAACAATGAGTGTTTTATTTGTGAAAAACCCATTTCGGATGATGCTGTAACGGTTGGTCTAGAAGCCATACAAACTTTAAGAAATTGCAGCAAAGAACGAGGAGATGGCAAACACCACCCAATAAACATTAGAACATCCTATGTATGTCCGATGTATATACATATATGGATATTTCATATTCTATGTATATACATAGAATGTGAAAAGTATATAAAACGCATATCCTATGTATGTGAAATAATTACTACATGTATGTACATAGCATATTCATAGTACATACAAAGGTATATTTTAAAGATATGCAATGTATATTCGTGGTATATACATACATAAATGGATATTTCATATTCTATGTATATACATAGAATATGAAAAGTATATAAAATGCATATCCTATGTATGTGAAATAATTACCACATGTATGTACATAGCATATTGACAGTACATACATAGGTATATTCCAAATACGTGCAGTGTACATTCGTAGTACATTCATAAATGGATATATCATATTCTATGTATATACATAGAATGTATATCAGGTATTTTCCATGTATATACAGGCAGCGGTCTTGTTTGAATATACATTCTGTATATCCATATGATATTGTATCTATATTTATAAATATTTTTACATCAGCGTATATCACAGGATATTATATGTATATCCATAAATATTTTTCCAGCGTATATCGTACGTATATTTGATGTACTAGTATATACATGTATATACAAGTATATACAAATACTAGTATAACAAATACTAGTATATACTTTGTAGTAAATACTTTGTATATACAAATACTATATACAAATACTAGTATATACAAATAGTATATACATGGAATATATAATACATGAGGTATACGAGTATACATAGAATATACATGAGGTATTTTCTATGTATACACAGGCAGCAGTCTCGTATGAATGGACAATACACGTACATGTACATATATTCTGAAAATATGCAATCCATGTATATAGTGTCGTAAGCACGACAAAATAAAGATGCGATAAATTATAAAGAATATAAAATGAACTTTATTCAATAACTGATACAGCATCAATTAAGCACAATAAAAAAGGCGAGAAAGTCACACACTGAGAATAGTCAATTTGGAGCGCATAATTATACTAAAAGGAATGTGCTGCCCTTTTAAAAGATTTAAAATTGCTTTTTTTCACACATAGAAGAATGCTTATGCACGTATAAATCAAGAATATTCCTTGATATGTACAAGTGATACATACTTGATATATACATGTATGTACACACTGATAACGTGCAGTGCTCGTATATGCTTTATATACAGGGTGCGGCAAAAGTACTGGAATCTAATAGCTAGTGTCGAGAGCTTTTTAAAACGCTATAAGAAAATATCTTTTTAATCAATATTTTTCGAGTTATGAAGCTTGAAAATTACAATACAGTTCTGTAAAACTTATATTTTTCGAGATATTCAGGGGTTCCGGTACTCTTGCCGCACCCTGTATGCATATATATTCCTTTAATGCGCTCTAATGCATAAATTTTCATCAATATACGAAAGAAGTGTTTTAATAAAGGTACGCCAGTTTTATTTTGTAAAATAATTATTTGAATACTTTACAAAACTTTTAAATTTCACAATTAGTACATAGTATATAATTCAAACAATATAAATTTAAATTATATTTACAAACTAAAGAAACATAAAATATATAGAATAGTAAATTTAAGAAGAATTACTAAATTGACTCATTATCTGTAAACATAAAAAACGTGTTTCATATAATAAAGAAATTAATTCGTAAAGACGTATATATAATAAAATTAAAAAATAAGAAAACTATTTATAACGTCAAAATTAAATCTCTTTTTTCTTTTAAATAAAATTGCATGTTTGACAGGGATTAAAAGTATATATTTTGTATACCTTTGAGAGTTATATAAATCTCTTGTTATCACATATATTTTTTTATCACATATATCTTGAACAAATATAAACTTTTAAATTATACTTTACTTATTACCAAAAGTAAGACTTATTACTTAAAACAAAAAAAATATTTAGGAGTCTTAATACTTTGGATCTTTAGACTTGTATACACTAACGCTCACAAGTATTTGTTTACTCAAAGGTTTCAAATTAATATGAAAAAAGAAAACAATCATGAAATATTTGTAGCGCTTTTTCACAGTTTTAAACAAACATAATGCAATATACTTGTAAATTATCAAATTATTAAGTCTCGAAAAGTTGGTAAAAATAGTATTATAAGAAATATGCTGGAATTATAAGCGATAGTGTACATAAAATTCAAATAAAAATTTAACCATCGTAACAAACTTAGATTTTAGAATAATATAAATACTTTGTTTAAACTTGTGCATCAGTCTCATTCACTGTTTCTTCGTTGTTCTCTTCGATTGCTATATTGTTCACGTTTTTAGTGGCATTACGGATGCGATCTTTGCATCTAACTAGCCAAGCTTTGATGAAGCTGATTACTTCTGCCTCGGTTGAACTGCTTTTGCAAAATCGAACAGCACCTAATATAACAAATTAGTGCAAAATAGAGATACAACACAAAGTGTATTAAAAAATATTGTATCTACCTATATAATCATTAATAGTCATATCTTTTAGAATATAATGCATCACATTTGAAGCAGAAGCTTTTTTCTAAGATGAAATGCGTATGCAAAGAAAAAACAAAAACAATTTACCCAAAATGACCGAAGCTATCGCTAGATTTTTGAAGATCTTCTTTTTTTTAGCACCTTCCCAGGAATACATTGTTCCAACTTCATTTGTGAAGACTCTGTACATAATTCTTCTCGTGACTTCTTTAACATTTAAGCCCCCGACGCGACTTAATTCCATAATCTAAAATAGTTTGAATTACCGTTACAAAAGTATTAATGACTATCAATTATCATTATGTACATATTCGACTTCCTAATTATTTAAGATCATACCAATTTTTTTTTATTTTCAGTATCAACGTTAAGCCACTATTCTAATTCAGCTAATGTTTGTTCATTTACTGGAAATAGATGTACGACATCTGGAATATCATTGACGGTTATCGTCGGCTCATCTTGAATTTTTTTATTTTGTAATAAAAGGGCCATACTTTCCATCACATCGTTCAATTTCAAGTGTATAGCGTTCAGTTCTTTCAACACTTGCTTCTGAAAGCCTAAAATTTACCAACTGAATTAGTAGTATCTTTAATTATAGCAACGAAAATAGTTGATAATATTTTTCTACGCCAACATAAAAAACTGGTTTTTATAGCTGTCAGTTGTTCACAAAAAATTAGCCGCAAAGAGAGTACAAAAGTCATTGCCGTTCGCAAAGCTGAAAGTAAATTTTTCTAATAAATGACAAAAAGCAATAATTAAAGTAATAAACAATTGTAACTTTTTTTAATTACAAATGTGATAATAATTTTTTTATTTCTTTTTATTTTAACTCCATTTAAAAATAATTTGTTTGACATCTTTCTACGTTGCAATATGTTATTCTTATGTCATTTTCAAGACCTTAAAATAAAAAACGGATAAACTTAATCGTGAAAATCTTGGATTATAAGAAATCTTTTCTAATAATTCAGGTGTACGACGTAACAATTTTCAATTACTTCACTTTCAATTTTAATCAACAATGTATCCTTAAACTGTTTATCTCATCTATTATTTTTATTTATTGACTATGGAGAAAGTTTATTTGTTTGTGACGGTTGTGACATACTACTGTGTCCAAAAAGTAAGGTGACATTGCATTTATTTCGAAAATTCTTTATTTATTCTTGCAAATCAATTTCGTCCCCTTCAAAGTAATCCCCCCCTGATATAATACACTTATTCCAACGGATTTTCCAATCTTTGAAACAGTTGTAATAATCGATTTCAGGAATGGCCTTTAGCTCCTTCTTCGCAGCGGCTTGAATCTCTTCTATCGACTCGAAACGGTGATTCGTGATTTTTTAACCAAAAACTCGACTAATATCGTTCCACAACCACCGTATTCACCTGATTTGGCTCCATGCGACTTCTCGCTATTCAGCAAACTCAAGCGGCCGCTCCGGGGACACCGTTTCGCTGCGAAGAAGGAGCTAAAGGCCATTCCTGAAATCGATTATTACAACTGTTTCGAAGATTGGAAAATCCGTTGGAATAAGTGTATTATATCAGGGGGGATTACTTTGAAGGGGACGAAATTGATTTGCAAGAATAAATAAAGAATTTTCGAAATAAATGCAATGTCACCTTACTTTTTGGACACAGTAGTATGAGTTTCACGATTAAGTTTATCCGTTTTTTTATTTCAAGCTCTTAACAATGACGTAAGAATGACATTGTAACGTCGAACATGTCGAGCAAATTGAAGTAGATAATTGACTAATAAAAAGATCATTACCACATTTGTGACTATATTACACGATCACTGTCATGAGATTTAGAAAACAAAAAAATAAATAAAAATACGTATGGAACTAGCATGGCTAACTTCACACAGAGAATAGACAAAATTGAGTATTTTTATCTTCTCTTTCTCTTAGAGAAAAACTTACAGAAAAGCCTATACTTTCGATGACGAGCGTAGAAAAAATTATTCTTTATGCTTCGAATATAAAATTACTTTTGTGCTCGAGCACCTTTGCAGCGCTCACGTAAAGTATCACTTTCCGCTCTTGATACTAAACGTACGATTAAAGTGTTAATTTACCTGTATCTATTTTTCGAGAAATGTCACATTCAGTTGTTAATTTAGTTACACTCTCGACTGGCAGATTTTGAACTAAGTTATTATCTAGAAAAATAGTAAAATTAATTATGAGATAGAAACCTTACAATATTATATCTAGGGAAAATAAATGTTTACCATTTGTTATAAGGGAGCTTGGAGAGGGATAAATATTAGTATCTGAATCAGATCGTGACAAATCAGAAGATTCGATATCAGATAAATGTCTTGTTAATTTCTTTTTAGTCTTTCCTCGTTTATGATGTCGCTGTTTTCTTAATTGTTCATTTTGCGATGAAAGATCAGACGTATGTTTGGCCTTATTCGCTTTTCGTTGAGCAACAGATAGATCTTCTAAAAAGAACATTGATGATTTTTATGATCTTGTATAATATACAAGATATTACAAAATTGCTGTCTCTATTTGAAAATTGTTTAACTTACAAAATAGCCTCTTAATTTATTAATTTTTATTTCAGTAAAAAGGATACTCATATTTAGTTATATAAATAAAAAACATTTTATAGGATACACATCTTACCGTAGCTCCCTAAAATAACAACTTTATGATGATTCCAGTCATCTTGTGGTGCTTTTCTTAATTTTATAAAATCATTAATTTTCTTTGAATTCCAAGGTGAAGGAGGCCACTCGCACTCTTTTGTATCTTTTGAGTACCAAGTTTTTGGTACTGCTTCAACTGCATCTTCATCTTCAAATTTGACAACGTACTCAACCCATTTGCAAGTGATATTAGTACGGTTATAATTTATACTTATTGTACGTCTTTAATAAAAAAGATAATTTTATAAGATAAAGTTATAAAACATAATGGATATATTAGATAAAAAAATATATTTTGATTAGACAATATATTGTATCACGGAAAAAAGTAATTTTGCTATTGTAGAAAAATTGTCTTTGCTGTTGCATATGTGTAGTGGCAGCAATAAAATTTAATCGACACAACTAATTATACAAATTATTTGTTAGCAAAGCAGAATCTGTTTTGTTAAAATAGAAAAAATTTGCTGAGTGTCTTTAGAATTAGATTAATTTGTTGTTAAAGTAAAATAATATATTCTTACCAAATACTTTTATTATTAAAGCAAAACTATTATGCATACAAATTGCAACAGAATAATTTGTATTTTAACAAACTACATGTAGCAAATAGCAATTAGTATTTAACTAATCTCTTTGCTGTCCACATAATAACTAATACATTTTTCTACAGCAGGATAAAATCTGTTATGCTAACAAATTATTTTTCTCCGTGATTTTTCTCCTGTTATTTGATAAAGTTTTCAATTTAATAGTGTATATAATTTAAAAAGTTAATTTTTTTGTTTAAAATATATATTTGCACTAATATCAATTCATTAAAACCAATAATTTTACAAAATACAGTTTATTAAAATCACAATTTAAATCGATGATTTCGATTACTTAATTTAGATTAACCAGTTCATTGATGGATCCGAAATCAACGTTTTGTGTCAAAATTGGTAAGAGCAAATAATTTCGTATTTTGGAAGTTTATCTATAAGGATTTTTTTTGCTTTATTGGATCCAATTTGAATTTTGAAATAGTGCACATATCAGTCATTATCAATTGTGGCATTTTTTTCCGTTCATACATGAGTCTTTACCAATGAACATTAAACCAACTTTGGCACTTTGATTTATAGATGCAGCATTGGAAATGAGACATATTGATTATTGTGGATGAGGACTACTAATTTTTTATTAATATGTGTAATAGGCCACATTTTGAGTGAATTGTCAAGTTTTCGAATATATTGTATATCAAAGAGGGCTGACGAACATGGTTTAGTATAAAAGTCTTTATGTCTTTTGTACTCGTACCCTAACAACATTTTTAAGTTTTCATGGTAACAAAAATTTTTTACTTCAACAATAGTTTTATCCTCAAGTTCAATAAATCTATCTGCCACTTTTGAAACGTGTATGCAATAGTTGATAGTTTCATATTTTTTATACTGAGGTGAAGTACAACCCTCGATTAAAGGACCTTTATTGTGTTCCATAGAGAATTTTATAGGAGCATTAATTGATTCTGTAACAAATTCTCTAACATTCTTTTCTTCAACAATTCGACGTACTACTTGTTCCAATGCGTGAGAAGATTTTCTAATTTTGTTTTTCAAATATTGCATATAATTTTCAAATATAAAAGCGCTAAAATTATCGAGCGAACCAAATAATCTAACACAATCACTCAAATGCACAAAATTATGAATATTATGTGAAATAAACGCTGGCCCATATAGTTTTTGCGAATTTATGATAAAATGTTTCAACAGATTGTGAGCATATAAAATATAATTTTCATAGCAAGAATAATATTGACTGATCAATATTGAACTAGCTAAACTGAGTACAATAAAATTATTATACATCTTAGAAGATATAATATCTTTTAAGATTATTGGGCCAGTATAAAGTAAGAGTAATCGGAATTCACTTGCTTTATATCTTTTGCATTCAGTAATAGAGCGAGTTTTTCGAGAAAACTCACACGGAATATGACTCCTCAATCTTAAAAGACGTTCAGAAATTTTATTAACGTCACAAGCACGTAATTTATAAGGAGGTTTACCATAAATCCATCCATACAGTTTGTTACAAAAAAAACTTTTCATACCGCCAAGTAAAAGACAATGCATATAATCTATAGGAACATTATCAATAATATTAAAATTCGGAATCTTTAGTAAAATAGTAGTACCAATGTGATGTTCAGGTTGAACTTTATTTCGAAATGAATGATCTGTTCTTTTATGAAGATTTTCAGTATCGACAAAACATAGTACTCTATTAGTCATGTCTCCTTCTATATCACATTTGGTGCATGAAAAATAACCCGAATGCCCTTTAATAGCTAAAATGTATGATTTTGCAGGTGTATCGCAAATCAGCATTGACAACTTGAAATTGCATCTTATAAAGTTGATATATATCCCATTTCTTGATAATTCTATACATTCGTTTACAAAGTCAGTTAAAAACTCATTAGCTTTGGGCTTTACACTACCATGGTACAATGCTACCATAAAAACTTTATTTTTAATTTTGTCAACTGATTTGACAGTACATAATATTGGCCAAAAAGAACTATTTGTACTTTTGGATATAGGTAGACCATCAATATTCGCCGCTAATAAAATTTCTTGATCGGGTTTAATTACTATATTTTGTTTATTACATAAGTTACTTAAGGTTTCATTTATTCCAAAATAATAGTATAATCCTGATCCAAGTTCTTTTGCATGTGTACGATTTGGCGTTTTTAAAAGTGTTCTCGCATCTTTGGGTAAATAATTATAACCAGGTTCGTCTCGTAGAATGTGTAATAAACTATAAAGAGTTGAGTGAGTTACATTTTTGTTAATGGCCCATTTTTGTAATTTAGAGCAAAAAATATTTTCTTTATTTTCAATTACAGCATGATTAGTATCTGATACGTCGACACTCTGAACATTTTCATAACAATTCAAATTTCTTGAATTAATAAATATATCATGGTTATTATTATTATAAAAAATATTGCCAAAATAACGTTCAATAGTATCAGGTTTGCAAGTAGAATTATTGCTAGAAATATTGTGTGTATCAGGTTGTGTATCAGGTTGTGAATAATTAGTTGTTTTTTTTAAACAGTCAAGGTTAAGAGTATTGACTATAGTTAAAGATTTATTTAATCTGTTTCGAAGTTGTCTAGAAAATTTACTTTTTTTATTAATATTATCCATAACTAATTATTTCTCTTAAGTTTACTTGTCATAACATGTATAATTTACTTGCAAAGGATTTAACGCAAATTTACTATCACTGAAACTTAAAAACAATTCTATAAAAAAAATTTTAATATAATTAATGATTTGGTCTTGCCGAGATGAGAATATAAGAAAGCTGAAGTTAGTAGCCCGACAGCCGGTAATATTTTGTTATAATTCTTTAAAAATAATCCCATATAGCACACGATATTCATAGAACGTCCATAGAACGGTCTTTAGAATATCCATGCTATATGTGGGGATAGTATTCCTGTATTTTGATATTAAAATAGTAAGTAAATTTTATTAGTACATTTGTTAACATTGTGGAAAGTATCATCATTTGAAATTGTGACTAAACATGACAGAAGATTTAAGAATACCTCAACGCATTTTCACGTGTATATATAATTTATAGGTTATATCTGACTTACAATTCTAGAATATAAAAGAAGAGAAATAAATAACTCTGACTTTTAGTAAAAAAAAAACATATTACTTACTTTTTTAAAGCAGAACTTCGATAATTGAACTGAACTCGGATCACTTAATTAATTTTTCTTAATTTTTCTTGGTACTGTTTTAATCAAACATGTGGCACTCTCATCACAAAGAGCTATTGCAGGCTTGGCAGACTGTTACATATGGCGGATTCAGCGCCACGGCGTTTCGCCTCCCACACGTGTCTTCGCAATAGCGGTACGGGCGAAAAAGAAAACACTGACTTTCTCTGACCGAGTTACAATAAAGTTTATTTTTTTACGGAAAAGGACTACACTATTACAGATTTTGAGATTTTGACTACAAACGTACAGATGAACGGATTGGACTTGACTCACGGATCAGAACGTGCGGGATCTTACAGGTCGACCATTTTTTCTTCAATTACTTCTTCATGCGAGTCGGCGCGCGCATTCACACTCCAAGGCGTAGGAATACCGGGCGCGAACCAACACTAGACGCGATATATCAGACGACCAATCGGCGATAGCGTCGTTGCCAATCCGCCAATGACCGATAGCGTCCTCGGCGAACGACCAGTTACCGATTGCGCATCCCAAAGGCGATGCGATCAGATACGCGCGAATTCTGAATTGCCAATTAATGCCTGATGAGAGTTAGTCGCAATTACATAAGGTTTATGATACACAGACTTGTGTGGGCTTGTGGCTCGCGAGCCACTCCTCACTGGAACGCTTTCCCCTTCAACTTGACTCGTCGACCGAATTCAGGGACGATTATCAGCCGTCGCGATAATATAAGGCCTACTCCGCATTGGCCTAGTTTACACCGAGTACTTAATACATGTACTAACTAGTAATTTTCTATTAAATTATCTTAATTACGGCAATAAATTTAAAGAATAGTATACTAAGCTAATACAATGTGAATCGAAATAATTAAATATATGTATCATGTATACAGGCATCGTCGAAAGTAAGATAATTTAATAGAAAGTTACGAGTTAGTACGCGTATCAAGTGCTCGGTGTAAACTAGGCCATTATCGTAAACAATTGGAAACTTCCATCCCTCCCCCCAGATTTCAATGTTCCCGGATAGTCATGTTTTTCACGCATGCGCGATAAATGTGATCGCTATGGCCGGTATTCATAGTCGATTCTTATATTTGAGATCGTCTTAAGTATCACCTTAAGATGTCATCAATCAATCAGAGAGCCGTATTAACATCTTAAGACGTTGTAACGACCCGTCTTTTTCCGCGCACGGGGCGGTGCGTGACTGCGGACGGACCAGGACGCGGAGGGAGGTCGCCAAGAGAACTAGACGTGTATTGCTTTAGGTGGTAAATACAATAGTGCGTTTATTACGTACTGACTATATACAGGTGGAGTGGCTTGGCCACGACGCGCGGACGGACGGATGACGGTGACGCTCGGACGGACCCAACAAAACTTAAGGGCTACGCGCGGACGGACGGACGAGAAAACGGAGCGCGCGGACGTAACGAACGGTATTTACAATTGTCCGGATCGCGCTATTGTCGCGGCTGAGTTCGCGGAATTCCGGCCTCGAGTTTTCCGGGAACTCGGAGCCGGTGTTGACGCGCGCAGACCGTGGCCTTGCTGAAGGCCGGGGCCACGGCCGTAAGTGACGCGCGCTCGGTGCGAGTGTACGCGGAGCGGGGATTCCCGTCGCGAGCGGTTAATACCGCGATGTTCGGCGGTGGTGATCGACTCACGCCAAGAGCCCTTGGTAGAGGCGCGGAACTCCACACCCCAGGCCGTGAGTCGATACCGTAGTAAGGACGGCGGATCGGGAATCGCCGACCAGGATCTCCTGGTGGAGCCCAAGATGTACTTGAGCCCGTTTTTATCGGCGGTATCGGGATTATCGGAATCGCTCTTTGCCAAGACTGCTTGGCGGAAGCTAAGGCTCTTAACTCCCAAGTGAGCGCTAGGTTGGGCTTCTTCTGGATCGGAGAGTGGACGGAGAAGAAGACCCCTCGACTCTCGGAGCGGCGGCGCTTATATACCCGAATCTCGAGAGCAGGGACGGTGCGGGGGTACGGAACGGTACGGAATCGGTGGGGGTCTCCCTGCCGCTCGAGATCGGTCCGGCGGTCGCCACTCCGGTCGAGCGCGTGCGCGCGGAGATCTGCCACGCAGATCTCACGTGCGGATGCGTCAACGCGCGCTACGCCGGTGTTAGAGTATATTTTCGGCGCTATGCGCCGTGTTTCTGCTGTCCGGCGGTTGTTCGGCCGGACAGCCTGGAACGATGGACGGTCCGAGGGGGGAGCGGAAAGGCGGTTTGTTACACCACCCCCCCCTTTGAGTAGGCCTGAATTCAGAGGCCAAATTCATCTTTCGGGTCCTTTGGTGGCGGCCGTATTTCTTTGCTGGAGCGGAGGCGTCCTGTTCGGTCGAACCGCAACCTCCAGCGGCGGTCCCTTACCCGCGCGGTATAGGCGCGGCTGACGTGGACCGCAAAGTACGGTACGTCCACGACGGTGCCGGGAGTGACCTCTACGGTGATCGGTGGCGGCGGCTCGGGTCCCATGACCCGGTCGGGTTCGAGCGTCGGTTGCGGTCGGTGTCCCCGCGGCACGATGACCTGGGGGACCGGCGGTGGAGGCCCTCTGAGCCACGGTATCGGGGCCGATCTGCCTGCACTGCTCGGTGGTGTCGACTGGCTCGGACGAGTAGCGGCGGTATCGCCTCGGTCCGGGGGTGGTCTCGGTTTCGGCGGCCGTTCTATTTCGGGCCGGGCCGGGTCGTACGGCTCCGGAGCTTCGCCTAGCAGCTCGGCGATCTCGGCGAGGATACCGTCGTGCTCCATATCTCTTCTGGGAATGAGCCGATCGGTTCCTGGTATCCGCGCTCGAATTCCGGCTACCGGTGCGCGCGCTGGTCGTAGGAATTTGCCCACGTGCCGTGGCCGTGCTCTCGTGTTGCTTCTGCCGGAGCGTTGCTCGGCTCGCCGGCCGAGTCACGAGCGCGCCGCATGCCGCGTCGTCGTCGTCGTCGTCGGTGTCCGACTCGGTTTCTTCGGTCGGAGCGGGGGCCGGCTTGAGGTCCTGGACATGGACGTGCCGGTACCACTTGCCCCCCGCGCTTCGGAGGTCGTATATTACCGGCGAGATGATGCGGCGTACCTCGAGTGGCCCTATATACTTCGGCGCGAGTTTCGCGTTGAACGCATCCGCACGACGGGAGAGGGGGTGGTCTCGCTTCCACACCCAATCTCCCCGCTTCGGTCGCCATTCCCGCCGACGCAGATTATAATATTGTTGCTGCCGTTGGAACGCACGGGCCAGCTGGATGCGGACGAGCGCGTACGTCTCACGTAGTCGGCGCTGCAACGCGTGCGGTCGTTGCGGAGGGCCGGCTGGTGCGCGTTCCTCCGGCCGTCGTAACTCGCGGCCGTGGTTCAGGAACGCCGGCGTATGCCCCGTTGCGTCGTGAGTCGCGGTGTTGTACGCGAACTGCAATTCGGCGAGGCGTTCGTCCCACTTGCGGTGGTCGCGATGTAGGTACTGACGGATCATAGTTTTGACGGTTCGGTTGGTGCGCTCGACCGGATTGCAGTGCGGGGCGTACGCCGGCGTGAGACGGTGGCGGATTTGAAGCGCACGCAGCAAGTCGGTCAGGGTCGCGGAGCGGAGCTGGGTCCCGTTATCTGACCAAATTTCCTCGGGGCAGCCGTGCCGCAGGATGACGGCTTTGGTCAGTGCGGTAGCGACATTCGCGGCGGTAGCGCGTCGAAGCGCTCGCATTTCCAGCCACTTCGTGAACCGGTCCTGCATTGTCAACAGCCATGTATGCCCCTGGCTTGACCGCGGAAGCGGCCCTACCAGGTCGATCGTTACCTGTTGCCATGGCTGTGACACGTCGGTCGGGTGGAGCAATCCGGCCGGTCGCCGTTGCTCTGGTTTATGCGCTAGGCAGGTTCGGCACTGCCGTACGTAGCGCGAGATCTCGCGGAACATTCCCGGCCAGTAGAAGTGGCGGGCAATGCGAGCGATCGTTTTCGCGGTGCCGAGATGTCCGGCGGTCGGTGCGTCGTGGTACCGCTGGAGGAGTTCGGCTCGGTTTTCGCGCGGCACGCACTCCTTCCACTGCGCGTCGTTCGGCGCGTCCGCGAAGTCCAGCGTGTGGAGCACGTGCCGGTAGAGGCGACCGTCCGCGATGCGGAAGTCGGGGGCGGCGTCGGGAGTGGTGGAAGTGATGTCCCACCACTTTCGGTACCACGCGCAAGCTGTGTTCGCGGCGGCGTTAACGGCCGTTCGCCGTGAGAGCGCGTCCGCAACCTTATTCAGCGACCCCTTCCGGTATTGCACCTCGAAGTCGAATTGTCGTAGTTCGAAGGCCCATCGGCCCAAACGTCCGGTCGGTGAGTCTAGTTTTTGCAGCCACCGGAGTGACTGATGGTCGGTGACTACCTTGAAGCGGTAACCCTCAAGGTAGTCTCGCATTCGGCGGATCCCCCAGAGTACGGCGAGACATTCGAGCTCGGTCGCGCTATAGTTGCGCTCTGCGTTGTTGAGCGTTCGGCTCGCGTACGCGATGACGCGCTCGCCCTCAGGGAAGTACTGGGTGAGCACGGCACCCAGTCCGGTCGTGCTTGCGTCCGTTTGCAGCACGAACTGTCGCTCGAAATCCGGGCAGGCTAGCACGGGTGCGGACGTGAGGGTCGTTTTCAAGGCCTCGAAGGCCGCCTGCTCGTGGTTCCCCCATGACCAGCGGGCATTTTTTCGTGTGAGCGCGGTGAGCGGGGCGGCGACGGTCGCGAAGTCTCGGATAAAACGGCGGTACCAGGACGCGAGGCCTAGGAACTGTCGTATCTGCCGCACGCTCTGCGGCTCGGGCCAGTTCGCGATAGCCTCCGTCTTCTCCGGATCGGTCCGGATTCCGTCGCGGTCGACCACGTGGCCGAGATACTTCAGCCGCTCCGTGCAAAAACGGCACTTCTCGGTGTTCGGTCGGAGTCGCGCCTCGCGTAGCCGGCGGAAAACCTCTCGCAGCGTGGCGAGGTGCTCGTCGAACGTTCGGGTGACGACGATGATGTCGTCCACGTAGACGAAAACCCGCGGTTCTAGTTCGGGCCCGAGGACATCGTCGAGCAGACGCTGGAAGGTAGCCGGCGCGGAGTGAAGCCCAAACGGCATCACTTTAAATTGCATTAACCCCCGACCCGGCACGGTAAAAGCGGTAACGGGTCGGCTTGCCGGGGCCAGGGGTATCTGCCAGTAGCCGCTCATTAAGTCGATCGTCGAGAGGTACCGCGCGCCTCTCAATTTGTCGAGCGTGGCGGGTATCTGAGGTAACGGGTAGGCGTCGCGTTCCGTCACCTCGTTTACGCGGCGGAAATCTATACAGAACCGCGGTTTTCCGTCTTTCTTGCGCACGATGACGATCGGCGAGCTCCACGCGCTGCGAGACGGCTCTATGACTCCGGCGCGTATCATCTCGTCGACCTCGTGGTCGATGATCGCCTGCATTGCCGGATTTCGGGGACGGTAGCGCTGCTTGATCGGCGGATGGTTCTTAACGCGGATCACGTGTTCCGCGCGGTCGGTCGGTCCACGCACTCGGTCGAACTTTGGCAGTTCCTCGGCGAGGAAAGCCTGCAAGCGTGCGTCTTCCGCGGGTTCGGTGCTGGCGACGGTTGTCGGACGGACGGCGGCTCGCGGCGGGCGGTCTTCCTCCCGGTGCAGTGGCGGCGGAGGAATCGTGATCCGGGCTCGTGCCATGACATCGACGCCGATCAACATGTCGACGTCGAGTCCGGGTAGCACGCGGAATTCGTGGCGGAACGAGCGCGCCGGGAATACAACCGGCAGCACGAGGCACGTCTCGACCGGCGTGCTGGAGCCGTCCGCGAGGTAGATCCGGCCTGTGACGGGTATCGTCGTGTACCCCTTCCCGTGGAGGCGTTCGGCGGCGTCGGTGCTCACAAATGAGCCTTCGGAGCCTGAGTCGAGCAAGGCCGTGAGCGTGGTATCCCCGACGGGGACGTCGATGTGCGGTCGCGGATTGTACCTTATTCGGAGGACCGGGGAGCGGTCTCGGTGCCCCCGGCCCTGGCGGCGTTTCCCGGCGGCGGATGGCAATCGCGGGTATAGACGTCGTCTTTCCCGCACTGGGAACAAAACTTGCGGGCCGCGCGGCGGCATTCGAACCGCGTGTGACCGCGCTGCTTACACCGCCAGCAGCACGTGTCCTTGTCGTAGGCGGTGGCAGCCGAATTCGCGGGCGGTTTCGACGCGGGTTGCCGTTCGCGGCATTGCGAGCTAATGTGCTCGAATTCTTCGGCTCGCCGTAGCAACTCGGTGTTCCGGTGAATGTCGTCGCGGCGGACGTATAGCTTATACCGGGGGTGCATATTGTCGTAGAGGAGGTCGAGCTGATCCTCCTCTCCGAAACCCCCGGCGCGACGCATCATTGTGAGTACGTCGGTTGCGTATTTGCGGTAGGGCTCCTCCGGAGCCTGCGTTCGGGCTTGAATGTCCCGCCGGAGTTGAGCAAAGTAACGGCGCGGCAGGTAGTACTCTCGGAATTCTCCGAGGAACTCCTGCCATGTCCCCCACGCGGTGCGGTTGTTGCGATACCAGAGGAGTGCGTCTCCCCGTAGCATCTCCGGCAGTCCGCGGAGGAGCAACGCGTCGTCGTAGCCGTATTCGGCTCGTAGCTCGTCGACGCGTTCCAGGAAGGACACCGGGTCCTTCCCGTCGAAGTGACATCCCCACTTACGGATCTGGTTCATCACTTTCGCGGGGGAGTCTCTTTCGGTCGCGGCGGTCGGTTCCGGCACGGTAACGTTAAGTGCGGGTGGATCGGCCATGACTCCGGCCGGCGCGTGTTCGGGGTGCAATACTAGAAATTCGCTGAGTCGGCGGCGAAGCTCGTTGACGTTTCCGTCAGTGGCGAGATCGGCGTGCTGTAATTGTCGGAGCAGTTCGGCGCGGTCGATACGGTATATCCAGCTCCGCGGCATCGGATCGGTACGGGTCTAGTTCTCCGCGGTCGGAAACGTAAACGGTCCCTGTTCGGGCGCCATGTAACGACCCGTCTTTTTCCGCGCACGGGGCGGTGCGTGACTGCGGACGGACCAGGACGCGGAGGGAGGTCGCCAAGAGAACTAGACGTGTATTGCTTTAGGTGGTAAATACAATAGTGCGTTTATTACGTACTGACTATATACAGGTGGAGTGGCTTGGCCACGACGCGCGGACGGACGGATGACGGTGACGCTCGGACGGACCCAACAAAACTTAAGGGCTACGCGCGGACGGACGGACGAGAAAACGGAGCGCGCGGACGTAACGAACGGTATTTACAATTGTCCGGATCGCGCTATTGTCGCGGCTGAGTTCGCGGAATTCCGGCCTCGAGTTTTCCGGGAACTCGGAGCCGGTGTTGACGCGCGCAGACCGTGGCCTTGCTGAAGGCCGGGGCCACGGCCGTAAGTGACGCGCGCTCGGTGCGAGTGTACGCGGAGCGGGGATTCCCGTCGCGAGCGGTTAATACCGCGATGTTCGGCGGTGGTGATCGACTCACGCCAAGAGCCCTTGGTAGAGGCGCGGAACTCCACACCCCAGGCCGTGAGTCGATACCGTAGTAAGGACGGCGGATCGGGAATCGCCGACCAGGATCTCCTGGTGGAGCCCAAGATGTACTTGAGCCCGTTTTTATCGGCGGTATCGGGATTATCGGAATCGCTCTTTGCCAAGACTGCTTGGCGGAAGCTAAGGCTCTTAACTCCCAAGTGAGCGCTAGGTTGGGCTTCTTCTGGATCGGAGAGTGGACGGAGAAGAAGACCCCTCGACTCTCGGAGCGGCGGCGCTTATATACCCGAATCTCGAGAGCAGGGACGGTGCGGGGGTACGGAACGGTACGGAATCGGTGGGGGTCTCCCTGCCGCTCGAGATCGGTCCGGCGGTCGCCACTCCGGTCGAGCGCGTGCGCGCGGAGATCTGCCACGCAGATCTCACGTGCGGATGCGTCAACGCGCGCTACGCCGGTGTTAGAGTATATTTTCGGCGCTATGCGCCGTGTTTCTGCTGTCCGGCGGTTGTTCGGCCGGACAGCCTGGAACGATGGACGGTCCGAGGGGGGAGCGGAAAGGCGGTTTGTTACAGACGTTACTTAAGACGATCTTGAAATAAGAATCGACTATGAATACCGACCTATGTATATCCATACTATATCCTATGTTCATCGATAAATATATCTACATTAGTGTATATCGTATGTATATACATTTGCTGTACATGCATGGAATGTACACGAGGTATTTTCTATGTATATACAGGCAGCGATCTCGTTTGAATATACATTCTATGTATAGCCATACGATATCCTATGTATATTCATAAATATATCTACATAAGTATATATCGTATGTATATACATTTGCTGTACATGCATGGAATGTACACGAGGTATTTTCTATGTATATACAGGCAGCGATCTCGTTTGAATATACATTCTATGTATAGCCATACGATATCCTATGTATATTCATAAATATATCTACATAAGTATATATCGTATGTATATACATTTGCTGTACATGCATGGAATGTACACGAGGTATTTTCTATGTATATACAGGCAGCGATCTCGTTTGAATATACATTCTATGTATAGCCATACGATATCCTATGTATATTCATAAATATATCTACATAAGTATATATCGTATGTATATACATTTGCTGTATATGCTTGGAATGTACATGAGGTATTTTCTATGTATATACAGGCAGCGGTCTCGTTTGAATATACGTTTTATGTATATCCATACAATGTCTTGCGAATATCCTTAAATTTATGTTAATTTATGTATATTCTACGTATGTACACAGTATGTACAGTATGTTTTTTTCATATTATGGAGATTTCATGTATATACATAGGATATCGGATGTTTACTGGGCAGTTACTCAGCGAAAGTGATTCGATAGTTGTCCATAGAAATTGTAGGAAAGATTATACAAGACCAAGCAATGTGAAAGTGGCGAAGAAGAAATTTTTTGATGATGAAGCATCTACGTCAAAATTGTCACCAACAAAAAAAAAATTAAGATCTCAATCATCATTTGATTTGAAAAGTACATGCTTTTTTTGTACGGAAAAAATAGATGAAGCTTTTCAAGAAAAACAGAAAAAATTACCGGTAAGCAGAAGAATGTCAATCACTACTGTCGACAATGTAAGTACCCAAAATAGTATTATAAAACACGCTAATGAGAGAAATGACAAATGGGGAAGAGATGTCAAGGGGCGTGTAAGTAACGCAATAGATTTGGTCGCAGAAAAAGCTGTATACCACGATAAATGCTACCGAGAATTCTTTCGAGTAAAACGAGAGAAAAGTATCAAGTCTGGGCGCCCCTTGTCAGAAGACGTAACATCTGCTATGGAAACGATTTATATGGAAACGATTTATAATTATTTAGAAAATAGCGACGATTGTCAATTCTCATTACACGAGTTAATAAATCAAATCGAAGGTTATGTACCGCATGAAACTATAAAATATAAATTGAAAGAAAAATATGGAGATGACATAATTATAACAGTGAACCGTAAACAAACTCCCACTGTCTGCTTCCGAAATATTGGACATGCTATTTTAAGTGACAATTGGTATGATTCACGAAAAGTCGGTGAAGTTGAAGAAAAACTCAGAATTGTTAAAAAAGCAGCTGAAATCATAAAATCTGACATCGTTGATTGTATTTATGAGAACAAATCTTATCCTCAGAGCACCGAATTTTTTAGTAACATTGAAGACAACGTTCCTGATTCCCTAATGTTTTTTTTGGAAAAAGTCATCATGGATAAACTAAAATCTAATTCGCAGTTACTAAAAAAAAAATGTGTTACAATAGAACATTCTATAATATCTGCAGTGTATAGCAGGAATCATTGGAAAGCTGTTTAAAGATATCAAACTAAAACGGTCTAACACAGTTTTATCTCTTGCAACAGTCAATGCTGCAGTAAAAGTTCATGATAAATTGGTTAATCCTTTGATACTTTTCCAAAGAATGTTAATAGCCAAAAAACACGATGATGATCTCGCGGAATTTTTCAAATATGAACTTGCTCCGTACCCACTTTCAATGTTCAATGATACAACCGGAATGAGGAAGACTAAAAAGTCTGCTGTTTATGACATGTTTCATCCCATTGATCTTGAAGAAAATTTGCCGAGCTCCAATGACATTTATGTGATTGATGGTGGATTTTTATTGCATCGGGTAATATGGCAGACAAATCAAACATATGGACAAATATGTGCTACGTACGTAAACTATGTAGAAAACAAAATTGGGAAAAATGCCGTAATCGTATTTGATGGCTACAAAAATGACTCGAGTATCAAAAAAGCTGAGCAGCATCGACGATACCTGCATAGCCAATGTGTAGAAATTATTTTCGATGAAAGTATGACGTGTACTGTCAATCAAAATAAATTTTTGTCAAACGATAAAAATAAAATCAGATTAATTTCATTGTTAACGAAATTTCTCCAAAATAAAAAATTCGTGGTAAAACAAGCGATAGATGATGCGGATACACTTATTGTTAAAACCGCAATAGAAATGTCGAATAATGGTCGAACATTTGTAGTCGGCGAGGACGTTGATCTACTTGTTTTTTTGATCGCATTATCACCAGAAAATAAAGATATATTTCTCATGAAACCAGGCACAGGCAAAATCAACAGGACAATTTTTTCATCGTCAGAAATCGAAAAATCGTACCAGCATATAAAAGATACAATCTTACTGGTCCATGCCTTCAGTGGTTGTGATACAACGTCTAGTATATTTCAGAAGGGAAAATTACAAATTTTCAAACTCCTGCAAAAAGAATTTCGATTGGCTAACGTCGTGAAAACTTTCAATGACGAAAATTCAACCCAATCAGAAGTAAGAGATGCTGGTGAAACTGTTTTTTTGATGGTATACGGTGCAAAGAAATTTCGAAATCTTTCGCTTGATTCATACAGATTTGACCAATTTAAAAATTCGCTGCAAAAACAAAAATCAAGGCTTGAATTATTACCACCAACATCAGAGGCAGCTGCACAACATTCATCACGAGTTTTCTACCAAATTCAGTTATGGCTTGGCAATAACAAAATTCCGGAACAGTGGGGATGGAAGAAAATCAACGGTTCGTTGCAACCTATTACAACACTCCTTCAGCCAGCACCAGAATCGATACTACAACTTATCTCCTGCAACTGTACATCTGATTGTTCTTCGAGATGTGGGTGCAGAAAAGCAGGGTTAAAATGCTCGGAAATTTGTAGACATTGTCAAGGAATGCAGTGCCTCAATGCATACATGGAGCCAATTTGCGAAAATCTTGACGACTCCGATACAGATTCAGTACACGAGCATGCGGGCAAAGAATTAGAAGATATCTTTTACGAGGCAGATGCTACCGACTCCGATTTTTTTTAGGTATAAAAGATATGCATGCAATATAATATAATATTTCAATCTACTTAAAAATCGTCACTTATGTGTATCGTCAATTAATGTGTATTTTTTTACAGAATATTCACACCTAGAATATCACACCTCGTGAAGCAGTTCTATTAAGAAAATAAATGTACAATTGGATGAAAATGTTTATCACAATCGAATAAAGTATCAAAAGTAATCGAAACAGACCTCGAAACGACCTCGAAAACCTCAGAGTACGAAATTTCAATTTATAACTTTTTATATTTTTTGAAAAATTAAATTTATTTAAATATTTTTCAATTTTGTTTGTTTATTTCAACAATATTATTAACAGAAACAAAATTATGGTACTGTATCTTATTATTTTAGATCTTAGGCTGCTAAATTTACCAAACTTGTCAATATTGATAGTGATTTACATGAAAAAAATCACAAAATTATATTATTTCTTATTATTTTAGATCTTAGGATGCTAAATTTACCAAACTTGTCGATATTCATAGTGATTTACATGAAAAAAAATCACAAAATTATACTATTTATATGTGGGTCTCTGAGAGACCCGTTGTACTGCAAAAGGTTAAGCGTGGCCACTCCAGCACACCCTTTATGGCTAGGGACTCCTTGGTTTCTTGAAATATATACATTTTCAAAGATCTATACCAAGTTACAGCCACTTCGCAATTTTTTTGTTTATTTTGGACAATTTGCCTGGACTATAACCACAATTTGAAGTGCTTTGTTCCCCATTTTTTTCTAGAAGTTTAAAAAAATAAAAGAATCGTAAAGAAGTCTAAATAATCTACTATTTAGATAGTTATAACTAATATAGGAGACCTAGGAAAAAATCCAAAATTTGCACCTCAATAAGACCTTTTTATGTTGTTCAGAACTGGAATAATCCTCGTAATTAAATTAAATTAATAAATAAGTGAAACTGTTAAACTCTCGAATCCGTGCATAATCATTCAAATATTATATATTGCTGTTCATGATCTTGTAAATATTCAAATAGTCTGTTTCGCTAATTTGCCTGTAAATAATAAGACAAAGTCTCGACGTTAGCCTTCGGTCATCGAAACACCGTTGCTTTCGGCGCAAACAAGTTGTTCCGTCGTCAAGTCCGTGCATGAGAAAGTCAGCCGTTAACGAGAATTTACAAAATATTGATTTGATAAACTAGCGGCCTGCTAGTTTATCGATTCAAAGCAACTGTAACGAGAGTCCGCACGTCGATTTGGGTCAATGGCGACTTCCCATAAAATTTCGCTTCTCCCGGCTCGCCTCTGTCGAACGATCGTTCTGAGATTCGCGCTCTCAAGCTGAGGATCGCAGCTTCAAAATATTCGGGTGACACGAGTAAACAACACATAAATCCATCGAAATTAGTTATGCGAACAAATAGTACACGGTCATATAGGACTTTATCGTGCGATAAGAGGGCCTCTAGTATAAACCAAAGTATTAGAAAAAATATTCTACGTTATTTTACTTCAAAAGATCTACAATTAAAGAGTATATTCATATGTTTTGTAGAATTTATTTTCTGCGTCTCAAAATGTGTATTACATTTAACATTTTAAATATTACAAATTACCATAAGGTAACTATAATATATCCAATATAGCTTACCCAATATGACTTACTTACTATTTGTAAGTTATAGTTACATAGAATTTAATATAATTGAATTGAAAATAACGCTAAATAAAAGTTTAATAATAACGATTTCCAAATTTACAATAACTTTGGGTATTGACTCGCACGTATCGGCCAGATGAGGGACGTAAAGCGGGTATTTTAATATTTATAAGTTCTAATGTTGTAAAAATTCCGATTTTTAATTATTTATAAAACGTTAAAGGTGGTTCAAAAAAAAGCCGAAACGTATTCATATACAAATAGATGCCTTATGGATCCACAAGATACATAATATTAAGTTGAAGGATATAATACGTGAGAAATATAATTTGCACACGTTTACCTTCGTTTGCCGTCCTTTTATTGGATGTATATTTGTTCTTTATAATGCATTTAATTTATGTTTTCATCAGAGTTTTAAAATTTTAATATTGCATACATAATTTCATATAAATTACAAAAATATTACATTATTAACTCTTTAATATACATAGTCAAAATACGCAATGGTAACTAATAAATAGTCTCTTCGACCTGTTGGAGTGCGGAGAGGAGAGATACGCGCGGGAGGTACCGCCGTGGCGATTGACGTAAGTATGATGATGTGCAATCGAGGGGGCAAAGGGAGCATTTTCCTGTTCCTGCCCCGGTCGGGGGAACACTTTCTAAACTACCGCCGGTATCCCGAAGTAGAGAGCGGGAGATATTGCCTGGTATTCATAGTCGATTTTTATTTCAAGATCGTCTTAAGTAACGTCTTAAAATGCTAATACAGCTCTCTGATTGGTTGATGGCATCTTAAGATGATACTTAAAATCATCTTAAATATAAGAATTGACTATGAATACTGGCCATTGAGAGTGTAGAGTAGAGATAATAGCGAGAATTTGGTGCGAACTTCTTCTATGTCAAATTCTCACAGGGGACCGGTGGCTACGAGCGGAAGCAGGAGAAAATAAATAGTTTGTTGACCGCGCGTGAAGGACGAGTTCTTCGATTTCTCCCGCGCGTATCCCCCCCCCCCCCCCTCTATGCTCAATCCGCTTACTCTAATTGTTTCCCCCCCACTCAATTGAATCATTTTCAACATACAGATACCTATAAAAGATACCAAACGTCGAAGGAGAGGTCAGAAATCTCTTCGTCTCTTTGGAGATAAGTTCTTCTTTTTGGCAGCGATTCACAGCAACGTGCAACGGTGAGTTTAATTTAAAAAATTTTTTTATATTATAATATTGTATAATAATAGCATCACGAATTGAGAAAAATTTTCAATAATTGCGCTAAGATGATACGTTAATATAAAACAGTTTAGTCGAAATAAAATCTCTAAATAATATTTGTTAAACTTAGATAAATCTAAATTTGAGATATATTTCAAGAAATTGTTTGATTCTTTATTTAAAATGTTACCATGCTAAATGTGTAATATTTTATACAGCAATGTTTTTACATTATAATTTAGAAATAATTGTTTTCCCTACTCAATTGAATTATTTTTGACATACAGATACCTATAAAAGTACGTAATTTCGAGGCAAGGTACTAAACGTCGAAGGAGAGGTCAGCAAAAATTTCTTTGTCTCTTTGGAGATAGGCCCTTCTTTTTGGCAGTGATTCACAGCAACGTGTAACGGTGAGTTCAATTTTGTAAACATTTATTTTGATTAATTTTATTTCTAAGTGTTTTACACATAATGCAGATAAAAATATTTTTCTTAATAATAATATAAGAAATTTTTTCCAAATTTAATTTTGCAAATATATCACTAAGATGATTCTCCATATAGTTTTATAACAAAATAGTATTTTGAAATTAATTAAACAAACAATTATCAATATTTTTATGAAAAGTCAATACTTTTACATCTATTTTTGTAAATGTACCTACATAATTCCTGATTATAATTTTTATGCAAGATTTCGTCATATAATTCAATAAGTGTTGTTCTATCAAGATATTAGTCATAACAATTGGTTTCAATCTTAATATAGATGTAATGCGAATAATGTGTCTAAAAATATGTTACATCGTTAAAACAGAAACAAACGATTAATTCCAATATTTCATCAACGCAACGATAAATATGGGATATATGGTGTAATTTCTTCGATGTAACATCAAAAATCAGAAATAGACCTAACAGATGTTGTTACGCCGATAAAATTTCAAAATTAATTGTCTCTTCGTTAATGATATATGTTGACACGTATTTTTGAACATAATATTCATATGACGCTTATATCGAAACTGAAATATCTAGATGAGACAATGTTCATATGTTCATATTCTCATTACGTTGTAAATTCTTGTTTCCACGCAAAACCATTTAATACATTTATCACCGGTAATATTTAATGAGTTTACCAAAAATTAGTGAACATTCTAATTTACGTAATAAAAACAATATGTTATTAAAATTTAAAAATTTTGATAAAAATTACATCAAAATAATAATTTTGTTGGCAAATACAGATTTTGAAATTTATAAATTTTGATATCACATTGCTTATGTTATGTAAATTATAATATTTGTTACATCCTTTACAAAATTGTTTTAGAACTTAAAGATGTTACCAAGAGAATTTTAAAACCAATCTCCGAGTCATTTAAACATGTTAAAGATTTGACAGACGGCTCAAAGACAATCATCATATTTATCTAGTGTAATGATGTAAAAATTGTAAAAAGATCATAATTTTGATTTTTCATTCCGAAAAGTAGACCAACTTGACACAATTTTTGTCAAATTATATTATAAAAATAAAAATTTCGATGTGAAATATTTTCACATATAATTGTTTTTTTGAAATCAATAGCCAATTCGCCATATCTTATCACTGTCGTAACGCTAGCATTTCTTAGCGAGGAAAAAACGCGTTCTCGAAGAGTTTTAGATGACGATTTATGAATTCAGCCTGTAACTTTCCTTAGTTTTATTAATATAGATTTTGATTTGCAAAATTTTTTTACTGCATTTTTTATAGTGAAGCTGAATAGCTGATTTGAAATAATTATCTTTGTATTACGGACGTATAGCAAAATCACTTGATTTTTTATTATATTTAGCATTAGGACGTCGCATAACTTTTAATTCGCCTGATTAATAGTTGAATTGGTAATAAAAAGATGTTGCCCATTTATATAAATTTTTTAAATTAAGATTTTGCGCTCTGGCTGTTCTTTGGGAATATAAATAATGTCCTATTTTTCTTTTACATTTGTGTTTCCTGTTAATATGACGACTCAATTTTGTTTGTTCCGTTTGATAATAAATAAAATCCTTCTTATCTCTATATTTCACAGTTTTTACAAACATGTTTGCGTTATCAGATGTGCTATGTTTAATTGAAGTTTTTTAGTATTACGTGATGTTTTTAATATTATAAATCCTAATTTTTTTTATATTGTATAGAAGTTTTTGAATTTTCTATCTCATCATTTGTAGAAGTATCTGAATAAGGTACGTAAGAAGAATCACTTGCTTTGAACTAGACTTCTTTTTTCTAAAATTAAAAAATAATATATTGTACTTTTAGTATTTATTATTCTTTTTTTATTTAATACAATAGTATCATTATTTATCTTCATAAAATGTTTTGTTATTACAAATTAAAGTTTATCCAATTATTGCAAGAAGTGCTTCTAATTAATTTAAAACCTTTTAATTAACATAAGATTTTAATATTCACCTTTTGCACACATTTGTTAGGTTAAATAGCCCTAAAAATGATACATTTTCAAGATTGTAAAAACAAAATAAATATTTATAAATCATTTGTAAATTGAATCATGCTGGAACTTTCTTATTCTGTTTGAAATTCTTTCTCTGTTACATCAAATGGCAGTAAAAGAATGTCCTTGCATCATATCCTGAACTTAATGAAAGAAGCTACTTTTAATTTAACAACAAAATAAATATTAATTAATTACTTTATATCTTTTGAATTATTAAGTTCTACAGGTAATTGATAAAAATCTGAAAAGTTTTAAATAAGAAATTATATATTTTAGACAATACTAATATTCAGTTTTTAGAAAAATAAAGTGATTAATGACCAATAACTATCCTGTCTAAATAGACTGTAACAAAATAATTTTAACAGATACACTTAGAATTTAATTAATTTATATGAGATATGATATCTCACCATCCGACGCGTATCTTACGATTTTCATCTTTTCTCTATTAAATAAAATTGTAGTAAATTTAATTTTACATAAATAATAATAATATAACCAATAAAAATATTTATGAATAATATCATTTATACTTCGAGGCTTTTTTTGATATTAATATAATTTGTTTGCTATCACACACAAGTGTACTTTTTACTTCGGTATCATAATTGTCAGCAAACGCTAAAGACATTATATTATTAATTAACGTTGTTAATTAAAACATACTTTTGATTATAGAATATTAATAAATGCTATAATTTAAAGTGTGATTCAGTGACAATTACTTTCAATAAAAGTAATCACTAAAAAGTTAGAGCATTTTAGAAAACATTATTTAACAGAACAATAGTTGTATAAAAATATTGAGTTGTCCGGAAAGTCCGTGCGGATTTTTCAATAGATGATGTTTGAAGGCAAATTCGAGGAAGTTATTTCATTGCAATGTGTCAGATGCGTACGTATTTTGACAAGTGACATTTTGACGCATATTTAGTGATGTTAGTTATCACATTCAAATAAAGACATTTCTCTTGGCATCAGTTTGAAAATGAAAGGAAATAACGTGTTTTTTCGGTGCTTTATGCTTTTTTACTTTTGTAAAGGCAAAATACGACACAAACTCGAGAAAAATATGTGCCGTGTACGGAGAGAATGCTGTAAACGAACGCATACGCCAGAAGTGGTTTGCTAAATTTTATTCAGGAGAAATATATTCAAGATGACCCTCGTTCTATTCGGCCAATTATCACGAATGTTAACCAAATAGCAACTATATTCCGATTGGCAATTTACTGTTCAAAAGATTGCAAGGTTAAAAATTGGCAAGTCAACTGTTTCCGAACTGTTTCCAAAATTTTTTATTTGAATTTTGTTTAATAACAATATTCTTAATAATCATCGAATCTCTTATTTAACTTCGCCGGTTTTTTCTTCTGTTCTCGCATTAAAATTCTTTATTAGTATAATTTTTATCTCTTTTCTTTTCTTTGTTAAGTTAAGTTAAAATAAAAGCTTTAGACAAAGAATTACCTTCTGACAAATTTTTGATTTTAAAAATTTTACTCTCTTTACTTGTTAAAATTATATAATAAAATTAATTTTATTATATGTATATTTATGTACATCTTATTGTCATAAAAAACATATGATTACAAATATTTAAAAATTTTTTTATTTAATCATAATTTTTTCGCATATTGATACAGCAACGGCCAAAATATCTGTCTCTACTATTTTAATAAATTGTTTTACTTCGCCAGGATAATGTCGTTGCGGGTATTTCACAGAACAAATAAAAAATTTCTGTTTTTAAGTCAAGAATTGCGATGTATTGTAGTCCGAGTAGACCGAATGTTATGTTACAAGTTCAAACTAATGTGCTTTACGTTCGCTCGCCGATTCTATGTATTGCTCAAAACGAATGATTAGTCTGAAGGCTGGAGCAAGAATGAGCTCTCGACGACGATCACCTCCTAATCTCCCCACTGCGATTCTCGGAACGCACCGAGGTTCCACGAAATAGGTCGAAGTAATTGATAATGAGATCACTGCGATCGCAGTACCCGGCGCAACTCATCACATGCCGTTTGAATACCGAACAATTTCATCGCTGGTTCTAATATTCCTTATAAGTATGAATCTATAAATGTTTGATTACAGCATGTAATAATTAAAGCTCTCGCTTTAAACCCAGTCAGAAATGATAATGAAATCAACGTCAATTCAATCTTCGAAATCATCAAATCGACATCGAATTGATTCCATTATTATTTCTGGAAAAAAATATAAAATTTGTTTGGCTTTCGGATTTATGTATATCGCGATTTTCACGGATTTTTCACACAGCGTACCTCGTTCGACAACTTTTCAGTTTATTTTTTTAAAGAAAGGAACGATCTAAAATGAGCGACAAAGACTTTGTTATCAGAACTTTAAAAGAATAGGGTTTTAAAAAATAATTCTCTAAATTTTAGGTATGTTTTTATAAGTTTTAGTAAAAATTAGATTACGTTAGAACCGGAGGGGAAAGAATTAATAAATAGAACGGTAGTTATATTCTAGTAAAAAATAAAGAACATTACATTATAAAATTTCAAAAATTAAAAAACTAAAATAGGTAATTCTTTGTATAAAGCGTTTATGTTAATTTATTAGGAAAAAAGAAACATAATTATACGCTGTGAAGTATTCACTGACTGATTGACGGATTTATGACAAATTGCTTCATGAAGAATCGCCTTGCTGATATAACACAGAATATAAATAAAATATCGCGCGCGGTGCTACAAAAACAAAAAAAAAGGGTCTTAAACTTCTACCTACAGATATGACTATTTTGTATGCTACATGTCCGTAAATTGTTATATAGAAAACTCCATAGGTATTCTAAAAAATTTTAAAAAGTGATTTCTCACGTTAATTTAAAACTTATATTTTTCATTCTAATCAAATATATGAAACAACTTGGTTTCAAAAATACAAGTGTCAAAATTGAAAGAATTTTGTTTCGACAAAAAATTTTGAAAATAAATTGTGTATGTGCATACTTTGTGTTCAATTATGTGTATTCAACATGACATTCTGTACCTTTAAAACTAAGTCATTTCGGACACATAAATTTATGTATAACAGAAAACATAAAGAATAATTAAAACTTATGAGTGTATTTCAGAATAGACAGAATGGATAATGGTTAAAAAGATAAAATTAAATGAAAAGTTAAAATTAACGAAGGACCTTATTCTTGACAAGTATCGGTATCGTCGTTATAATCGATATTGTTATAAAGAGTTAAAAATAAACCTTTTTAAATTAAATTTAAGATTAACTTATTTTTTAAATAAATTAAATTTTGAGTTCAACTAGAATTAACTAACCTTCCTTCAAATTATTAATTTATTTTTAGCATGTACGAACCGTTATCTATATCTTACGTAACGGCTCGTATATGCTGAAGCAAATTGATAATTTTATGGAAGATCAGTTACACGACCAAAATAACATAGAATGCATGTATTGAATCTTACGTAAACATTGTTTTACATATAGTAAATATATATATATATATATATATATATATAAAATAAGTGAAAAGAACAAATTATAAAATAATATAAATAAATAGTAAATAAAATAAAACAATTAGTAATCGGGAATTAGGCTAATGAGAATCAGCGCGGGTAAAAGTGCGCAATCGTATTAATATTACACAAATTATTTATTCATTTTTGAATTACGAAAGTAAACGAACGTTTTGACTCGCTTTGGAGTCATCTTCAGCGTATCAAAAATATATGAAAAATTTTAGCCGTCATCTGTCACCAAAAACGGGAAGCAGTCGAGTCACCAACGGTTTGCCAAATCCGTAGCATCTTTTCCTGGTAACAGCGTCGCAGGCAATGACACTTCTCTGTATCACTATCGTATGTTTTGTTTTAGATAGCGAATAATTATCTTAAATAAATATTTTCGTAACTCACCCATTCGAACTGACGAAGCCATGGATAAATTTTGGTCCATAGGAAATAAATTTCGCTTTTCAAAGTATACACTCAATCGTTTATTGTTTAACAACAACCGGTGCTGACTGTCTCAAGTAAGAATATATACTGATTGTAAATCGAGTCGCTCCGATTATAACATCTTACTTCAACGCTCACAAAAAGTCAAGCGGTCAAGAATATACAAATATTAAATAAATACATGTAAGCGAATGGAGAAATAGTAAGTCGTTAACTATAAATATAAAATAAATAAATAGAATAAAATTAGCGGAGAGTCAGATATTACAATTCAAATGTCACAAATTTAATAAAATTATAAATAAATAGGTAGAAATAAAAATAATTAGCGGCGAGTCAATTGTAACAATTAAAGTAAGTCACAAATCGTCCTGATAGATAAAAATATAAATAAATAAATAAATAAAATAAAAATAATTTAGTGACGAGTCAACTATTACAATTAAACTCAGTTACAACCTATATCGCTCAAGAGCATATTGATTCTATTATAATTTATCCAATAATGAGAAATACGCATGATGCAGGCATTCAGTATCTGTTTTAAATTGAGACTGTTATCTTGTTGATGACTGTTATCTTGTTATCTAATTGAACATGTAACATTTCGGATATCAACCGCCTGCCTAAGAAACATTGGTTGTCTAAGATATTTTCCCAATCAAAATCATGATTAAGTCTATGTTCTGTGATAACCGAGAGATTATTTGTATTTTAATTAATATGAATGCAATGTTCATTAATTCCTGTTTTTAATTTTCTACTAGTTTGCCTTACATATGACGTATTGCCGTCTTTACTTATAATTTTATAAACAACATATTTCTTTAAGTTGCTAGGAAGAACATTTTTCGGTACATTAATAATCTTGTAATTCAAAGATAAATAAATAATTTGTATAATATTAATGTACGGGCTTGCAATAGATAATAGAATCGTTTTCCTAACACATTTGCTTTAATATCAAATTACTTTCTTTACATTTGGTATGTAGTGTTACAAATATAATATAATATACGTGTGGTTTGACGGCTGTCTCGAGAGCAACTGACGAATTCTCTAAACGCGCCGAATTCGTCTTATTATTAGTAAGACGTCCTCTCGCTTGGTCGTGTGCTTATTGTGATCAACGGTTTCATGATACATTTGAAATAGGCACCGACAATTAATACGTTGCACAACCTTTACCCGGGCTGACTCTCATTAGCCTAATTCCCGATTACTAATTGTTTTAAATTTCGAGAATCCTAAATTAATTTTAATCAAATTAAATAAATAATAAAATAAATAAAATTGAAAAAAATTAAGAAAAATTATTGTACACGTACATCATATTTCTGTGGGCAACAGGAACTTCAGAATAATAACAATTACAACAATTTTTCTAAATTATTGTTTATAACATCGCACTTTTATGTGACTGGTAACACATGTCTACAAAATTAGGGTAGGTCTTGCGTTTTAAACTTTTAATGACGTTTCTATAGGATTGTGATGCGCTGAAAACGACTACATTATCCATTTTTTCCATCACCCTCCATTTTTTAAATAAACGCAAAAACAACTTTCTTTGAACATGACTTCTTTATGAATTTTTTCTGGTTAAAGAAAAAATGATAGCAAGATCAGCTTTACGGTATTCTACGCAGAAATGTTTCCACAATACAGAAAATATTTCTGCGCAACTTATAAAACTGTTTTATGAAATCGTAAACAAAAAACTTTGACAAACAAAACAAAACAAAAGTTAAGGCTCTTATAAATAAATTAAATTCGAACATAGTGAGCTCAAGAGCCACGCAAGATGTCGGGTGCAAATAAATAACCAATAACTCCAAATGTCATGCAAACGTTTCGACCTTTAATGACGGTCTTCCTTAGTGATATTACAAGTCTATAACATAATAATTGCACTAATTAAGATATGAATTTATTGCAATAAACAAATAAAGAATAAAAATAAGAAATGAAAACAAGTTACCGAATAGATAGGGATTGTGCAAAATCGCGGTGTACATCTTACTACAACGTCTTAGCATAATAGTATGAACGACCTCACAGAGCGTGTACCGAGACAAGAGTTTTGCGAAACCACATAGATTGGTTGCTAACAAATAAATAAATAAATAAGAGAATGAAATTAAAATGATGTAACTATAAAAATTAAATAGTTAAAAAAAGAGAATAAACGGAAAATCAATAAAAATTAAATAATTAAATAAAAAAGAATAAAAATGGAAGCTGTACAAGTCATTAGATATAAAATTGTAAAAAAAACGCATTATAAAATAATGTAAATTCAAAAAAAGGGGGAAAAAAGGAGATAAGTCAAAACGAAAATTATGTACAAAATATCTCTAACTACCAAAACTCGTGTCACAGCCTTGAGATGGGATGTTACATCTCGGTGAAAATAGATACAAATAATGAGGACCGAAACGAGATAGCCTCGGTGGCCCGAACGAAAGGAATAGAAGGAGAAGGGGTGATGAACCTAAGAAGGGGGAATACGCTCGAGGATAGGAAGATACGCATCCGAGAGAAGTTCGGCATCGCTTTGTTTATTGAGTCCGTGCATTTGATTTTTGATGTGTAGTATCTCGGATATAGATCTTTCAACATAAGATGGCTCCTTGTCTAAAATTTTCACGTTCTCCCAATCAAATTCGTGATTTTCTCCATTGCGATGTAACGAAATAACAGAAGGCCTGGCCTTTCTAATGTATGCTTTATATTCGCTAACTCTTGTTTTTAATTGGCGTTTCGTCTGTCCCACGTAAGAAGAATCGCAGTCCTTACAATTAATTTTATAGATCACGTCATTACAAGAAAGAAGCTCTGTATGGTCTTTGCCAGTAGTTATGAATTTATTCAATTTAGAAGAGATTGTGAACGCAACACTGCAATCAAACTTACATGAGAAAGACGAAAATTTCTCTAATACCGACTCAATGTAAGGGATCGTAAAAAATCTTCTTACACGTTTATCCTCAACGCAGGTGTCATCTTTATAAAAAAGGTGTTTGAGTCTGAAATTTATCATGGAAAAGATAAAATTTAAAGGATAGTTATTTTCCAATAAAATGTTAACTTTTTAACTAAAATTTTGAAGTTCTTATATGCATGACCGTTTACAATTTACTATGGAGAGAGAGATCGAGGGGAAAATCAGTTTTCTCGATGTTATGCTTATAAATGTGAATAATAGGATTATTTTCGATCAATACCGCAAACCAACTTTCTCAGGAAGATACTTAAATTTTTTCTCACACCATCCCCTGTGTCATAAAAAGAGTGTTATTTTTGATATGATTGACAAGTTACTGTTATTATCACATCCTCAATTTCATTATAAGAACTTCAAAATTTTAGTTATATAGGATTTTTGATCACAAATCTGTAAACGAAATTGCTGTACCATGTCATATTATTGAGATATTTTACCTTTAAATTACTCCAAAATGTGAAATAGTTTTTGATATTATAACATTAATTTTAATTATTATTTAATAAATAATTCAATAAGTACATATGTATTTATATTTGTTCAGTTTGCAAATCAGCAAACTTTAAATGCCGGTGCCACTTCGAGAGAGTGCAAATAAATTGTGTAAAGATTAGAGTCTGGCTTTACCCTGTTCTATCCAGATACAGCATTGAACGCGCGAAAAATGAGTGCGAGCGACGGTACAGAGCGAGGACGACGAAGACTGATTCATTAGCGGAACGGTGATAAAGATGGGAAGTGGGAGCAGACAAAAGGAATAACAGATCACTCAAAGCGTGTTAACAGTTAAAAAAAAAGTCTTTAGTAATTGTCAAAAGTAACACCACCTGGTTGCGCCATGCATATCGATACGGTGGATGGCGCTGCTGTATAGTGTGAGAGCACGCTCGCGTCGAAGGCGGTACTACTATAGTTACAGTTATAGTCTTTTATAAGATGGACGACGAATGCGATCCGTAGAGAACGAACGAGAAAATAGAGGTGTAGAAAGAGGGACATCTTACATGTAGACAAAAATTCTTTTCTGCACCACCAAATGGTCCTTCGAGCCGGATAGCAACAAGCCAGTAAAAATCGAGAAAGCAATATTCAAGACGGAAATCTCAAGCACGTGCAGTTCGTCGACTACGGACCAAGAATCGAGGCCGCCGTGTGAGACAAAGGGCGTGACCACAACAACGAGGCAGACGGAGACATCGTCAAATCGGAAAGGTTGCATCGACAACAAAGATCTCGCAATCTCCTACAAGGAGGTTAGGAGAACAAACCAGAATCACCAAGCAGACTCGATGAGCTGGCAGTGATCTAGAGTTTTCCAGCTTCAACACACATTCAAAGCTGAGTACCTTCAAGCGTTTTAGCCATTCGCCTTTCAGGTAGACTCGCGTCATAACGTATAGCATCATGGCGGAGATAAAAAAAACTCGTGAAAAGGCGCGGAACGATCAAAGCGCAATTGACACGCGCGCGTAATTGGATTAGAGTATTCGATCCATAAGCCCATCAAATTGAAGAAATTGAGGTTAGATTAGTTACAATAGAGCGTGCGTGGGATGATTTTCGCCAAACGCAAGACTCACTCGAAGAGTTGAATGCCGAATGTGAAGACGACGGTGAAAGAGAAACTTTCGAGTCGGAATATTATGCAGCAGCTGCAGCTGCAAAGGCTCTCATCGCGCGACACAGCAGAACGCGAAGTGCGGTACTAGAAAATTGCGGTGCAGATAATCACGACAACGGTAACGCGAGTAATTCGGTAGATTGGATAAAGTTACCACCAATTAATTTGCCCACATTCGATGGATCCTATGATCAATGGCCTAATTTCCGCGATACATTCAAAGCGATCATTGATGAGAATACAAATTTGTCAGATATTAAAAAACTTTATTATTTGCGATTAGCACTCAAGGGCGTGGCCGCGGAAATCCTAGGATCCATGGAATTGTCCGCGGGCAATTACGACGTCGCATGGAATATTCTAGAAAACCGTTTCGAAAACAAACGTGTTTTGGTCCACCACCACGTGCAGGCATTGGTCGAATTTTCAGCATTGCAGAAAGAATCTCGTACGGGATTACGTCAATTATTAGATCACACCGAAAAGCATGTTCGCGCTTTAAGAAAACTTAGTCAGCCTACAGACTAATGGGGCACAATTCTTGTTCATTTAATGACGGCGAAGTTTGACAATGCTATCAAGCGTGAGTGGGAAACCAAAACGTCCGCAAGAGAAGTTGCAACATATGCGCAGTTTATTGATTTAACAACCAATCGGTGTATTATGTTAAAGACATTGCAACGTGATAAATCAAAACAGGCCAAATTTTCACTGTCAACCGGCGACACTTAATCAACTAATACAAATAAAAAATCGGTAGCCGCAGTCACGTCTGAGGTAAAACCGGAAAAGTGTCTAACATGTAAGGAGGGAAAGCATCGGGTATATCATTGTCCGACCTTTCTAAATTTGGCGCCGCAAGATAGAATTAAAGAAATAAAACGCTTAAAAGTGTGTCTGAACTGTTTCAAGGTGGGCCATTCCATCAAAGCGTGTAAATTCGGTACTTGCCGAATTTGTCATAAGAAGCACAATACATTGTTGCACATCCCTAGAAGCGAGGATACAGATTTTGAGAGTAACAATCAAAGAGCGACAACCGTCGAGCAAAAACCACCGACAGAGCAAACGACGAGTGTAGCTCATCCTGCGGTTCCTATCGCCGATAGAGGACTGCTAGCAACAGCAATCATCAAAATTCAAGATAACGACGGAGAATTTCAAGAATGTCGAGCGTTTCTTGATCTCGGATCTCAGTCAAACTTTATGACGAGAGATCTTTGCGAGCAATTAGGTCTTCCTTAGCGGAGGAATTATTTAGCAAAACGCGGCGTCGACAACACGCAAACCGCGGCATTCACAGATGCACACGCAACGATTCAATTTAAATTTAACGCGTTTAAAGTTAAACTCAAGTTTTCAGTATTGCCAAGAATTACCACAAATCTTCCTCTATCTGAAATTGACAAAGGCCATTTACAGATACCAGACAGTATTACATTCGCTGATCCATTATTCTATAAGCCCGGAAGTATCGACGTATTGTTGGGAAGTAGGGGTATTCTGGGACTTGTTGTGCGTTGGACAAATCAAACTCCGAAGAAATCAACCAGTCGCACAAAAAATTAAGCTAGGTTGGATCATCGCGGGACCACTCAGCCTTCAAAATCCGAGGGAACCGTCAACAGCGTCAGTCTGTTTCTTTTCCAACAGCGATAATATCGAAACACAGTTAGAACGATTCTGGCAAGTCGAAGAGGGCAGTCTCCACGCCAACTTATCAGAAACAGAACAAATTTGCGAAGATGAATTCATGAAGGGGCATCGACGCAATGCAGGAGGACGCTTCGAGGTCCGGCTGCCATTACGTGACAAGGTGGAACGTCTCGGACAGTCACGAGAAATCGCCATTAAACGTCTAAAGGAATTAGAGCGGAAATTCGTCTCATCTTCTGAATTGAAAGTGCAATACACTAACTTCATGCAAGAATATCAAGAGTTAGGTCACATGTCCGAAGTCATAAATCAAGGGGCAAACGGAACTGTTAATTATTTACCGCATCACGGAATTTGGAAAGATGACAGCCTGGCCACGAAAATCCGAGTCGTGTTCGACGCCTCGTGTCCTACAACATCAGGGGTGTCTCTTAACAACATACTTCATGTTGGACCAACTATTCAACAGGACTTATTCTCCATTATACTTAGATTTCGCCAACATCAATTCGTGATTACGGCAAATATCAAGCAGATGTACAGACAAATCCTACAGGACGACCAACGAGATTTGCAACAAATTGTATGGCGACCAAACACAAACGAACAAATTCAGGAATATCGCCTTAACATTGTGACTTACGGATTGGCCAGTGCATCATTTCTAGCTATTTGTTGTCTCCACCAACTGGCAAACGAAAATCAAGAAAATTATCCCACTACTAGCGATGTTATTCGCAATGATTTTTACGTCGACGACCTTATATCTGGTGGAAACCATCCGGACTCCTTAATACGGCTGAAAACTGAGTTGACAAAAATTTTTCAATCAGCGGGTTTCGCTCTACACAAATGAAATTCTAACAAACCTACAATACTCAGTGGATCCTCAGAAACTAAAACATTGCCAAGTCATGAAACTAAAACTCTGGGAATTTACTGGAATACGAAAGACGATTGTTTACAATACCGAATGCACATCACTAACAGAAATCAACGTGCAACAAAGCGGTCAGTACTATCAATTATCGCTCAGATGTATGATTCTCTAGGACTGATGAGTCCTAAACTCATTAGCGCAAAAATCAAAATGCAGCAACTTTGGCAGTTAAAGGTAGGATGGGATAAATTTCTTCCCGTTCAGTTGCATACAAAATGGATGCAATACCTAAGTCAACTAAAAGAAATCGAGTCCATATCGATTCCAAGATGCATAATTTGCGACGAACCTCATATCATAGAACTTCATGGGTTCTGTGACGTGTCAGAGACAGCCTACGTCAGAGGCATGCATCTACATACGGAGCTCCAACAAGTCAGGAGAAACAATTACAAGATTGTTGTGTGCAAAATCAAGGGTTGCACCTCTCAAAAGTATCACCCTACCACGACTCGAATTATGCAGGGCGGTATTATTAGTCAACGGAAAAACTGTACAACAAGCCCTTTCTATCAAATTTGATTGCATTCAGTACTGGAGCGACTTCACGATCACGTTATCCTTTATCAAACATTCTCCCGGAAAACTGCAAACTTTCGTCGCTAATCGAGTGGCTACCATACAGCGTACAGCACCTGGAGTTCAGTGGTCGCATGTACGATTCAAAGACAACCCCGCCGATGTTATTTCAAGAGGTTCAACTTTGCGAAATCTCAAAGATATGCCCCTATGGTGGACGGGACCACATTGGGTGGCGAAAGGACGACATGATTGGCCGACCGAATCTATCTCAAACATTAATGAGATAGCAGAACTTAGGAAACAAACAGTGGTATCTCATAGCATACAGCTAGATTTTGAGTTATTTGAAAAATTCTCATCTTTGTCTCGTCTAAAGCGAATCGTTGCGTGGTGTCTGCGATTTAAAACAAATGCCCTAATAAAGTCAACACGAGTAATCGGTCCGTTAACAATCAAAGAAGAAGAACAAGCTATGTTAATTCTAATACGCGTAGTTTAGTCAAATAAATTTACCGTGGAAATGTCAGATCTTCAAGTAAATCGCAGAATATCAAACAAAAGCAAACTCGTTGCATTAAATCCGTTTCTAGACGAATCAGGAATTATACGCGTGGGAGGCAGACTGCGTCATGCAAACATCGACCGTTCCAAGCAACACCCAATAATACTACCTTCTAAACATATACTCACCAATCTAATTATCCGAGATGCTCACCTTAAAGAAATGCATGTCGAGGCCCAAGAGTTCCTTGCTCACTTGCGTTGTAAATATTGGCCGGACGCCAAGCGATTCGGCGAGTACTACAAAACTGTATCGCGTGTTTTCGGATTCATCCGCGCTGTTAAACACAGATCATGGGAGATTTACCAAAATCTCGAGTCACCGTAAGCAGAGCGTTCATAAATTCAAGAGTAGATTACGCCGGTCCATTTCCCATAAAACTGTCGCGAAGCAAAACCGGCAAGGTATATTTGTGCATTTTTATATGCTTCGCAATTAAGGCTACCCATCTGGAGATAGTCAGCGATTTAACCACTACAGCATTTCTCAATGCGCTCAAACGGTTCATCGCGCGACGTGGTCGTTGCATGCAACTATTCTCGGATAACGGCACTAACTTTATAGGCGCGAACAAGAGCTCAGGGCGCTTGCGAATATGATAGATCAGGAACGCGAGACTATTGAGCGATTTTTAGCAGATCAAGCGATTCAGTGGCGTTTCATACCTGCGCATTCACCTCATGTGGGCGGGCTTCGGGAAACCACCGTAAAATCCGCAAAAACACATTTAAAACGAGTTATTGGTAACAATCTTTTAACATTTGAAGAACTCACCACGATATTCAGTCAGATTAAGGCGGTGCTAAATTCCCGCCCGTTATGTCCAATATCAAGCAATCCTCAGGATTTTGAGGTATTCACTTCAGGGCATTTCATTATCGGTGAGCCGTTAAATTCGTTCCCAGAGACATACCTACAAATCGGGTGACCCGCTTCCAATTGTTGTCACAAATGAGATACAACTTTTGGAAACGATGGTCAAGAGAATATCTCACGCAACTCCAAAATAGATATAAGTGGCAAAAACTCAATTACAATGATATTAAGGATGAAGCGTTAGTTTTATTAAGAGATAAAGATCTTCCACCGTTGAAATGGCGGATGGCTCGTATTACAGAAACCTATATCGGAGGCGATGGTTATGTCCGCGTTGTCAGCGTAAAAACATCCAGCTGGATAACTAAGCGCGCGATCCACCAGATTTGCGTACACCCTATTGAAACAGAATTGAAAGGACAAGCCTTCCAAGGCCGGCGGGATGATCGCGCCATGCGTATCGATACGGTGGATGGCACTGCTGTATAGTATGATGGCACGCTCGCGTCGAAGGCGGTACTACTATAGTTATAGTTACAGTCTTTTGTAAGATGGATGACGGATGCTATCCGTAGAGAACAAACAAGAAAATAAAGGTGTAGAAAGAGGGACATCTTACACGTAGACAAAAATTCTTTTCTGCACCACCACCGCCTCTGTCTCGTTAATTTGATTTAAATGCTCGCGACTAAATGCACTGATTGCACTGATAGATGCTGACGCGTGCACTATTCCTCTCAATACTTTCGAAATCTTCGCTCGACGAAGTTTAGTCTTATAAAATATAATTCACTCGCGTCGCTCACTGAGGCTGCAATTCTCTCGTCGAGAGCGCGAACCCCAGAGCAATTGTTTAGCAAAGGAAATTCGGAGAAAGCAAATTTTCGCAGGAGATAGCCACATTGGCCCGTGTTTGCTTATTGTATTTCGGTAACGTCGATTTGAACGAACAATGGATAGTACCGGTTAAATCACTGTTTAGAAAATCCCGACTTTTCTTTACTTATACATACTAAGAGCACGAAAAAACTTATTTGCTTCGAATACAATGATGTTATGATGGATCGTTACAGTCGAAGCTTCTCGACTTATTATTCTCATGCAAATTAACAAGACAGAATACTCAAGAAGATATACAATAATTAGAACAGATATAATTAGTTGAAGAAATATATAATAGTTGTAAAAGGTATGTTAATTTAAAAATAAATAATAATTCAAGTAAAAATACAGTAAAAACCTATAACTATTACAGTCTCAAACAATGATGTATATGTCAATTTAGGAAACATCGTCATATAAGCATAAATATGTATGTATTCAATTATTTAAATAATAATGATTCACAATTAGATCTATTATACTGTTTATTGATTTAAAAAATATCTTAGAAATGACTTACTTCAATTTTATTATTACTAATTTTAATGTTATTTATTCTCACTAAAACTCAATTATTTGTTGTTTTAAAAAAAGAGCTGCAATTATTCAACAAATACATTAACCCATTAAATAACCTCATAGCCAGACCAGCAAAGTTAGACAAAAAATGACAATTGTAAATAGGACAGGATCATGAGGAAACATTGCATAAGAAACACTATTTAAAAATCAATTTTTTGGCTAATTGTTATAAACAAATTATTAAAAAGTGACTATATTATTTTTTTGCATATTTTCAAAATATGAATGATTTAAGAAAGAGTCATATATGTTTTATTAGTAATTTCTTCGATAAATTCGATTGGCGCAATCAATTTTTCTCTATAATTAATTTTAAATAATATGTTTATAAAAATTAGTTGCAAATTTACTTTTGAACACGCTTTTTATGTCAATGTTTTTTTACGGTTCTATTTCTAATTATTATTTTTTGGCTGTTTTTGATAATCTGGTTATAGACTGGAACAAGTTTTAATTATTTATATAGTTTATTATTTTTGTGTGTGTGTATAAAACAGAAATGATTTAAAAAAGAATTATATTAATCTCCGGACAGCCTAAAATGTCTCCAAATCCCAATATCAGGACACAACTTGTCCCAATGTCCGAACACAATGTAACAATCACTTTGATGATATTAAAAATATATGTATATAAAAAAATGAAAACAATAATAAATCTAATAAATTAATCTTTATTTAAGTGTAAATACAATATATTGTTAGTAAAATTATATAATACTGCATAATTTTTTAAATTTCATTTCTTTGTATTAAGAAAGTTTATTTTTGCTAAGTACTTTTTGAGCTTTGAGGCTTGAAAACTACAGTCTACTGTAACTTTTAAATGTCACATAACTCGGAAAGTACTTAATAAAAAATAATTTATTTATAGTGTTTTAAAAAGTTCTCAAAATCGACTACAAAAAATGTAATAAAAGATATAGAATATTAAAGTATTGGTAGTTCTCTAATTAATGCATCCCAATCTTCAACAATTTGCAATTACTTTATTTATTAATGCAACATTAAATGATACCATTTTTATACATTTCAACTAAAAATTTTAATAAATAATATCACATTTCAAGCAATAACTGAAAATATTACTTTTAGAAAACACGTTTTTCAGTTTTTCGCAATTTCTGGCAATTTTGTGCAAAGTGAGATCTAATTTTTTTTAACCATCTGAAAATAGACATTTCAACGAATAAAATCCCTCCCTGAAAAAATCTAAAATTTTAACACGAGATTTTTTAATTGAAATTAGGAGTAATTTTTCGGTTTTACGTCAGCAAAACTTTGAAAAATAAATATTTTTATTCCAACAAATTACAGCTTATTTGGGACATAAAAAGGTAAGTTTCCACCAAATTTGGTGAAAGAAAATTTTTTTTTCCGAGAAAAAAAATAAATACGAAAAACACAGTTTTTTAAATTTTTCTCGAAAATTTTGAGGTTATGTAAAAAATGATTTATACTAAAATTTTCGATCGTTTTAATATCTACAACTTTTTCTTAGAACATTTTTTGATCCGAGGTCAACTTTTGGCGGAAATCACAAAAAACCGCTTGCCATCCCTAAAAGTCACCCCAGAACACCATAAAATACATCTGATCAAATTGCATTTTTTTTCCCGTAATCAGTGCAAAATTATTTATCAATTCCACCAAGAGCCGTCCTGTTATTAATTTTTTCCGTTTTTGGTCTCTTTTACACCTAATTGCACTGGTCTATTATTTGCAGTGTTTTGGAAAACTTTTGACACCAGCTATTAGATTTTGGAATCAAAAATAGAATGTTCCATTTAAAAAAATTAATATGATTTTGATATGACCTTGGCGAGGCTATCCAAGGTCAAACTGATAAGATTAGTAAATAGATTTTTTGAAACTTACAATTTTTATCTGAAACACTCTTTCTAAAATCCTTAGTTTTAATGCTTAGTTATAATTTATAACATAATTTATAAATTTTATAACATACCTTTTTTATTACGTAAATTAAAGTGTGCATTAATTCCTGATAAGCTGATTACATATTACCCGTGATACTAAACTGTATTTTGTACATTTGGAAACCAGAATTCACAAATATAACGAGAATGTGAACATTTGAACAGTGCTTTAATCTGATACGTGAGTAACACAAATATTGTGTTTAAAAATACAACCACACACATCGTTAACGCAGAATTAATTAATTTCATCGACATAACGACAAATGTGGGGTCCAATTTCTTCTATGTAATGACAGAAATCAGAACCGGACCCAATAGATGCCGTTAGGTCAATAAAAATTCCGAAATTAATTAATTCTGCGTTAATGATACATGTGGATATATGTATATGTATTATGTATAAACAATTCTATGTATAAATGATTATCTCATAAACACTTCAATAAATATTTAATAAATATACTATTTTTGCCATGAGTATGACAATTAATTAACAATATTTATAACAATTGCAATTATTTTATAACTTACGATTTCCTTCAATAAAGAGGTTTGCATTGCCAAGAATGGGCACCATTTTTGGCCCATTAAGAGTGAAAATAAACCTGATGATTCTGAAGTAATTCTTTTGATGTAATGCGTGAAATATAGCCAAAATGATGGCTAAAAGGATAAGGTAGACCCACATTTCAGCTGATGTGTGTGATGCAATTCAACTAATAAGAAATAAATAAGAAATATAATTTCTATATCGGTCAGTTTCATAAATGAGATAATCATTTAAACATAGAATTGTTTCAAATATGAAACTGACTGATATAGGAATTATATTTCTTATTTATTTCTTATCAGTTGAATTGCATCACAGACATCAGCAGAAATGTGGGTCTACCTTATCCTTTTAGCCATCATTTTGACTATATTTCACGCATTATATCAAAAGAATTACTTCAGAATCGTCAGGTTTATTTTCAGTCTTAATGGGCCAAAAATGGTGCCCATTCTTGGCAATGCAAATCTCTTTATTGAAGGAAATCGTAAGTTATATAATAATTGCAATTGTTATAAATATTGTTAATTAATTATCATATTCATGGCAAAAATAGTATATTTATTAAATTTTTATTGAAGTGTTTATGAGATAATCATTTAAACATAGAATTGTTTCAAATATGAAACTGACTGATATAGGAATTATATTTCTTATTTATTTCTTATTAGTTGAATTGCATCACACACATCAGCAGAAATGTGGGTCTACCTTATCCTTTTAGCCATCATTTTAACTATATTTCACGCATTATATCAAAAGAATTACTTCAGAATCATCAGGTTTATTTTCAGTCTTAATGGGCCAAAAATGGTGCCCATTCTTGGCAATGCAAACCTCTTTATTGAAGGAAATCGTAAGTTATATAATAATTGCAATTTTTATAAATATTGTTAATTAATTCTCATATTCATGGCAAAAATAGTATATTTATTAAATATTTATTGAAGTGTTTATGAGATTATCATTTAAACATACAATTGTTTCATATATGAAACTGACTGATGTAGAAATTATATTTCTTATTTATTTCTTATTAGTTGAATTGCATCACACACATCAGCAGAAATGTGGGTCTACCTTATCCTTTTAGCCATCATTTTGGCTATATTTCACGCATTACATCAAAAGAATTACTTCCGAATCATCAGGTTTATTTTCACTCTTCATGGGCCAAAAATGGTGCCCATTCTTGGCAATGCAAACCTCTTTATTGAAGGATATCGTAAGTTATATAATAATTGCCATTGTTATAAATATTGTTAATTAATTGTCATACTCATGGCAAAAATAGTATATTTATTAAATATTTATTGAAGTGTTTATGAGTTAATCATTTAAACATAGAATTGTTTATTCAATGTTCGATAGACAACTATTTAATAAACATTCAAAAAGTAGAGTCTCTAAACCGTAACAATATATTATATTGTATATAAATATCCACCAGTACATCTTGTTCGGCAGATATATCTATTTCTTCTGTTAACTAATAACATTACTCAATAATTTACTCCACTGCCTTCCACAATCTTAATTAATTTCCCCATTTCCCTCTCAACAAATCCAATAATGATAAGTCGATAAATCCAACGCGTAAAATCGTATTGAATGTTTCTTACGATTTTATAATTGTTGTCTGAGGATTCTTTTTTCCCCTCACTTTTTCCTCCTTTAAACCCGTCACAGTGGGCTCCAACGTATGTAGCAATAAAAGGAAAAAAAATGAGAAAAAATATATATTCATAAACGTACTGGTGGAGTATGTACAAGAAAGAGAGGGAGAGATAGAAGTATTAAAAAAAGAACGGAGATATTTGTCTGCAAACTGCCACGTTAGTTGGCAGTTTGATATTAGCAATTGGAAATTTTTGAATTGGGCTGCAGTAATTGCGCCCACCCTTTTCGCTATCAAACTCTCGCGTCAGGAAACTCAACAAGGAGACATCCGCTCGGCCTCCTGTTGAATTTCGTTAAACAAAATTTTATCGAAACGTTTGGTGAGTACGCCAATCGCCTAGTCGACAAATTGCTCGAAAAGGATGGGGAAGACATAAACATCACTACATTTGTTAACAACTCAATATAGTGAGAGGTACGTGATGAACGCAAAAATGAAGATAATTATGTCACGTAATAAAAGTGTGAAACGTACTATATTAATAGTACGTCGCGCCATAGCGTTTGCTCGTAGAATCATCTAACACAATAATATTTCAGAAACGATTTTGGGCATCCCGGCAAGCCAAACGTACGGAGAGGATAAATTTAGAAAGTGAATTTTCTGTGATAATGTGTTTTTCTTTTAGAAAACTGCTCAGCAAATACAAAGTTACATGTAATACAAATGTTAGTTGTAATTTTCTACTCAACAATGTAATTATTATATAACGAGTTATATAACAGTACATTGTTGAGTGGAAAATTACAACCAACATTTATATTACATGTAACTTGGTGTTTACTGGGTATTACTACAGTAAACACTTACTAACAAGTGTCTTAGAAACAGGAACCAGTTTATGATGATGTATAGATTTGCGCGACCATGGTTGTTAATCAATTAGATTTACCGATTGACAGCAGCTAACAAATCAGAGAAACAACATCAAAATGAATTAATGGACTTTTGTTCTAAAAAAAATGGAGGAAATGCACGAATCTTTACAAAAGAACGATTTCTTCAATGACTCAAGAAAAACATCTTTACTTGAGTTCATGATCGAGTACATGATCAACGAGAACAATCCGCAAATAACTAAAAAACAAATTATTGAAGAATGCCGTACTTTTATGTTGGCCGGCCAGGAATCAGTCGCCACGTCCACTGCAATTACACTTTTTTATTTGGCAAAGAATCTAAAATGGCAAAAAAAAATGTATTGAAGAAATAAATGACATTTTTGGTGAGGATAGAAGATCACCACTTAAGGAAGATCTCACCAAGATGAAAATCTTGGAAATGTGCATTAAAGAATCTTTAAGATTATATTCTACAGTACCTTTATTTGCGAAGACACTCGGGAAGGATATAACAGTAGGTAAGATTTAAAGGAGAAAATTTTGCACAATAATTACTTTATTTTATTTGCATTTTTTAAAATTTCTAATTATTATCATTTTATTATTTAATATCTTTATATTATACAGAAGAACGTGTAATACCGGCCGAGTGCAATGTAATTATAATGCCACATTGTACGCATCGATTACCTCATCATTTTTCTGATCCTCACGATATCAAACCAGAGCGGTTTAGCCCTGAAAACTCCGAAACAAGGCATCCATTTGCCTACATACCATTCAGCGGTGGGCGTCGCAACTGTATTGGTAAGAAAAACAAATTCATATTCAATAGAATATAAAATACATGTGAAAAATGTATTGTTCCTTTTTTGTATCTTTTTTAGGGTCCAATTTTGCCACACTCTAAATGAAATTGATCATCAGCGCTATTCTAAGGAAGAATCAATTAGAACCGGTCCTCGGCGAGGAAAACTTTTTAGCTAAATATCGCATAACGATTAGAGCACATGGCGGACTTTGGTTCAAAATAAAAGCAAATAATATATACAAACCAAAGCAATCCTACACATCAGAGAGGGAGACTTTTGATTTTTTTGGGTATGGAGTATCTCATCAAAGCGTGGGGGGGGGGAGGAAGTGTAATTAGTTTTAAACACATCTTTGTGTTACACTGGGTGTCAGATGAAGTTTTCCCATGGTCTCGTGGATTGATAGAGCAAGTCAACTGAGCAAAAAAGTTCTTACTATTTTTCAATTCGCAATAATTACCGAGATAAAAATTACTGAAGTCTACAGGCGAACTTCATCTGACACCTTGTATATACAAAATATCTTTGTTGTATATATTCTTTTCTACATTTAATTTTTTTCATATATTTTTTCTTTACAAATATAAATCTTCTTTTTTTATTTTTTTATCTTAATATCACGCAAAAGCTAGCTCTTATACTATCTAATCTTGTATTATAATTTTGGATAAGCAAAGCGGTAGCATGCAGCGTGGGTACCATAGTCAAATATTGTTTTTTGTCGAACCAAAAATTCTTAAAATTTATCAAAAATTAAAATATTTTTTTTAAATACCACGAATTCTGAGTGTGAAATTCTACATCCACAGGAGCTTTGAGCATGAAAAACTCCATATCCTCCATAAGAAAATCTCCGTCCCTCCTACACATAGTTATAAGAATTGTTAAAATTAATTTTAAAAACCTGACACACTTTGAAAAATACTAAATTTTATTTTGATTTATAAATTTCTTAGCAATAGCATTTAAACCTAATTTCATTGTTTCTTTTATATGTATATGTAATGGTCACATCCTTCCCGAATGTCCTCGTAAACAAAGGTACTGTAGGATATAATCTTAAAGATTCTTTAATGCACATTTCCAAGTTTTTCATCTTGGTGAGATCTTCCTTAAGTGGTGATCTTCTATCCTCACCAAAAATCTCATTTATTTCCTCAATACATTTTTTTTGCCATTTTAGATTCCTTACCAAATAAAAGAGAGTAATTGCAGTGGACGTGGCGACTGATGCCTGGCCGGCCAACATAAAAGTACGGCATTCTTCAATAATTTCTTTTTTAGTTATTTGCGGATCGTTCTTGTTGATCATGTACTCGATCATGAACTCAAGTAAAGATGTTTTTCTTAAATCATTGAAGAAATCGTTTTTTTGTAATGATTCGTGCATTTCCTCCATTTTTTTGAGACAAAAGTCAATTAATTTATTTTGGTGGTGTTTCTGGAGAAACACCACTAAAATAAATTAATTGACTTTTATCTTAAAATAAGATTCTACAAGAAAAATGTCAAGTTTAATTTTTAAACTGCTAAATGCTATTGCTAACAAATTTATAAATCAAAATAAAATTTAGAGTTTATACTTTTGTAAAGAAAAAAATTATTAAACTTCCTTTTTCAATTTTATTAATTTTAACTAAATATTTTGTACATGTTATTTTATATGTAAAAGTACATAATCTACATATTTCTGTACACTTCAATATCTCTGATAATACAAAGACATTAAAAAAGGTCATTTAAAATTAAAAAAATTAATTCTATTCAATACTTTTTATGTATAAATATTACTTTAAATAATAAATAAATTTTTAAAATTAATAATAAATTTAATTTGATTACATTAAGTTTATATGTAAGTATTATTTTTACTATAATAAATAATTTTTAAATAAAATATAAATTCTTGATTGTTAGCTTGAAACATATGACGGACTAATAATAAATTATTTATTGCCGTTTTGTTATTTTTAAAATTTTGTAAAATATTCATGATTATCTTTCTCAAGCGAGATTTATTTCTGACAGAGATCTTGCAACTAAATTCTGGCCATAAGATCATTTTTATTAATTTCCCCACCTCCAAGAGAGATAGAGAGAGAGAGAGAGAGAAAGAAAGAAGAGATAAGAAAAAGAATAAAATCAGAATGAGAAAGAGTGGCGGTACATTATTCTTTCTTTTTGGATTTTTCATATTCGCTTTATAACCAGATTGTGATTATTATAGGATCCCTATCCAGACAGCACACAATATTTATGATAAATATTTATAAATATTTACTACTATTTACTTTCAATATATTATATAAATATTTTATAGATATTTTATACATTTACACAAAAGAAAAAAGATCACAAAATTTTTATTCAAAATGTTATTAAAATATTTTATACAATATAGAGGAGAGGGGAGTAAGATGACGACATTAAGATTTGTCGATTTTTGCTAATTTCTGTGGTAATGTAAAAATAACAATCTATTTTTTTTAAATTCACTAAAACCTTGTTTATCATCAGTAAAAATTAGAAATTGTTAAATAAACTAAAATTCTTTTTAATTTAATTTATTTTAGAACAGATGTCAATTTTGTCATCATGCTTCCATATGCGGGTAAGATGACTTTTAGTACGGAATAAGATGAAAAACAGTCAAATAAAGTTAAAATGTACTTTGGTGAGTAACAAAGATTTATTACAACATAATAATTTTACACTATTTTGATTACAACATAGTTAAAGAAAAACGTAAATGAAACAAAAACTATTTATATAATCTGCAAAAATAAAATTATTAAAAAGCAGATATACATTACAATACATATTGCGATTAAAAGTACGTTATATATCGTCAGAATGCTATTGAGATCAGAAGAAACCAATGCATAAATGCATTATCTTGCCTATGCACAACTTTTGTTATTTTATCCTCAGTTGCCGTGTTTATTTGTTTATAAAGTATAAAATATTGTAATATAAAAATTGAAAAATATAAATATTTTATTGTATACGTTTTTAGCTATACAATATTGTGATTTTATAGAGAGAATAAAAATATTTATTATAATTACGTTATTCCTTATGAATAAACACTAAAAAGTTACGAATAGGTGTTTCCAAAACACATTTCTTATTATATTATCTCATGGACAGATTGAAATCAAACTATCACAGATTATTTATTACCATTTAAAGTCTCTAATAAATTAAGCATCGGAATATTTCTGAAAAATATTCCAATTTGCATAAAATTGGTGAGAAAAACTTTTTAGATTTTTGTAGGAGCGAACGTCACAGATCCATCACGGTGGACGCACATCACAGCTGCATCTTGTCTTCCTGAGAGAAGCCTGAAAGAGCGACCATCCACGCCTTTTTTGTGTGATCTTTTTTTATATTTTTTGTTATTAAATAATGCATTTTTATAAATACATATACATATACTATACATTCTTACAAATACATACACAATGGACGATTAACTTTGCATTAAAGTAATTGCAAATTTTTGCTTCTTTTTCTTTATAGGTGAATGTCGATTTAAAAGCAGACAGGATGCAAACTTGACAAAGCGTGTATAAGCATATGTCATCGCCTATTGGAATTAATTGTGAGAGTAACATCACTAGTTGCCTTTGTCAGATGACCAGCAGAATCTCAACCAACCACCAAAGATTTAACTCTCCCAGCGCGACCACCTTAACGTTAAAAATTTGAAATAAACAAGTAAGTCTTTATACACTAAAATTTTCTATTCAATTCCTCCTTTGATAAATTTTAACAGCTTGCTTTTGATAAGTTTCTACTAGTTAACTACCCTATCTTCTTGTATTTAGTTGTATTGAATTTTCTAAATTAACAAAATAAAATGTTACTTATCAATTAATCACGTGATTAATGATCTTAATGCTTATTTTGAAATAACATAATAAATATCCTCATTTTAAATAGAAAAAAAATTATGACAAAGATGTACTATTTGCATAAAAGATATATTTTTTTCTTTTTTTTATCCTTTTTATTTTTATGAAGTATAAAAGAATTGGATCTGCGTCGTTATAAATACATTAATAAAATAAACAAAAGAAGCATTATTAACTATCTAAACGACATACTTCTGTCTATGTTGGCTGAATTAATCACGTAACTGCTTATTATTTACAGTTCACAGTTAAATTCGGAAGACGTGGTATCTTCGTATATAGAAAGAATAAGAGAGATCCAGTCAATATTTAACTATGTAGTTGCGGAACGTTTTGATGAAACTTTCAAAAAAGCGAGAAAATGCGACGAACTATTAAAATTTCAAAACGTTTCGTCCGTGGAGTTTTTAGCCAAGAAGAAACCATTGTTTTGCAACCTTTTACTACTAAGGTAACAATTGATTCTTATTTTATTTATATCTTAATTTCATTAGAGGTGATAGCTCAAACGATTAAGTTTTCACATTTTTTGTTATCTATTAACATAATTATGTGATTGTAATTCAAAGATACTATTTGTATTATTAATTTGCAGGACTGTGACGTAGTCAAAAACGTTTAGCTGACGGCTGGTCTAGTTGTGCGTAAGAACACTGTCATTGACCCTTGTTACACGGAACTATTAATCGGCTTTAGTAACATACGTAGTTATGAAATTGGTTAATCATTAGTATTCTTCTGAAGAATGGAATAACTGTAATTGGTCAGTTTCCTAACTACGGATGTTATTAAACCCGATTAAAAGTGCTGTGCATCAGGGGTTGATTGACTAAAGGAATTAAATTGATAAAGATACAAAAGTTATAAAATTAATATGGTCAGCTGGAACCATACCTCTGGCATTCAAAAATGTTTCTGAACTGACAATGTGGTGGGAAAGCAGTAATTGTTTATTCAGTATCACCAAAAATCCTTATAAGGTACGTCATCATCAGCATCACAATATTCATTGGAAACGGTATTATCCCAACAGATATCTTTAAGAGAATTATCAATTTTTTTTATAGTGAGCAGTTAAGTTATAAAAATGATATTTATGATAATGATAGATATAATTATTGAATTTAATTTAATATATATTAACATATATTATAAATTGTACATATGTATATACATAAAATCGGATATCTGTAATATCATAATTTAATTTGAAACGTATGACAGAAATCATTACAATTATGATTGAATCCTACAGAAACTTCTTATTTCATCATTATTATTTACTTTTAGACATATAGTAGGCAGTTCTCCTCATGGTGAAGGTTGTATACAAGCAGCAGCTGGAGCACCATTTGGAATTGGCTGAGATATTGGTGGCTCTATTCGTACGCTTCTTCAATGGGATTTTTAACCATAAGCCAACTAAAAATGAGGAAGATTAAAGATTTAGATAACGCATTATTAATATGTTGTAAAACACTTATTATCACATTTTTATAACGGTTTTAACGTAATCTAATTTTTTAAGAAAGCTTATAAAAACATACCCAAAAATTTAGAAGACTGTTTTTCAAAACCCTATTGTTTTAAAGTCCTGATAACAAAGTCGTCGTCGCTCATTTTAGATTGTTCCTTTCTTTAAAAAAATAAACTGAAAGCTGCATTCGCTTTGGATGTACTGGAAAATATTCTATCTTCTTTTAATTTGTAATAAATGAAAAGAGAATAACGTCAGTATAAAAGGATCCAAAACAAACGTAACAGAAATGTTCACGAAACACCATCGAAAACAATGAATATTATACGACATGCCATTGTCCATGTGAAAGTTCTCGAACAAGGTATGTTGTGTGAAAAATCCGTGAAAGTTGCGATATACACAAATCCGAAAGCCAAACAAATTTTATATTTTTTTCAACCAGAAATAATAATGGAATCAATTCGATACCGATTTGGTGATTTCGACAATTGAATTGACGTTGATTTTATTATCATTTCTGGCTGGGTTTAAAGCAAGAGCTTTAATTATTACATGCTGCAATCAAACGTTTATAGATTCATACTTATAAAGAATATTATAATCACCAATGAAATTGTTTGGTGTTCAAACGGCATGTGATGAATTGCGCCGGGTACTGCGATCGCAGTGATCTCATTACCAGTTACTTTGACCTATTTCGTGGAATTTCGGCGCGTTGCGTAAATCGCAGTGCGTGGAGAGATTAGGAGGTGATCGTCGTCGAGAGCTCATCAGGGATGGGCGGTTATCAAAAATAAACCGGTTATCAGTTAACCGGTTAAATTTTGAATAACTTTAACCTTATAAAATTAACTTTACTACAATAACCGGTTATCAAAAAACCGGTTAATAACCATTTTTAATAAATTATAAAAATTGTTTATACACAATAAATTTTTATTTAATTAAAATTTTTATTGTAACTTCTAATATGCGAATGAAAATCTTATTACAATCTCCAATAACTATTATCTATTGAACCTAAGAAAACTAATTGGTTAGTATTGTTACATCCAGCCTTAAGGAAAGGAAGACAGGGAAGGATACAACAAAAACTCTTTTATTCTCGTGACCGCACTAGTGGGATGTGCGGCACGAGCCGAACGCACTTTTGATGATTCCGAAATTATGCGTCAACGTGTAATGACACGCTTTAACGCCCTTTCAGAATCGTACGATCGTTGGTCCTAATTTTTGAGTCAGAGAATTCAATCTCTATAACTCGGGATCGGACCGAGTGCAATCTTTTTAAGTCGGGAGGTTAGTGTGAGTACGAGATGGGTTGATGAAATAAAAGTTACATTAAAATTTTTCTTTTAAACAAGGCTTAGCATATATTCTGATACTTGAATTTTAGATACATAAGGTTTTTATAAGGTTGTGCAAAAAGTTAGCAAATAAATACATAATTGGTTATTGTTATTTAATAGAAAAAAGAAAGCAGTATAGCAAGGTGATCATTATCAACTAAAACAGGAGTACGTAATTAGTTAGTTTATTCAAAATATAAAACGATTAGGTAATGATTATTTCAAAGATTAAAATTTAAATACATTGTTTAATGAAGTTAACATTATTTTTGAGGTTTGAAAACATTGAGAATTACAAGATAGAATATGATTAATTATCAAGAATACAAATATTTAAGAATTAATGTTAATGTCTGTTATCTATTTTAATTGAAAAAGCTAAACGGTGCATTTTGAATAATTGATCTAGAAACCATATATATATTGAATTAACATAGGTATTACAAATGATTATTTTTTGAAAACTGAAGCTATACGCATTATTATGTACACAGGAGGAGATGGAATTAATTGATTTCGGTTACGAGAATTGTAATTATGCGTTGAGATTCATATTTTAACTATTAAATGAAATCAAAACCTAAGATTTAAGAATGGAAGTAGAACATTTACATTTACATAGAGATTTAAGAAATATTTAGAGGAAAAGTCGGGAATTGTCTAAAATGAGAATTGCTGTATTAATCCGAAAAAAAAAAAAATAATATTGGGAACAAGGAGCTGGAACATGAACGGCTGTGATTGCTCATTAGCGATTGATTCCTGGCGAGTTGAATGGAAAATTGAAGTAAAACCGAAAAGAGAAAAAAGGAGAAAAAAAACTTACTTATGGTAGCAGAGAGATGACGCGTTTTCTGATTTTTGATTTGGAGATTGTTGATGGAGAATGATCTTGAAACTAGACAGTCTGCGTCTCGCGCACAGATTCTAAGTTCAAAACGATTTTAAAATTAACGCGCACAGCTTCGATACTTGCAACGCGTGGATGTGAGTGCGGACTTGAATGCGCGGATGTGAGTGCGAACTTGAACTTGAATGCCCGAGGCGTTCGAAATTGCACATTTTATAGGGCTTAGGAAAAGGGCGTAGGGTTAGTTTAGTGGGTGAGATGAAGATTTGATTGGGTAAAGCTTTTTGAGCTTTTTCCCTTCCCTTGGAGATTCCTTGTTGTCGAAATTTTGAGCTTATTCGTTGGGTAGTTCACCAACGCTCACTACCAATCATCTTCTCGGATGATCTCTCGTTGGCTAATTTTCCATCTTCTCCCGATTTTTCTTAACTCTAAGAGGGGCGAGCAGTTGCATCACCCAATCGCTTAAGGGATTCATTATCTTACGGTTTCTCTTCTTGGAACGTTCGGTCCCGATTTTTTATATCGCCGCGTTCGTTTATTTGGAACTCGCTTTCCATATGAATCATCTTTCCGTTCGTGATGAAACATAGGTTGGAACAAACAAAGCCGGGTTGTAAATTTTGATTTTATAGTTTTATAGTTTCCGTCCGGCGTCGCGACTCAATCTTATCTCTGATTGTTGCCAGACTTTAATAGCGTTTAGATTTTTTCTCTTTCGAGTCCAGGCTTTGTTCGTCCATATGAATTATTAAATAAGCATCGTTGCTTGTAATTTTGTCATCGCACGATTTCTCCTTTTTTTGCTTCTATTTATTCCTCCGGATGTAATATGTGGCCATTATATATATATTCCGAGAACAATGTTTGATTTTTTCTTATAATAACCGGGTGATAGTGTTATTTATAAAAGAGAAATCGTGGAGTTCCGGGTATAAGTATTGTAAATTTTACAGACAATCCCTTAGCTTGTTTAGCATAATTTATATAATGGATGCGAAAAGGGAAATCGTGAAATTCTCCGGATGTAACAGTGTGCTTGGGAGTCAACCGACTTCTATGATCGGAGCAAACATTATTTAAAGTTGAAACTAATCTCTCGGATGGAACAGATACTCCTAAAATTGTTAAAAATTTTATGGCAACTGGAAATGTTACTGGGAAGGCATTCTTTCTTTCTACCCAATATTTTATTGGATCATAATTTCTATATAAAATGGGTTGATTAAGATAAAGTTTCAATTCTGTAGGTAGGCCTTGATTTTCAAGACTTTGTGGATCTGTTGTATATTTGCTGCAACTTCTTCATGAATATTCCAAATACTGTCTTCTTGATCTTTTTTTTCTAGAGAAAAAAGCCTCTATTCTAGGCGGATGACCCTTTACAGTGTATTTGCTCTTTTATATATTTAATAGCATTTGCAGCATTTAATGGTGATGCAAAATGAATTCTCTTGAATCTAGGATCTAGAATTTTGCTACTGATAATAATAAATTTTTTTCGTATGAATCCAATTTTTTTTCTGTTTGCTTGTAAAGTTCTTCTTTTAATTTCTGTGTTATTTTATTAGTAACATTGATTTGTTGTAACGAAATTTTTACACATTTTAATGTATAAGAGGAATCACCAAACTTCCGGATATGTATATATCTAGCTCCCCATAAATATCTTTTGTTGCTGCTTCAAATGGACGTAATAATAATAAACATTCTTCAATTATTGCCAACTCAAATGGTGTAACCATAGGCGGAGCATTTTTATGAGTTGAACAGGACAAAATTTTGCCCACGTACTTTGACAATAATTGACCGATCAAACGAGCCCGCCAAAGGCGAAGTTTGATCGTAATTATATGAAACGTCTTGTTCGAAGATGATGAAGAAATGTAGTAATGCTTGCCATGACTAACTTCACAATGTTTAGAGTATAAGAAAAAAGGACTTTAAATTGGCGCCAACGGCCCCAAGGTGGCGCCAGCTGCTTTGCGGCGCTTCCTGTTCTCGCGGAAAAAAGCTCTGCCAGGCCTTACGAATAAAACGTCGAACAAACAAGTGTGGGGATTGAGTATTTGAAATTGTCTGAAAGAAGCAAGATCTACAATCTGTAATTGTTCCAGCTAGCCGGAAACTGTCTCCGGACTTATATCTGCAATTTACTTTATCCGTCTGATCACAGGCGGGCTGGTACAAATAATCAACTTACCAGATAACCTAAAACTGTACGATTCTCACCACGTGTCAAGTGATCCCCCCTGTGATAACGGGAGAGGATCGGACAGACCAAGGACAATGGAGCCTCCCTTAACTCCCTCCAAGGTGGAGGAAATGGAATGGTCCCAAGTGATCAACAATAAAAGAAAAAGCTCATCCCTTGAACAAGTTGTATGCAAGAAAAGCACACCGATACTGTTATAGAGAAAAAAGAACAGTCTAATCCAGGAAATAGTAAGATACAGCCAAATAATATACTTAATTTTTTCCAGGACGATAACAGGGGTCCCTTCACAGTATGGGTTCGACCTGCGCTCATCGATAAAGGTAACGAACAAAGACAAGAGTCTCAGTCCGTTCAAAGTAGGAAAGCTAGTATGTAAGAAATACAATAACATTATTAATATAAACAGTAAATCAAAATCCATAGTTGAAATTAACTTCAGATATTCTGAAAAAATTAACTTGCTGGTTATTGATCCTCTCATGGAAAGCAACAACTTAAAAGCTTTCATTCCAAGTTTTAAATTGATACAAAGAGGCTTAGTTAAAGGCATAGATGAAGATATACCAGAAGAAGAGATAAAGGAATTTTTGGAATCAGAAGTTAAAGTTCTAAACGTAAAAAGACTAAATAAGAGAAAATGAGATCGAAATAGACAAGAAGAAGACCTTAAATGGCTGCCTAGTAAATCAGTTGTAATCACCTTCTCTGGTCAAAACCTTCCAAGAGAAGTTTTCCTTCATAAAATAAAAATAGAAGTCGAACCCTACTTAATGTTACCGATTGTCTGCTACAATTGTTTTGGCATTGGTCACCCTAGTAAAGTATGCAGAAGAGAGACCAAATGTAACATGTGCGGCGAGAATAAACATATCGAACTATAATACTCTCACTCCAAGGTGCACAAACTGCAAGGGCGACCACAAATCTACTGATAGAAAATGTATAATCTACTGCAAGGAATTTGAAATTAAAAGGCTTATGGCTTATGAAAATATCGCCATGAGTAATGCGAGAAAACTGGTATATAAAGTTAAAAGTAAGCTTAGACCTGGTATCAAAGAATTTTCTGTACTGCAATCAAATTCACACACCTTATTCAGCGAAGCAGCGAAGAAGCAGAAGAATCACAGCCCCTCTTACGAGGTGTGTTCAAAAAGTATCGCGAATTTTGAATTTTCGCGGGTTACGTATATTCGAATTTCGATCTTTTTGTGGCGTTATATTGGTACTCATGTCTCTCACTTATGCCGACAAGCTCGGCCATTTTGAATGTTCACTTAATTGTTGACAGCTGCTTTGCTTGCACGTGTTTTGGATCGTCTTCGATTTTTACCTATTCAAAAAAATGGATCAAAGAACCTGTATCAAATTTTGTGTGAAAAACGAAATTAAGTGCGCGGATGCATTCCGAATGTTGACTGTGGCATACGGAGAAGCTACCTTGGACCGAAGCAACGTTTATCGGTGGTACAAAATGTTCTCAGAAGGCCGAGAAGTTGTGAACGACGAAGAGCGTGCCGGACGCCCGAGCACTTCAACAACAGACGAAAAAATTAATGAAGTGGAGAAAATGGTATTGGCCAATCGTCGAATCACCGTTAGAGAAGTTGCTGAGGACCTAAACATATCGATTGGCTCGTGCCATTCGATTTTTATCAATGATTTGGGCATGAGACGGGTCGCCGCGAAATTCGTACCAAAATTGCTCAATTGCGACCAAAAACAGCATCGCATGAACATTGCTAATGAGATGTTGGACTCTGTCCGCGACGACCCAAATTTGCTCCAGAGGGTCATAACTGGTGACGAATCGTGGGTTTATGGTTATGACGTGGAAACCAAAGCTCAATCATCTCAATGGAAGCTGCCGCACGAACCAAGACCGAAAAAAGCGCGCCAAGTTCGGTCGAATGTGAAAGTTTTGCTGACAGTTTTCTTCGATTGCAGGGGCGTGGTGCATCATGAGTTCTTGCCACAGGGTAGAACGGTCAATAAGGAATATTACCTGCAAGTTATGCGCAATTTGCGCGAAGCAATCCGCCAGAAACGCCCGGATTTGTGGAAGAACAAAAATTGGCTTTTGCACCACGATAACGCCCCTGCTCACACATTCTTGCTTGTGCGCGACTTTTTGGCCAAAAACAACACACTAATGATGCCGCAGCCACCGTATTCCCCAGATCTGGCCCCCTGTGACTTTTTCTTGTTCCCTAAACTGAAGAGGCCCATGAAAGGACGACGTTACGCTACGCTTGACGAGATAAAGACGGCATCGAAGGAGGAGCTGAACAAGATAAAAAAAAATGATTTTTTAAAGTGCTTCGAAGATTGGAAAAACCGTTGGCACAAGTGTATAATATCTCATGGGGATTACTTTGAAGGGGACAAAATAGATATTCATGAATAAATAAATAATTTTTGAAAAAACACAAAATTCGCGATACTTTTTGAACACACCTCGTATATACAGAAAGAATCCAGCCAACTTACAAACAAGATAATCAACTCCAATCAATTTAACAACTTCCATAAAGATAACTGCGTAGACTTCATCGACTCCAGAGAGTTATCCCAATTTCCTAACGGAATAGCTCTTCTTAAAGTGAACAAATCTCCAATGGTTGACAAGATCAATGTTGCGAAATCTTCAACTCCAGGAAACTACGAGAAATTCAGTGAAAAGGAAAATATGAAGCCGTCCACCCAAAAACCAATTCTCAAGAATGTTTCAATAAATCCAACATCCCACCTGACAGAGAAGAAAGGAAAAACCGATCCAAACAGTTCATCGGACCTATCATCACCAAAGACAATTAGAACATATTTTAAAATAATTAAAAAGTCAAGTAAAATTTTAGTTAACAGTACAAACAAAAATGACAAATAGTGTAAATTTGAGAATTCTACAATGGAACTGTAGAGGTTTAAGAGGTAAGACATTCGAACTAGAAAGATGTGCGACTGAATGGGATATTATTATGCTAGTCGAAACTTTCTTAAAACCTGAACAAAAAGATTTTCATATTAATGGCTTTGAAACTGTCCGCTTCGATCGACTAGACAATAGTCGAGAAGGCATCGCTTTTTTAGTTAAAAAAGACATTATTTTTGATACTATTCACTTAGATTTTAACCCGATCTCTCTAGAGACGGGCTCTATATCGGTGTATACTAATAGAGGTAACGTTTCTTTAATTGTATGTTATAGATCACCGATAAATAACAATAACCTCTCTCCCAATGAGTGGCAAAACTTGCTAGAGGCGGTCAAAAAGAAAAGCGATAAATTTATTATCGGTGGAGATTTTAACTCTCACCATACCTCGTGGGTTAGTGACCATAATTGCAGAAATGGCAACACCATTTACAACTACACTGATCTGGATCACTATATTATATTAAATGACGGAAAATATACACATGTATCAGGCCCCTACTTGACAAAATCTTGCATTGATCTTTCAATAATCTCTCCCGCATTGGCTATTGATTGTGAATGGAGAGTTGAATCGAACAATTAGAGGAGTAATCACTTTCCGATTACAATTAATTACGTGATGTAATTGCCGAATACATTCCTAGGTCTCAATATAAATATAAAGTTAACAAGTTAAATTGGTCTATGTTCTGTCTATAAATTCTGGGTCTGTCTATAAACAAATTCTGGGAACAAAATAAAAATGATTTTAATTCAATTAACTATCTTAACTTATCTGTCTGTGAAAGATATTCAATATTCTTATACAAAATAATTGAAGCAGTTGAATTATCTTTGCCAGAGAATAAAAGTTATAATAATACAAATCTTACCAATAATAATAGTAATAATAATAAAAATAAAAAAAGGAAAAAGAGTATCCCAGCTATATGGTGGAATGATAATTGTGCTAGAGCAGTCGAGAACAGAAAGGCCAAATGGCTCTTTATCCAACATAATTTTTCTAAAGAAGAATTCTTTGAATACAAAAAAATTGAAGCTCAAACAAAGGTAATACTAAAAAACAAAAAAAAGAAATCCTTTCGCGAATTCTGTGAGACTCTTAATAAAAATAGTAAATGTGGTTATGTTTTCAACAAAATTAAACGTTTTAACAATAAATTTTCGAAACCCAGCTCCTATGAAGAAAACAAAGAAATTTTAGATTTAATGATAGATTGTATTAATGAATTATGTGCTCCGGAAACTCAATGTAACTTTCCAAATTCGACAGAAATACCTCAACCAGACAATCACTTCTTAACCACGCCTTTCGACTATTGTGAACTCTCCACTGCTTTAGAAAATGTTAATAAAAAATCCGCCCCGGGATACGATAAGATTAACTATCAAATCATCGAAAAATTCCCAGAATTTCTTAAAAGAACATTATTAGACATATTTAATGATGTTTTACATACGAGATTATTCCCAAAAGAATGGAGAAACTATTTGTGATTTCTCATTCCTAAAACTAATAGCAAAAAAGTCAGACCAATTAGCATGTCCTCTTGTTTTCTCAAACCTTTAGAAAAAATGATCAATGAAAGACTGGTTTGGTGGCTTGAAAACAATCAAATAATAAATAACTCACAGAACAGTTTTTCTTTCGAATGAATAGATCATATATTGATAGTCTTATTTCAACAACAGAAAAACAATTCTACAAAAAAGAACAACTAGCCGCAGTGTTTTTGGATATTAAAGGACTCTATGATAATGTTGCAATATTGATCAAAGATTTAACAGATATGTATATTCCAAATAAATTAATACTCTTTATCTATCATTTAATCTCGTATAGGCAGATCCACTTCATTAGGGCAACATATCTCGTCCCACTTTTAAAGGACTACCCCAAGGTAGCGTATTAAGCCCCACTCTTTGTAACATCTACATTAACAAAATCGATACCATAATTAGTCCTGAAATTAAAATTTTAAAATTTGCAGACGATATAGCATTGTACACTAATAACCCACAAATAGAGATTAGCTTAAATAACTTGGAACAACAAATCAAATGCTTGTCTGATTTGCTGACCTCCAGAAATTTAATTCTAGCTCTCGAAAAATGTAATTTAATAATTTTCAATCGGGGAAAAGAAAAAGCTAATAACTTTAGTATAAAAATTGCGGATGTTATAATTAAGCCATCTTCTCATATTAAATTCCTGGGAATGATTTTGGACAAACGTCTTAATTGGAATCAACACGTTGCACATATCTTAAAAAAATGTGATATTTTCATTAGAATTCTCAGTTGTATAAGAGGCACATGGTGGGGAGCCGATCCTTCCACAATGCTTGTCTTGTATAAATCTTTAATAAGATCTAGATTAGAATACGGTGGCTTCCTTATGTTTCCCTGTAGACCAGACTTGTTTTACAAACTCGAAAAAATCCAATTAAAATGTGTGCGATTAGCTATGGGCTATAGAAAATCTACGCCCGTAAACATAATTATTAGTGAGTCAAAACTTATGACACTAGATTGCAGATTTGATCTTTTAAGCCACAAATCCCTTCTCATATGCATAGCAAATAAAAAAACCCAACTAATTAACATACTAGAAGACATTAATAATCTCTCCGAACAACTTATATATGAAAACAATTTCAGTAAATCAAGACTGGTCAACAACTATGAGGAAGTCCTCCCGTACAAAGACTTATTATTCAAATCACAAATGCCTGTTTTTTATCGGATGGAATTTAATAATCAATTTAATTTAATCAATGTTGACCTGAAAAGTGGAAAAATAATTAATGAAGCTGAAGATCCCGCTACTAAATTTATTAAAATATTTGAAGACAAAATGAAAAACAAATGCTGCATTTTCACGGATGGATCGAGAATCAAAACAGAAATCAATTGCAAAGTAGGAATGGAGTCATTTGGAGTACTGATGAATACTTTACTAAAGGATTTAAACTTTTTGATATCACTTCCATTTTTTCGGCGGAAGCATTTGCAATATTGAATACTCTCAAAATGATTGTTAATTTAAATCTTAACGATTTTCTGATTTTTTCGGATTCTAAAAGTGTTCTTGAAGTTTTAATGAACTCAAAAAAGCTAAAAAGTCAATCTTACATTATACAAAAAATTAATAAACTTCTCTACGATTGTAAAAATAAAAACAAAAATATAGAAATGATCTGAATTCCATCCCATAAAAAAATACTAGGTAACGAAAAAGCTGATAAACTAGCAAAAAGTTTAGCACAGGAGGGTTTGTTACTCGAACAAGAGGTGCCATACTCAGATGTTGTAAATATCCTTAGAACTAGGTATACCAAAGAAAATGAGAAGTTTCTCTAACAAAAAGCGCGTATACAAAACAAGGGTACCTTTTTCTTCGAGAACTATTAGAAACATTCCTCTCGACCATGGTTCTTCTACACAAATTTCAATAGGAAATCTATCGTAACAATTAACAGACTCCGCAGTGGTCATAATTCTTTAAAAAATAGTTTATTTAGATTTAAGATTATTGACAATAATTTCTGCTTATGGCCAAATTGAAGATGAAAACCACATTTTATGGGAGTGCGAGAAAATTACTAAAGAAAGAAGTACCATGATCGAAAACTTTAATAGACTGAAAATAAGAACGCCAATAGATATTAGAAAAATTCTTAAAAAAATGAACCCCGAAGAGTTATTGATCGTTATAGAATATTTTAATAGTTGTAAGGTAACTATATAACCTGTTCCTATACGATTTTATAGATTATATAAATTTAAATGTTCCGTAATGAATATTTTGATGTAAACGACACCTACAGCGCCTGCATTAGCGATAAACTAACTGTAAAATTAAATGGCTGTATACTCCTTGTCAGTGGGCCAATAAACGGATTTTTTCTTCTTCCTGTTCTCTTGCTCTCTTTCTCTCTCTCTCACCCGTCATATTGTTTAGAGATCTTAGATAGAGAGACGTTATCTTTGTCGATGATAATGGGAAAAAAACAAGAATTTTTTTTTTTTTTTGGTGTGATAAGAAAAAGGTGGGGAATTATCATCTTTGAACGAGACATTTCATATAATTACGATCAAACTTTGCCCGCCTTTGGTGGGCTCGCTTGATCAGTCAATTATATTACACGTCTCGTTCTCGATGATGAAGAAATGTAGATTTTCAGAGTTGAAAGATAACTCACTCCTTTATTTATTTGTTTAGTTCTTTAATATTGAGCGTGCAAACTTATCGTTCGGAGGGAGAATAGATTTGTTATAAAACTTTGCGAACATTTGTGATCGCGCAGACCAACCTGCTGTACGTCTAATCGTGTCTATATTTATCTTATTTCTAAAAGCTGCAGATACAGCCGCATGTCTTGTACTGTACGCTGTGAATATTTTCGTGTCTATACCCGCTTTATTTAGCAAAGACTTAATCCAGTGATCTATCGTCTGAGCTGATGCATCTTTATATGGTTTAATCGTCGAGATTAGCAATTTTTTATTTTCCCTTGTTCTGCAGTCTTTTGTAATTTTTAAGTAAACTAAAATAGCCGAAGTTATACATAGGCTCGGTTTTTCTTTAAAGAAGGGTAAAATCAGCTCAGGTTAAGAGGTACTTGATTTCGATGTTTTTATTAAGTTGGGTATTTTAATGGTCATTCCTGATTCCGAAAATACGATATTATTTACGTTTATCAACGCTAACGTCTGCAATCTATGAGCTGTGGTTAGGGCTAGAAGTGTGGCAACTTTTTCCGTTGCTTCCCTGAGTTTGAGTTGACTTAAGGGATGCAAATTTTCCATAGTATGTAAGAACTGACGATGTATCCCAGGTAGTATTATACCTTGGTTTAGTGGATCTGTTTTTGAATGTACCTTTCAAAAATCGTGAAATGAGGCCATCCTTTTGAATGTTTCGAGAAGAAATAAGGGCAATAGCTGATCGGGCAGTATTTAAGGTGCTATAACTAGCCCCATTGTTAAATCTCGTTGTTAGAAATTTTATAATGTCAGGTGTTTTTGCGTTTTACACGTTCACCTAATTTTGTACTGCAAAATTCCTCCATGATTTCAAGGGACCTTGGTATTGTTTAAGAGTAGATTCGGTGATAGAATTGATCATAATCTCAGCCGAGTCCTCGTCAATTCCTTTTCTTATAAACGCTGTCCTGATAAGCTCTCTACCATCAGTGAAAGTTTGGACGCAAGTGGGTGTTTTACCTCCCTGCAAGGAGATAATAAGAGATTCTAGTCTGGATTGAAAATTAAAGGTGAAGCCACTAGCAGTGATATAAATAGAGGGTACCAATGTTGAGCTGGCCATCTGGGTACAACTACAACACCTTTTGCTTTGTCTAAAATTATCTTTGGTAACGTTTTTGAAATGACTGCGAAGGGAGGAAAAGCACAGAATCATTCATTTGCCCATGACATTGTAAAGGCATCTACTACTGTAACCTCTGGGTTAGGAAATCTTGAGCAAAATCTCTGGCATTTTTTATTTAGTCTTGAGGCAAATAAATCAATTGAGAATGGACCAAATTTTTTAAAAATTTTCTTAAATACCTTGTGATTCAACTTCCATTCTGTGTCAATGTTAACGATACGTGATGCATAATCCGCTTTAATGTTCTCTTTTGAAGGGATGTAAGAAGCAAAAATCCATACATTCCTATCTTTGCACCATTTCCAAATCTTTCGCGATAATTTACTTAAGTGTGGAAATTGGATTCCACCCGCTTTATTTATGTACGTATGCTATTGCGGATGTGTTGTTTATTTTTATTAAAATTATTTTATTAAAATTTCGCAGTTAGAGTAATCTTCTACGAAACACTTCAATGCCAGAAAGGCTGTTAGTAACTCTAGGTAATTAATACTAAATTTTCTTTCCTCGTTAGACCAGAGGCCATGAGCGCTCAAACCTCTACAATGAGCTCCCCACCCAGTCAAGAATGCATCTGATGATAACTCAATTTGAAATTGATTTAATCTGATAGGATTCTTTCCTAATACAGTTTTATTTTGCCACCAGTTTAAATCTTCCCTCATCTTTTTGTTAATAAGTATCTTTCCTTTGTAGCTGTTATTATTAACAATTAAAGCTAGAAATGTTTGTCGTTCTAGTCTTTTACAGTGAATTAATCCATAAGCTACTGCAAGAACTGCTAAAACACCTAATAGTTTAGCAAACATTTTAAAGTATTTTCCTTCTTCGAAAATTTTACATAACTTAATTATTTGTGACTTTTTCTTCTCTGTTAATTCTGCGTGTAGTCTACAGAATTTATTATAAAGCCTAAATACTTGCGTTTTTGACTGGGTATTAGAGAACTCTTTTTGTAATTTACCACAAAACCTAAATGTTCCAATAGTTTTATTGGTATCTGTACAACCTCTGAGCTCAGGACAAACGAATTTTTAATAAAAAGTAAATCGTCAATGTAAATTACACATAGCATTCCTAATGTTCTTAATTTATTCATTACCGATTTTATAATTTTTGTGTAACCATAAGGACTAGTACATAACCCAAAGGGTAGGCATGTAAATTGAAATAATTTGTTCTGGAATCCAAAGCGTAAATATTTGCGAAACTCTTCGTGTACTGGTAACAAATAACACGCATATTTCACATCCACTGACGCCATCTAGTTTCCTTGACTTAATAGAGCTTTTGCAGAGCGTATATTTTCCATTTTAAAGTGTGGTGGAGTAATAAATTTATTTAAGTTTTTTAAGTTGATAATAAATCTGTTGGACCCATTAGATTTTAGAACTAGAAAATATGATGAGATGAATTGTCCATCACAATCTTTACACTCTTTGACTGCTTGCATGGATAACAATTTTTTAAGTTCATTCTTAATTTTAAGAGATTCTTTTGTTAACCAGCTGGGTTCTTTTGGAGGATTATCTTGTTTTGAAAGCTTTTTGAAGGGGATTTTATATCCTTGCAGCCATCGAATTGTGTGTTCATCAGTAGTTACTTCATGCCAATTATTTATAAATAATTTAAGGCGACCTACAACTGGCTTTACTTCAGCTATTTCTTCGTCGACGTCTGACTCTTCGAGCGACTCGAAGTCTTCGATGTTCTCTGATTGGACTGTGTATTCCACGATCTGAACCTTATTGTTGGACGTCTCTAATACTGACCCACCTGCTTGTATCTTGCAGGTGAGGTTTTGAAGTTTTCCTGATACTTTGGTTTTTTATCAAAGATTTTAGAAGTCTTGTCGGGAGCTTTGATGTTAGTGCACGCTTTTTCAATAGTTTTTGCTTCCTTAACTTGTTCAGCAAACTTGGTTCCATAGAGCCATTCGTCTGGTTTTGTAACGTCGACCGTTGGTTTTACTGATTTGCTTAGTAACGGTGTAATAAAGGATCTTCTAGCGACAGAGTGTTTATGGAAAACATCCGTCATTAGTTTATCAGCATCACAGAGGTAAGTTATGAGAGTTTTCGAGTCAATTCCGTCCTCTGGCTCGTTCAGAATCATTGAGATTGCAGTCCCTAAGGCTGATAATGCCGAGCCCACTGTATTTGGAGTGTCAATGAAATGTCCGTCTCGTTTCTTAGCAATATCTGTCATTACTGGAACAATCTCTAGATTGACCTTGGGAGTTTCTACAAGCAATTCTTTTTTACGAGGATATTTTTCTAGAATAGGCTTCTTATCGTCGTCTGGAAAACCCTCTCGTAGCCATTTTTCCCATCTGATTTTTAATTCAGGATGGAGATCAACTACTATTTCCTTTGTGCTGCTGGGATCTTCTCCTAAGATGTCCAACATTTCTTTGAGAACAGTTGATATATCATTCGGTGTTGGTGTGTCAGCACCGAGTTCAATCGCTTTATTAGCTAGGTTAGGCAAGTTCTCTTTGTTACCTTCTTTTACTTTACTTGAAAAAAAGATAAAAACAAGGGAAAAGAGATTACTTACTTATTCGTGAGAGAAATAAACAAGGCGCTACTTATTGTGCGTAGTGCGAAAATATTTTATTCTTGTTGAATTATTTGCAGTTCTTCGCCTTGCCAGAATCGGGTAGATATTTGTGAGAAAGTAAAGAAAGGCACCACTTATTGTGGGTAGTGCGAGAATATTTTATTTTTATTGACTTTCTTCGTAACTATTTTTCCTCATCAGAATCGTGTGGACCTGACAGTTTTGACTTTCGTGTGGAAAGTTCAAAACAAGGTTATGAGTACAAAAAAGGGGGGTTACAAAATTTGTGTGGAAATTTTTATAACCTCCAACGTACCCCTGATTTCCTGATGTGTTGGTATTTGTGCCTGACTTAGGATTTGTAACTGGCTTGTTAGGTCATCCAGTTGAATTTGCATTTTCTGCAATCTTTCATCCGATCTGTCACGGTTCTTGTAACGATCTCTTGATCTGGAACGTGAGTGCTTTCTCTTCTTTCCACTTCTCATCATGGAACTAAAGCAAAACTCTTTTATTGTTAATATATAAGCGATAGTTATACTCTTAGATGTGCGAAGTTCTGCACAACAAAACAATATGACGGGAGAGAGAGAGAGCAAGCGAGAACAGGAAGCGCCGCAAAGCAACTGGCGCCACCTTGGGGCCGTTGGCGCCTATTTAAAGTCCTTTATTCTTGTACTCTAAACATTGTGAAGTTAATCATGGCAAACATTACTACATTTCTTCATCACCGAGAACGAGACGTGTAATATAATTGGAATCCTTCTAGGCAGTAAAACGTTGAGTTCCACCTTGTGGCTACTTCTTGTATTAAATACAAATAAGTGCCATCACTTTTACCATTTTTCTTTTTTTTTGTTCGTTGTGCATGTTATCTTGGGCAACATTACTATGCTTGAAATAAGCAACAATCTGTTTTACTTTGTCAATGATGTTAACAATATCATCAATAGCGCCAAGAGCTTTGCACACCACTAAATTAATATTATGTGCTAGACATGGCATATGGATGTTAATTTCTAAATTTTCTTTTGCTAATAACATTTTTATTCCAGCGACAATGTTTGCACCATTATCTTTTTTTTTTTTCATCTGAAATGTATGAAATATTTACTAATATCTACAAATATTTACAAATACAACAAAAATTGCATTTTTTAATCCTTACCGATATAATGAGCTGTTAGTACAATGAAACTTCTAGTTGCATTCATAACGGTCGCGATATCAGTTGTAAAAGAAGTTCTATTAACTTCACACATTTTATTTCTAACAATGGCCTGTAAGGAAATGTATTTGTTTTCTATGAGGAATGTAATCTGTCAAAAATAACAACACAATTAAATTTGTTGTAAGCATATACATATACATTGACTTAAACAAGAATAATATTAATGCAATATTTAACCGTTTTCCTGCTTGGTGCTTTATACAGGGTGATTCAGAATAACCAGTTGTCTTTCAAGGGACGTATTCCCGGTCGAATTCTAAGACGATTTTTCCTTTGCCAAAAATTTGTCAGACGCTTAGATTTTGAAATATCAGCCGATTAAGTTAGCGTATCACGGGTCGAATACAGATGTTACGCAGGGGTGGCGCACTCACCGTTACGCGCGGGTGTGTCGTAAGGTGCCTGCTGCGCTAAGCTGATACAACACACAAGTCTCTCCCCTCTTACTCTCACTCTCTCTCTCTCTCTCTCTCTCTCTCTCTCTCTCTCTCTCTCTCTCTCTCTCTCTCTCTCTCTCTCTCTCTCTCTCTCCCTCTCTCCCTCTCTCCCTCTCTCCCTCTCTCCCTCTCTCCCTCTCTCTCCTCTCTCCCTCTCTCTCTCTCCCTCTCTCCCTCTCTCCCTCTCTCCCTCTCTCCCTCTCTCCCTCTCTCCCTCTCTCCCTCTCTCCCTCTCTCCCTCTCTCCCTCTCTCCCTCTCTCCCTCTCTCCCTCTCTCCCTCTCTCCCTCTCTCCCTCTCTCCCTCTCTCCCTCTCTCCCTCTCTCCCTCTCTCCCTCTCTCCCTCTCTCCCTCTCTCCCTCTCTCCCTCTCTCTCTCTCCTCTCTCCCTCTCCCTCTCTCTCTCTCTCTCTCTCTCTCTCTCTCTCTCTCTCTCTCTCTCTCTCTCTCTCTCTCTCTCTCTGTCTGTCACATCACAATGCTAGCTTTAACTTAAAAATGTAATTAATTTTCTTCTTAATTTTAATGATTTTAATAAGAGAAGTGCCAGGAAAGTCTTTATACAGTCGAAGAATCGAACAAAGAATTGCACGAAATCTAGATATTTAATTACATTTAATAAATTATGTCATCGCAAGTATTCAAACAAATATTTATTAAAATTTAATAACTTTTTGTCTCAGTGTAGAATCTCTTGATATAAAAAAATAATTTTATTAAAATAAGTAGAAAAATATTTTTCAATAAATTTTATTATTATAAACAATATTAATCACTACTTTACTTTTAAATTGCCGCGTTCTAATTTCTGTTCGACCAATCACGCATTCATATTTGATCATAACATATCCCATAAAATCAGTCGGCTCTTTCCTGTTGTCGAGTAAACACGTGTTGTCTGTTCGTCGCGCGTAAACACGAGTTTTATCGAGATACATATTTTCGCACGCCAAATGACTAATAATTATTTACAGTGATCGTTACTCGAAGTGATCGTTAATTAGTTACTGAAGTTTTATTGATCAAGTGAATGAATTGTGTATTATAATATTAAAGTGATACTTTACGAGAGGATCAAAGAAATTTTGGTCTGTCTCATCGTGGAGACAACTAATTGATTGCTGTACAGAATAATACGTAAGTAAATGCATGTCCAAACTTGTTCATGCAAGCACGCGCGCACGTGCGCGCGTTTGCTCTCCCCCTCCCCTCTCTCTATCTCTCTCTCTCTCTGTAACAAAAAAAGTACTACTGTTTCTAAAAACTCGAGATGTAAATACTTTTGTAGATTTCGTGCAATTCTTTGTTCGATTCTTCGACTGTACAAAGAATTTCCTGGCACTTCTCTTATTAAAATCATTAAAATTAAGATGAAAATTAATTACAGTTGTAAGTTAAAGCTAGTATTGTGATGTGACAGAGAGAGAGAGAGAGAGAGAGAGAGAGAGAGAGAGAGAGAGTGAGTGAGTGAGTGTGTGAGAAGGGAGAAATACTTGTGTGTTGTATCAGCTGAGCGCAGGAGGCACCTCTCGATACACCCGCACGTAATGGTGAGTGCGCCGCCCCTGCGTACCATCTGTATTCGACCCTTGATACGCTAACTTAATCGGCTGATATTCTAAAATCTAAGCGTCTGACAAATTTTTGGCAAAGGAAAAATCGTTTTAGAATTCGATCAGGAATACGCCCCTTAAAAGACAACGGGTTATTCTGAATCACCCTGTATAATGGTATCGCTGTATTTAAGAATTTTTTCATGCCCTCTTCTTCCGTACAGCTTAAGGGAAGGTTATCTTTGCAAATCATATACAATAAACTCTGCGTAATTTCACATTCTCTTGTTCCTCCAGCTAAAATAAGTACACTGCCCACCAAAAAAGCGATACACTAAAAATTTAGAAAAAATTTACCAAACTTTAAACGCTTCTAAAACAGGAAATATTTATGATACAGGGATGTTTCGAAAAAGGAATTAAAGCTTGAAACCAGTACTTTGAGAAACTTTTAATGCCAATTAAGTAGCATGATTTATTTGCTAATAGCTGATGATAGAACAAAATCGATAAATAGAACGTGCAGTTTCTAGAGTTGTATGGAGTGAAGCAGTTGACGTAACTCAATGACGTAAAAAGCGCATGAAAGTTTGAATTTTTCCATTCAAAATGCGATTTTGCGGAACTCGATACGATAATTTTTTGCTAAGTTATGCCAATTTGAAGAAAAGTTGTTTCTTACAAAATAATAATGAATTATGAATTGCAATGTTGCCGTTATCAATGCAAATCACTATAATTCTGTTATGCTTGAAATCGTTGACTCGCGTAAAAGAGGTACGGTCTTTCTTGCGTTTTTTATTTTTTTTTTAAATTGGCACAAGACGCGACCGCGCCTCTTGATTTGTAGCAATTACTATAATTTATTTTATTAGTATTCCGTACATTTATTCAATAGTATTTATTAAAAAATATACGTAGTTGCGTATCCATAAAAACATGGCACATCCATGAAACAAACACGACACATGGACATATGGCACACAATTATTTTTGCCATCAACTAATTAAAGCTGCGTTCGGAAATACTACCCATGGATTTCTGAACACAGGTCGCTGAACGCATAGTTTAGGAAAGTTTAATTGATTAATCAAGACAGAAAAACAAAAATCTCTTTGATTTGATTGATCAGTTAAACGCTACTCTACCCAACAGGTAGGATTTCCGAACGCAGCCTATTTGAATAAAACATTAATTTGTAAAATAATTAATGCGTCCGATTATCACATGTTGTAACCGGTTGTTTGATTAACTGAGTGTAAAAAATAAACCTGTTTATAAGCGGTTAACCGTGAAAAAAACATCGATTATTAGAATAACCGGGTAAATTTGCCCGTCTTTAGCTCACTCCTGCTCCAGCCTTCAGAATAATCATTTGTTTTGAGCAATACATAGAATCGACGAGCGAACATAGAGCACATTAGTTTGAACTTGTAACATAACATTTGGTCTACTCGGACTACAATACATCGCAATTCTTGACATCGCTTTACAATAAATCTTGACTTAAAAACAGAAATTTTTTATTTGTTCTGTGGAATACTTGCAACGACATTATTCTGGTAAAGTAAAACAATTAATTAAGAAACATTCCTGTCGCAATACACATCCTCGCAATTCACATATTATGATACAGAAATAACTTCATATCACATAAAGAAACTATCTAATGTGAAATAATCGTCTTTATACATAGATTAGATTACGAAACTCGTGTCACATCGTCACACCAAAATATAAATAATAAAATGGTTGATTGTTTTTCAACTATTTAGTGTACTGTTGCCATATATTCGTACTTGACACTGTAATATAGTCGGCGTTGTTATGCGTAAAATTTTACCAAATTATTTGATTAACGGAAAAAATAATTTTCTTTGAATTATTATTCTTTCTTCTGTTATATAAAATCTATATATTTCTTTAAAGAAACATAAAGTTACACTTATTAAGCATTATTTAAATTAATGTGAAACAAAATTTTATCATTACATAAATGTTATAAATAATTTCATTATGAAATACTTAAGTTTTGTACATAGTACGACAAAACTATTTAGTTCACGAAACAAAACAGAAGAATATATTTTGTGGAACCAATTAAACTTTTTATATAAAACAACATATCCGAATAGCACACAGACGTCCAGTGGACATTTGATTTAAAACATTGGGATGTTCATAGGATATCTAAATAAAATCCGACGAACATCCATTGGACGTCTTGTGGGCGTTCGTTTTTTACAAGTTGGGACGTCCATAAAACATCCAAAAAAATTTATAATGGACATAATTTTCAGTGTCTTATTCTTCGTAATGATTGTTGAAATATTGAAAAAGTATATAAAAAGAAAATTTTGTAAGCAATAATAAATCTGAAATACAATACTAACTTAGATATTTATTATAAAATTAAACATAAATTTTTTAATTAATGAGATAATTGGCAATAAAAAGTTTTATCTTGAAATTTACGAGTACATCACCATGTTTATGTAGTTTTTGTAAACTTTTATCATGAAATTTAAACAAAGTTTTACGAAAAATAAACATGTTTTATAAATTAATAGTAGAGGAGAAAAGTGTAATATGGCATTATTTTTATTTTATTGAATAACTTTGTTCATAATTAATATTTTCTATTGAAATTTCAATGATTATATTTGTCAGAGTGTTGTTTGACAGATTTCAAACTCAAAGTAATAAAATATTTATTATTTAAGACGTGATTTATAAAAATCTAATGCATTGCATAATTGATGGAAGAAAAAAAGTGGTTGTAATATGGCTATCTATAAAAATAATTTTAAAAAATTAGTTTAGTTTAAAAAAACACAGTACATTGTTACAAAATTATATATTTTTAATTTTCCATTGTTTAGAATTTTCTTGATTTAGAATTTTTCTGCGTTCAAAAGATTTAGAAATACCATCAGAAATCTCATTAAAAATATCATTTTATCCTTGTTTAACATTAAACAACAAGCATAAAGTGATGTCTCTAATGTTTCTAAACATTGCTCTTTAGAATGACAACTGATTTATTGAAGAAATATTTTAATATAAAAATTACGCTTAAAAAACCATATTAACAAAATTACATGTTATTGTTTTAACTTTGTATAACTTGAAATGTATATGGCCGAATAAAAAAATAAATAATCAAAAAACACTCGAGTATATATGTACCTTCGTGTGATAATACACTCAAGTTTAAGAATAATGAGGAAGTGTATGTAATTAAAAGTTAAAAGTGTACTTTGAAAAAGTTTAGAAGTACTCAAAAGTAAAAATGCCTTATAACAATTGTTAGTCATTATCTATTGGCATATTAGCATTACTATGGTAAAAAACGACGAGCCACTAAACGAATAACTTCATAAGCAATTAGAATATGTCACCTAATAACGAAAATAAGAGAGGTAGCCAAATTGTCGACAGTAGCCATAATACCCTCTTCTCCTCTACTCTTACCTTCCTCCACTCTTCAATATGTGTACATACATATAAAAAAGTTCACGTAAGCTCGCATTAAATTCAGTATCGTAGTGTTATCAAGTATGGCCCGCACAACTCATAGAAACGCACACGCGCATACATACAAGATACGACAAAAGGTTAAATTATATATATATATGTACACTGCCCACCAAAAAAAGCGGTACACTAAAAATTTATGAAAAATTTACCAACTTTTAACCGCTTGTAAAACAAGAAATTATGATTTATGATACAAAGGTGTTTCAAAAAAGAAATTATAGCTTGAAACCAGTACTTTGAAAAACTTTTAATACCGATTAAGTGGCATGATTAATTTGCTAATAGCTGATGATAGAACAAAAACTTGCAAAATCGATAAATAGAACGTGCAGTTTCTAGAGATAATAATAAATTATGAATTGCAATGTCGCCGTTATCAATGCAAATGAGTTACGTCAATTGAGTTACGTCAACTGCTTCACTCCACACAACTCTAGAAACTGCACGTTCTATTTATCAATTTTGTAAGTTTTTGTTCTATTAGCGGCTATTAGCAAATTAATCATGCCACTTAATCGGCATTAAAAGTTTCTCGTAAAAGTACTGGTTTCAAGCTTTAGTTCCTTTTTTAAAACACTTCTGTATCATAAATATTTTCTGTTTAACAAACGTTTAAAGTTTGGTAAATTTTTCCTAAATTTTTAGTGTACCTCTTTTTTTGGTGGTATGTAAATATATATTTTAAAATTTTTTAAACATAGTTTTTGTATTACTCACATATCAAGACTGAAACACATATCCAGATAGTACGATGTATAATACGTTTACTTTTTTATTACATGCGTAAATCCTTGTTTTCAAGAATGTAATTTTGGCAATCTTATTCTATATTCAATTAAACAAAACATATCCGGCATATCATTTTCTACAAATACACTTTAATTGACCACATACTTACATTTAAATTTTTTAATGAAAGTAGTCTTTTTATACCGAGCGTATAAAAGTTTGATATGAGCGAGTATAAAAGTTTGATATGAGCGAGTAAACCGAATCTATTTGTGTTTTAATTTTCTTTTCGTTATATTGTGTTAGTTTATATTCGTAGCCTTCTATACATGACACATTTATGCACACTTATAAAATAATTGAAAATTGACTTTTTCCTAGTATTATAAACAGCAATTAGTACAATATAACAGTATTAAATCAAAAAAGTATTTTTACGTGTTAAAAATAATGAATTAAAGTATTGCAGACATTAGAAATACAAAATCCGCGTGAAGTTGGAGCAGATATAACAAATTATTCCAATTTTCTTAATTGTATAGACCTTTAGAGTATTTAGTCTAACAAAAGTAGTAAAAGATTAAATATTATTTCAGTGTCCTTATCATTTCAAAAAATATACATTGCAGAAAAAAATTGAGTTATTGATAGCATTCGTTATTAGGCAAAAATTTTTTTTGTTGCTTTCGCTATAATTTATTACTTATATAAAACTAACATGGAAATTATATTTCTTATTTATTTCTTATTAGTTGAATTGAATTACACACATCAGGAGAAATGTGGGCCTACCTTGTTCTTCTAGCCGTCATTTTGACTATATTACATGCATTATATCAAAAGAATTACTTCAGAATCATCAGGTTTATTTTCACTCTTAATTGGCCAAAAACGGTGCTCATTCTTGGCAATGCAAACCTCTTTATTGAAGAAAATCGTAAGTTATACAATAATTGCAATTGTTATAAATATTTTTAATTAAATATCATGCCCATGGCAAAAATATTATATTTATTAAATATTTATTGAAGTGTTTATGAGATAATATTTAATTTAAACATAAAATTGTTTACAAGATGTTTTATAGACAACTATTTAATAAACATTTAAAAAGTAGAGTCTCTAAACCGTAACAATATATTATATTGTATATAAATACCCACCAGTAAATTTTGTTTGGCGGATATATCTGTTCCTTCTGTTAACTAATAATATTAATCAATAATTTACTCCACTGCCTCCCACAATTTCAATTAATTCCCCCATTTTCTTCTCAACAAATTCAATAATGATGTGTCGGTAAATACCACGCGTAAAATCGTATTAAATGTTTCCTACGATTTTATAATTGTTGTCTGAGAATTCTTCTTTTCCCTCATTTTTCCCTCCTTTGAACCAGTCACAGTGGACTTCAACATATGTAATAATAGAAAGAAAAGAAATGAGAAAAATATATATTCATAAACGTACTGGTGGAGTAGGGACAAGAGAGAAGGAGAAAGAGAGAGAAAAGTAAAAAAAAAACGGAGATATTCGTCTGCAACCTGCCACGTTAGTTGGCAGATTGATGTTAGCAATTGGAAATTTTCTTTGAATTGGGCTGCAGTAATTGCGCTCTTCTTTTTCGCCATCAAACTCTCACGCCAGAAAACTCAACAAGGAGACATCCGCTCGGCCTCCTGTTGAATTTTGTGAAAAAAAAAAGAAACAAGAGACACACCTCCTACGCCACACGTGACAATCTCATAAACAATTTCATGTTTAAATTTTCACCTCGTAAATACATCCATAAAATTTCAAAACTTTAATTCAACATCCACACTTAAATAAACATCTTATAAACATATTATTTTTGCAAAAGATTATAAACATTCTATCGGTCTGTAAATAAAATGATTTCCATCTTCCAGTCTTGAGGCTTTCGTGGCCATTGATATCGTTAACCGAGAGGGTTTCCAGATGGATGCCACGTTGGGCACTTTGCCGACGTTTCGCAAACATTGCAGCTTGCATCATCAGGGCTGAGAGCTCCGATATTGGTTTCCATCTTATTAAAAGTAATAAATTATTTGTCACGTAATGTAACATATATAAAAAAAACTTTGATTTCCTAGTATTGGAAAAAATAGCAGACGAGCATCAGAATTATGGTCGCATTATTCGCATTTGGATGACGTTTGTGATCATCGAGCCGGAGGATATCGAAATAATAGTCAAAAGCTCAAAACACCTAGCAAAGGCATCTTTTTACAAGCTGCTACAATTTTCTGGGTAAGGGTCTTATTACTCAAGATGTCGACAAATGGAAGGTACATCGGAAAATCTTACAACTGGCCTTCCATCCCTCTATGTTAAAAAAATTTATCGAAACATTTGGCGAGTGCGCCGATCGCCTAGTTGACAAGTTGCTCGAAAAGGATGGGGAAGATATAAACATCACTACATTTGTTAACAACTCGGTCTACGATATAGTGAGAGGTACGTGATGAACGCAAAAATGAAGATAAATATATCACATAATAAAAGTGTGAAACGTACTATATTAATAGTACGTCCCACCATAGCATTTGCTCATAGAATCATATAACACAATAATATTTCAGAAACGATTTTGGGCATCCCGGCAAGCCAAACGTACAATGACGGAGAGGATAAATTTAGACAGTAAGTTTTCTGTGATAATGTGTTTTTCTTTTAGAAAATTGCTCAGCAAATACAAAGTTACATGTAATACAAATGTTAGTTGTAATTTTCCACTCAACAATGTAATTATTATATAACGAGTTATATAACAGTATATTGTTGAGTGCCAAATTACAACCAACATTTATACTACATGTAATTTGATGTTTACTGGATATTACTACAGTAAACTCTTACTAACAAGTGTCTTAAAAACAGGAACCCGTTTACGATGATGTATAGATTTGCGCATCCATGGTTGCTAATTGATTGGATTTACCGATTGACAGCAGCTAGCAAATCAGAGCAACAACACCAAAATGAATTGATGGACTTTTGTTATAAAAAAATGGAGAAAATGCACGAATCTTCACAAAAGAACGATTTCTTCAACGACTCAAGAAAAACATCTTTACTTGAGTTCATGATCGAGTACATGACCAACACGAACGATCCGCAAATCACTAAACAAGAAGCTATTGAAGAATGCTGCACCTTTATGTTGGCCGGCCAGGAATCAGTCGCCACATCTACTGCAATTACTCTTTTTTATTTGGCAAGGAATCAAAAATGGCAAAAAAAATGTATCGAGGAATTAAATGAGATTTTTGGTGAAGATAGAAGATCACCAATTATGGAAGATCTCACCAAGATGAAAAACTTGGAAATGTGCATTAAAGAATCTTTAAGATTATATCCTTCAGTACCTTTGTTTGCGAGGACACTCGGGAAGGATATCACAGTAGGTAAGACTTAAAGAAAAAAATTTTGCACAATAATTATTTTATTTGTATTTTGTAAAATTTCTAATTATTAATATTTTATTATTTAATATCTTTATATTATACAGGAGAACGTGTAATACCGGCCGGGTGCAATGTAATTATAATGCCATATTGTACGCATCGATTACCTCATCATTTTCCTGATCCTCACGATTTCAAACCAGAGCGGTTTAGCCCTGAAAACTCCGAAACAAGGCATCCATTTGCCTACATACCATTCAGCGGTGGACGTCGCAACTGTATTGGTGAGAAAAACAAATATTCAATAGAATATAAAATACATGTAAAAAATGTATTGTTCCTTTTTTGTATCTTTTTTAGGATCCAATTTTGCCATGCTCCAGATGAAGTCGATCATCAGCGCTATTCTGAGGAAGAGTCAATTAGAACCGGTCGTTGGCAAGAAAAACTTTTTAGCTAAATATCGCATAACGATTAGAGCACATGGCGGACTTTGGATCAAAATAAAAGCGAATGATAAATACAAACCAAAGCAATCCTACTCATTAGGGACGGAAACTTTTGATTTTTCTGGGTGTTGAGTACCCCATCAAAGCGTGGAGGGCGGGGTGGGAGTGTAGTTAGTTTCAAACACATCCTTTTGTTATACAGGGTGTCAGATGAAGTTTTCCCATGGTCTCGTAGATTGATAGAGCAAGTCAAACTGAGCAAAAAAATTCTGTATTATTTTTCAATATTCGCAATAATTACCGAGATAAAAATTACTGAAGTCGGCAAATGAGCGCGTACTTTTCCTAATCACCGCACGCAAGGACCACTCGTCGATACGCGTTCATTCGCCAATTTTATTAATTTTTATCTCGCTTAACTATTGCAAATATTAGAAAATAGTACAGGACCGTTTGACTTGCTCTATCAACTCCCGAGACGACAGGCGAACTTCATCTGACACCCTGTATATGCAAAATATCTTTTTTGTATATATTCTTTTCTACATTTAATTTTTTTCATATATTTTCTTTTTACAAATATAAATCTTCTTCTTTTATGTTTTTTATCTTTGTTACGTCCGGGGAACTCCACGATTTCCCTTTTTGCCGATAGTTAGTATCACTTGCGTTATTAAAAAAAAAACGTGACGGCATGAGAAATTAAAAATTTAACTTTATCTAAGCCAAGATAAAGATAAGTCCGGACGTCGTACAAGAATTATCATATTAGAAATTATAAGGGATCTGGATCTGTTTATTCATGCGCATGACTCATCACGGATCACTCACAGTAGCTAATCCTTAGCAAATTAACGATAAGGGGATACGGGTTATAAATTTAAACAAAATTGATAGAGAATCTCTCGAGCGACTCAATAATCAGCTCCTCTTAGAATTGAGAAAACTCGAGGAAGGATAACCAACCCAATAAACACTTATTTATATAAATGTGATATAATATACGTATTAATGGTATATAAATGGTGTAGGTGTAAGTAATAAACGTTTTTTATACCATATAATAATATTCGTTAAAAAATGGTAATAGATATTCAATTTTTAAATGTTTTTAATTGGTATAAATATAATAAAGAACAAATTTTATATCATATAATATTGTACGTTTAAAAGTTGTAATATATGTACACTTTTATCCGTTTTTAATTGATATAGGTATAAGTAATAAGCAATTTTTATACCATATAACATTATATGTTTAAAAATTGTAATAAATTTACGTTGTTTGAACGTTTTTTGTTGGTATGAGTATAATAATAAATAAATCTTATAACGTATATCAGTATACGTTTAAAAATTATAATCAATTTACATTGTTTTAACGTTTTAACGTTTGTTAGTATAAGTATAATTCCTTAAAAAAATAATTTTGCAACTGATGTTGTTTATAACAACTATAATAATTAAGAAAGCATCATATATGTTTCTTTAGTAATTTTTCCCGTTGAATCGATTGGCGCAGTTTTTCATTACAATCAATTTTTAATAATTTGTCTATAACAATTAATTTGCAAAATTGACTTTTACAATGTGCTCTTTACATTAATAATGTTTTTTCATACTCAGGTTCTATAACTATTTGTTCTTTGGCTACTTTTGTCAGTCTGGCCATAAGCAGGAACGGATTTTAATTATTTATATAGTTTATTCTTTTGCATAAAATATGAATGGTTTAAGAAAGAGTCATATATATTTCTTTACTAATTTTTTTCGTAGAATCAATTGGCGCAATCAGTTTTCCTCTACAGTAAATTTTTAATAATTTATTTATAACAATTATTTGCAAAATTGATTTTTGTAACGTGTTTTTTACGTCAATAATTTTTTATGCTCCAGTATTTTCTAATTGTTATTTTTTTTTCACTATTTTTACTGGTCTGATTATGGACAGAAACAGTTTTAATTATTTACATAGTTTATTATAAAAATATCTAAATTTAAATAATCAAAGGCTTGAGTGTTCGCGCGGCACTCAACACGCAAGTTTCTTCCTGTTCAAATCTTTACTTCAAATATAACTTTTTATTAACGATATTCCAAGTATACGATTAACTCAGTGTTAGTGTAAAGTTACCATTCCGAGATCTTAAGTTCAAATCCTGCCAATTCGTTTTTAAAGTTGTAAAATAATGCGTAATAGTATTTAGTGATTTAAAATTCTTATATGCAAAACAGTGAATACAGATCAAGCTATAAAAGTAATAAGATCTGTTAAAAAACTAAAAAAAAATATATATTTTTTTTTAAGAAAATTAAAAAATAAGCGTATTATATACATTTATCTCATACGTTTCTTATACCGTATAATACGCATACTTATAATGGTTATTATATGTATATACATCATATATTATAAACGTATTTATAAATATGATAATAATACATTTACATATATACATTTTTTTTACGTACGTATAAATACGTAAAAAAATTGGGATGGGTTGCTGACATGTCCACGGATTATATACGTTTATCTTAAACGTTTTTATACCGTAAAATACGTATGGTTATAATGGTTATTATACGTATCTTATACTGGTCTGTGGTTATTGGGAAAGATACAAAAGATAAGAAAAAGAATAACATGAGAATGAGAAAAAGTGGCGGTACATTATTCTTTCTTTATAGATTTTTCATATTTGCCTTATAACCAGATTGTGATTATAGGATCCCTATCCAGACAGCACACAATATTTATGATAAATATTTATAAATATTTATTACTACTTACTTTCTATATATTATATAAATATTTTATAGATATTTTATACATATACACAAAAAAAATTACAAAATTTTTATTCAAAATGTTATTAAAATATTTTATACAATACAGAGAAGAGGGGGGTAAGATGACGATCTTAATGTTTGTCGATTTTTGTTAATTTTTATGAAGTAATGTAAAAATAACAATCTATTTTTTTTAGATTCACTAAAACCTTGTTTATCATCAGTAAAAATTAGAAATTGTTAAATAAACTAAAATTCTTTTTAATTTAATTTATTTTAGAACAGATGTCAATTTTGCCATCATGCTTCCATATGCGGGTAAAATGACTTTTAATACGGAATAAGATGAAAAACAGTCAAATAAAGTTAAAATGTACTTTGATGAGTAACAAAGATTTATTACAACATAATAATTTTACACTATTTTGATTACAACATAGTTAAAGAAAAACGTAAATGAAACAAAAACTATTTATATAATCTGTAAAAATAAAATTATTAAAAAGCGGGATTACATGCGGCGGAGCCAGTTTTTTGGTGAACTCGTTTGGAACACCGCTGTTACATAAACGCATGGCCAGTCGGCCAAACGCGGCGTACGCGCGATCACGTATATCCTCGTCAGTAGTAGCTGCGGCAAGCTGCACTTGCATCGATAACGCCACCTCTCTCGTATGCGTGTCTTCGAGGTGAAACGTTATTTATCGCCGGTTCTACACTGCCTCCTCGTCGTCATGAGGAGAATTTCATAAATCTTCCTGCACGCAGATACCGTCGTGCCTCCGTGGCCCTTTTCATCGTGCTGTACCTACACGCTTCTTCCTGTTGTGTCACGAAACGAAATATAGACGAGATGGCGGTACACCATCATGCGGCACTATAATTCAGGAATTTCAATTCCCCGCATTTTTGACATACCGAATTCAAAGGTAACTTCCTATGTTCGCGATTAATAATCGGTAGAAATCATATTTATGATTATCCAGCAAATTTTATCGAGTAATGTAACGAAAACTGAATGGTATCGCACGTGTGATTATCAATATAATTTTTACGTAAGCAATAAAACTGAAATATTTTATATCGCTGTTTAAAAACACTAATGTTCATTAATCGTCTCACAAAAAAAAATGTCAAAAAAGTATCAAATCAACAACTTGTTTCATACAAGCAAAAATGTAAAATTTTCTTTAAAGAATTTATTAATCCTAAACAGATGCAGCTTGTTTATATGAAGAAATGTTGTATAATGAAGGAAAATATTCATTTTTATTCAACAATAAGATGAAAAGAAAGATATCGAGTAGGAAATAAAATAACTTCAAACATTTTTCAAACTTCAACAATTGGAATTTTTTATTAATACTATTATTATAAAAACAATCGTATCGTATTTTTCAGACAACAGTTATAACATTAAAGTTAAAATATAATATACAATAATAATTTGGATTACATAAAACTATAGAATTATATAAACCTAGACCTAACTAATATTTAGTGCCTAATATTATTTTATATGTATGTTTTAAGTACATTTTCAGTTTTTATAAATTGCGCGCCGAACACAGTCGATGTTAAAACGCGATCATAAACTGAAGCTAAAAATAATATCACAAATTAAATTAATGGTCAATTTAATAATGCTGTAAGCACCTTAAAATATTAAATAATTTATGACAAAAAATATTCTGGCTGAGATAATATTTTTTGCAGTAAATTATTTAGTGTTTCTAGGTGCTTATAGCATTATTAAATTGATCATTAATTTAAATTGCGATATTATTTCTAGCTTCAGTTTACGATTGCTTTTCAAAATCGGTGTGTAGTTTATAAAAAACTGAAAATATAGTTAAGTTATAAAATGTAAAATAATATTAGGCGCCAAGATCCGGTCTCGATTGTTAGTTCGTTGCTTCTTTAAAAATATAATATTTTACTGAAATTTAAGCAAATCCTATTTTATCAAACTCTTTAAAAATGATTTTAAATTCTTGCTTGTACGGGGTGAGTCCTAAATAAATATAAAAAATTGGAGGAGATATCCCTTGGCTTATTTTAACAAGAACAGATCTATATAAATATATGGCTTAAACTGTGTGCTCTACGTTTGTAAAATATAGAGATTAAAATTAGAACAAAATGCAAATTTGAAAAATCTGAAAAATGTTCAAAAATATTATATTTTATTCAATTTTGATATGCATACATATGTCTTCAGAATCATGTAGTATCGATGATAGTGTTATTATTTAAGCTCGAATTGACTGTGCAAAATGAAAAAAATATAAGCGCAATATTAATATATTAAATAGTGCATTTTTTTTATAGAATGGATAATGTTCTTAACTTTTTAATCTTTCTATCTCACTGAACTGTTTGTTATACATATAGTCCGCACATACGTTAAGTCGTGCACGATACATACACAGACACACATATTCATGTGGATACACACATATATTCATTCACACAAAAAAATAGAATGCAATCGGACGGCACCATACGGTTAAAGCGCGACACAAAGAAAGGGAAAACTTAAACAATGAAAGGGATGTGGGCACTCATTTCCTGTTGACACAGGACTTATTCAAAATACGTTATTCCGACATTGCGGCGTCGATGCTGCAATTGTTCAAATACCAAAATCATAAAAGATTATCATTAAAGAAACATCGGCGCCTCTAATCCTGAGCTCGTGGCAGCCGTCGGTCCCAACTGTCCGGCATTTATCTGCCGCGCTTGGAATCCGAAGATCCATATTGTCCAATAGAGACAAAGATCTTGAAAATCCAAACCAATCGGAACACAAGCTCAGAAAACTGAAAATTATAAATGAAGCTAAAAGCCTTCTCGCGTTTAGTTCGCTAAAACTCACAGCAGTGTCCAAACCTTATTGCATTGTCATTATATAAATCGTGACTCAGTTCGCAATCGTTCTATACATTCCCGTAGACGGTTTCTCCTAAGCAAAGTCGCGATCACATACAAAGTATAACGAGCTCGACTCAGGGTGATCACACCCCTAAGCAAAGTCGAAGCCAACGCGTCCGTGTCGACTCAAGGTAGTGCACCCCAAGGCAATGTCGAACGCCGTACCGAATGCCAGTGCCGCTTGAGACGAAAATCATATAATCACAATCAAGTTCTCATGCATATACATATCTGTAGCAATAATCACGTCTCATATACCAGGACAATTATTTTTGTACAATTATTTTTTGTGAGTGAATAATAAACAATACTATACAACGCGAAACCACCAGTGTGGATATTAACCCATCCCCATTGGACACAGCACTGTTTATAGAACATCAATATAAAATCATTGTAATTTGCTTTAACAGGTTTAACTTCAATATTGTCTATGTTTTGCAGCTAATTATATATACGTTTGTTGTAAAAATTATTGATTATTCTCACGTTTATTGAGTTTTTTTCAGTTTTGTATCGTTCTTAACCATTTCTTGCTTTTTCCATTTCCATTTCAGTATACGTTAAATCAGAATATGCATCTCCTGCAGCCGTAACAGAAGTAATTTTATACATGTATAAATCAATATAATTATTTTTTCAATGAATTATTTTTTATTGAAGATAAACGAATATAAATAAATATATATTTATTAAAGTAGTTGAGAGAGATATTTTGGCCGTTGCTGTATCAATATGCGAAAAAATTATAATTAAATAAAGAAATTTTTTAATATTTGTAATTATATGCTTTTTATGACAATATGATGTACATAAATATACATATAATAAAATTAATTTTAACAAGTGAAGAGAGTAAAATTTTTAAAATCAAAAATTTGTAAGAAGGTAATTCCACGTCTAAAGCTTTTATTTTAACTTATTAGAAAAAAAAGAAACATAATTATAAAGTATTTACTGACTGATTGACGGATTTATGACAAATTGCTTCATGAAGAATCGTTTTGCTGATATAACACAGAACATAAATAAAATATAGCTCGCGGTTCTATAAAAACAAAACGAAAGTCTTAAACTTCTACATACAAATATGACTATATTTTGTATGCTACATGTCCGTAAATTGTTATATAGAAAGCTCCATAGGTATTCTAAAAAATTTTTTAAAGTGATTTCTCACGTTAATTTAAAACTTATATTTCTCATTCTAATCAAATATTTGAAACAACTTGGTTTCAAAAATACAAGTGTCAAAGTTGAAAGAATTTTATTTCGACAAAAAATTTTGAAAATGAATTGTGTATGTGCATACTTTGTGTTCAATTATGTGTATTCAACATGACATTCTGTACCTTTAAAATTAAGTCATTTTGGACACATAAATTTATGTATAACAGAAAACATAAAGAATAATTAAAACTTATGAATGTATCTCAAAATAGACAGAATGGATAATGGTTAAAAAGATAAAATTAAATAAAAAGTTAAAATTAACGAAGGTCTTTATTCTTGACAATTTAAGTATCAGCATCGTCATTATAATGTCATCGTTATAAAGAGTTAAAAATAAACCTTTTTAATTGAAATTTAAGATTAACTTATTTTTTAAATAAATTAAATTTTGAGTTCAACTAGAATTAATTGATCTTCCTTCAAATTATTAATTTGTTTTAAGCATGTACGAACCGTTATCTTACGTAACGGCTCGTATATGCTGAAGCAAATTGATAATTTGATGGAAGATCAGTTACACGACCAAAATAACATAGAATGCATGTATTAAATCTTACGTAAACATTGTTTTACATATAGTAAATAAAACGTTTTGGCTTTATTCATCCTTTTTCAATCGTGTCAGATAATATTAATTTTAATTTCTTGTTATTGAAATATCAAATGTGACGGAAAGATATGGAGCTTGGGCTGCCGTATATACAGCTGTCATTTGTTATCGCGGATGAAATTAAATTTTTATCTGTATTTATGTAACCCGCGTATAAAGCGTTGTAATATTTCGACGTAACAATCCTTTGATAATAGTTCTATATTTTCACCTTATTTTTATTTGCTTTGTGGCCAATTTGAAGAGTGCGAATAAATTTATAGAAGCGCCATAAAATTTAACTTTAATTTAGAAATACATTTATGGATATAGATATAAAAAAATATAATAAAACAATTAATAAAATAAAATATAAATAGTAAATAAATATATATATATATATAAAATAAGTGAAAAGAACAAACTATAAAATAATATAAATAAATAGTAAATAAAATAAAACAATTAGTAATCGGGAATTAGGCTAATGAGAATCAGCGCGGGTAAAAGTGCGCAATCGTATTAATATTACACAAATTATTTATTTATCTTTGAATTACGAAAATAAACGAACGTTTTGACTCGCTTTGGAGTCATCTTCACCGTATCAAAAATATTTGAAAAATTCTAGCCGTCATGTGTCACCAAAAACGGGAAGCAGTCGAGTCACCAACGGTTTGCCAAATCCGTAGTGGCATCTTTTCCCGATAACAGTGTCGCAGGCAATGACACTTCTCTGTATCACTACCGTATGTTTTGTTTTAGATAACGAGTAACTATCTTAAATAAGTATTTTCGTGACTCACCCATTCGAACTAATGAAGCCTTGGATAAATTTAGGAAATAAATTTCGCTTGTCAAAGTACACTCAATCGTTTATTGTTTAACAACAACCGGTGCTGACTGTCTCAAGTAAGAATGCATACTGATTGTAAATCGAGTCGCTCCGGTTATAACATCTTACTTCACGCTCACAAAAAGTCAAGCGGTCTAGAATATACAAATAATAAATAAATACCTACATGTAAGCGAATGGAGAAATAGTAAGTCGTTAACTATAATTATAAAATAAATAAATAGAGTAAAATTAGCGGAGAGTCAGATATTACAATTCAAATGTCACAAATTTAATAAAATTATAAATAAATAGGTAGAAATAAAAATAATTAGGCGCGAGTCAATTGTAACAATTAAAGTAAGTCACAAATCGTCATGATAGATAAAAATATAAATAAATAAATAAATAAAATAAAAATAATTCTCGACGAGTAAACTATTACATTTAAACTGTTACAACTTATATCGCTCAAGAGCATATTGATTCTATTATAATTTATCCAATAACGAGAAATACACATGATGCAGGCATTCAGTATCTGTTTATAAATTGAGATTGTTATCTTGTAATTGAATATGTAACATTTCGGATATCAACCGCCTGCCTAAGAAACATTGGTTGTCTAAGATTTTTATATTCTTCCAATCAAAATCATGATTACAATTAAGTCTATGTTCTGTGATAACCGAGAGATTATTTGTATTTTAATTAATATGAATGCAATGTTCATTAATTCTTGTTTTTAATTTTCTACTAGTTTGCCTTATATATGACGTATTGACGTCTTTACATATAATTTTATAAACAACATATTTCTTTAAGTTGCTAGGAAGAACATTTTTCTGTACTTTAATAACCTTGTGATTCAAAAATAAACAAATAATTTGTATAATATTAATACGACTGCACAACCTTCACCCGCGCTGACTCTCATTAGCCTAATTCCCGATTACTAATTGTTTTAAACTTTGAGGGTCCTAAACTAATTTAATCAAATAAAATAAATAACAAAATAAATAAAATAGAATAAAATTAAGAAAAATTATTACAAACGTATATCATATTTCTGTGGGCAACAAGAACTTCACAGAACAATAACGATTACAACAATTTTTCTAAATTATTGTATATAATTTCGCATTTTTATGTGACTGATAACATATGTCTACAGAATTAAGGGAGGTCTTGCGTTTTGAACTTTGAATGACGTATCTATGGGATTTTGATGTGCTGAAAATGACTGTTGTCCATTTTTTCCATCACCCTCCATTTTTTAAATAATTGCAAAAACTTTCTTCAAACATGACTTCTTTATGAATTTTTTTTATTTAAAAAAAATGATAGCGAGATCAGCTTTACGGTTTTCTACGCATAAATGTTCCCACAATACATAAAATATTTTTGCGCAACTTATGAAAATGTTTTATGAGAATCGTAAACAAGAAACTTTGAAAAAATAGTAAAAATTAAAAAAAAAATTATAAATTTTGAAATATAAAATCAAATAATTAAAAAACAAAAAGTCTTAAAATATATTTGACAATTTGGGAAAATTAACTGTTTGTTTCTGTTTAAATCTTTTTTTGAAAAATTTATTTCCGACCATTTGTTAAAAGTTATTGAATTTAAACTATAAATGCATTCCGCACGCGCCGTAAACTACGGTGTTTGTTTTGCGATTATTTAAAAAAATGGAGAGTGATAGAAAAAAAACGGACAACGTTGTCGTTTTCAGCTCATCGAAATCTTATAAAACCATATCTCAACGTTCAAAACACAAAACCTCCCCTAAATGTTGTAGACCGTAGGTGACGCCGCGCGAGGAATGAATTGTGCTTTAAATTCAATAACTTTTTAACAAATGGTTGGAAATTAATTTTCCAAAAAAGATTTAAACTGCAAACATACAGTAATAAGCCTAAATAATTAAATATTTTTATAAAATTTTTTCTTTCGAATTATTTGGTTTTATATTTCAAAATTTATCATTTTTGTACGATTTTTTCAAAGTTTTGTGTTTACGGTTTAAATAAAACACTTTTACAAATAGCAAAAAAATATTTTCTGTATTGTGGGAACATTTCTACGCAAAATGCCGTAAAGCTGACCTCGCTATAATTTTTTCTTTAGCCAGAAAAAATTCATAAATAAGTTAAATTCCAAAAAGTTGTTTGCAATTATTTAAAAAATGGAGGGTGATGGAAAAAACGGACAACGTAGTCATTTTCAGCGCATCAAAATCCTATTAGATACGTCGTTCAAAGTTCAAAACACAAGACCTCTCCCTAATTTTTTAAACCTGTATAACCTGTGTTCTAACCGTAGGCGTAGGTCTAAACGTTGTAATAGTGACCAGGATAGAAATTAGGATAGGCTTTTGTGATATAAAGTATAAAAACGCCGTAGTAAGAAGAGGGACGCAAACAAAGTTTTCACAAAAACGCGGAGTACGCATTTTTTAATCAATGAGATAATTGGCAAAGAAAGGTAATGTCTTGAAATTTACGAGTACATCACCATGTTTATGTAGTTGTTGACCTTTATCATGAAGTTTAAACAAGTTTCACGAAAGATGAACATGTTTTATAAATTAATAGTAGAGAAGAGGGTAATATGGCACCCATTTTTATTTTATTGAATAACTTTGTTCATAATTAATATTTTCTGTTAAAACTTGAACGATTACATTCGTCAGAGTTGTTTGACAGATTCCAGACTCAATGTAATGAAATATTTATTATTTAAGACGTGATTTATAAAAATCTAATGCACTGCATAATTGGTGGAAGAAAAAATGTGGTTGTAATATGGCTATACACATAAAAATAATTTTTAAAAATCAGTTTAGTTTAAGAAAAACACAGTATCTTGTTACATAATTATATATTTTTAATTTTCCATTGTTTAGAATTTTCCTGATTTAGAATTTTCGTGCGTTTAGAAGCTGTTGAGTAAGAGCTTTGAACGAGCGATACGCTCCCACTCCTAGAGATGGCAGCTGCGGTGGCTCGTGTGAGTCGAGCGCCTCTCACGTCTGTGCACAAGCTACGTGTATGTGTGCGATCGGCATTCGGACGAACGTCTTGAGCGAGTCAAGAGCTTTTATATTAAAACCACGAATAAAGAGTTATATCTGTACAGAACATTTGTGTCTTTAGTGTCTCTGCGTACCAAACAGTGTCCCCGGCATCCCTACTATTTCATCAGGCCCAGTGCACGTGGTCACTGCGCGAGAAGCGAGACACACAAAAATCCGAACGGAAGGTTCATGAGACGCTGACGAAGAGATAGAGTAGAGATAAGAGAAACTTTGAAGACTAGAGGGTGAGTAAATATCTCTCGATGCTGATGAGCGAAACGAGAGAAATTCCCAGCTAATAAGAACGTTCGATATATATTGCTAGACGAGGATAGAAGAAGGTTTTACCTGTAAGAGATAGAGATAGAGCACAGTATAGAAGTAGAAATTCCCAGCTAATAAGAACGTTCGAGAAATGCTGTTAGAAGTTAGAAGGAGACAATTTTTTTTGTCCTTTTGATAGAAGTAGAGAAAGATGAAATTGAAAGAGAATATGTACAATAGAAAGAAGCCACTTGGAAACGAGTCGGCGACGTGCGCGTGCAAGTCCGAGCGTGTATGGCGAGAGCCTTTTGTTTACGCGCGAATCTTGTTGCTGGGTGCGCACTAAAACATAACCGAGTTCGATCAACAATATGACACCGGTGTTAGATGGTTAGATGGTTAAATGGCTAGATGGTTAGAAAACGATATATGTGTAAACATGATATGCGTATGTATAAAACTCGGTATGTGTAAATCGGGTCAGTGATCGAGCAGGACTTGCTGTGCGGTGTAGCTTGATTACTGTTCAGGGAGGCCGCGTAAATTCGTATGGGCCTCGTGCGCGTGCGTGATCAACCCGAGCTCCCATAGATTTTTTTCAGCAGTGCTGGGAATCGCAACGGACAGTGGTGTGCGTGTGCGGATAGCCCTGCGGAGGCGCACGGTTTTCCCGCTTTGAGATTGTTGTGAATTGCAGTGCGTTCTATATGACCTCACAAGCACAATTTTTTTGTAACATTAGAGAGTTGATGATAATACTGAAAATCAATATCTAACTGTAAATTGGCTTGTCTTACTAAAAGAAAAATGCTAATGTTTAATTGACAGTTAAATCCCGATTAGAGAAAGAGAATGGACAAAGAGCAAGAGAACATTCTTTTAGAGGAGGAAGAGAATCTAAATGCGCTGGTGGACTACGACAGCGACAGCAGCGTGGTCACAGTCATAGAGAAAGAGAGTGACAACGCAGATAGAGAAGAGAAAGAGACAGAGAAGAAGACGGAGAGAAAAGGAACAATCCCGAAGAAGAAGTTGCCCGTAGTCACAGAAAACATCGAAGTGACCAAAGCGTGGATAGAGAATCGTCCGATACTACCAATCGGAAGCAGAATCATCTACGAAAAGCAAGAGAAATTGGTCGCAAAAATGGAGAGTTCAATGCAGATGTTGGACAAAATTATGTTAAAGGCCACCGAGATGATGGAGAATATGGTAGAAGTCTCCCGAATAAATTTAGAGAAAGAGAGAGTCAAACTTAGATGCTTAGAGGTAAATAATAAGAGTATACAAAGTTCAGTAAAGAATGACAAAACAACGGGTAAAGAATTAGAAGTAGAATCCGAAAGGAGAAAATTAGATGAAATAAAAGTCTGTTCCGCCGGTAAAGATAGAAGTTTAGAGAAAATTAAAAATACAATAGAGATAGAGTTAAACAATCAAAGATTGCATATTAAAAGAGAATACAAGCTGACGCAAAAATACAACTTTGATCATTGGATGGATTATTTAAAATCTGAGTTAACAAATAATGACTTATTAGATGTGATAGATTCGAGTATTAAAAGTCCTGAAAATCTTTCCGAGTCAAAAATTGCTAAAAGAAAAAGTTTAGTTAGAGACATCATAATTAATCACTTAGATGAAAGCTATCATAAGAGAATTTTGTATGAAAAAGAGCCGATAGAAATTCTAAAGAAATTAAGAGGATATAAAAAGAGCGAAATAAACGTTACTCATACATCAGTTAGAGCTAAACTTTATCAAATTAAGATGAGAAGAGATGAAAAAGTAAGTGATTTTTGCGAACGCTTTGACTCAATAATTAGAGAATATGAGTCATGTGAGGATGCGGTGCCCCTCACAGAACAAGAGATTAGATCCGCATTTTATCAGGCCGTGTCAATTAATGTACCGGAGCTGAGAAATGTACGAGGTGTGTTCAAAAAGTATCGCGAATTTTGTGTTTTTTCAAAAATTATTTATTTATTCATGAATATCTATTTTGTCCCCTTCAAAGTAATCCCCATGAGATATTATACACTTGTGCCAACGGTTTTTCCAATCTTCGAAGCACTTCAAAAAATCATTTTTTTTTATCTTGTTCAGCTCCTCCTTCGATGCCGTCTTTATCTCGTCAAGCGTAGCGTAACGTCGTCCTTTCATGGACCTCTTCAGTTTAGGGAACAAGAAAAAGTCACAGGGGGCCAGATCTGGGGAATACGGTGGCTGCGGCATCATTAGTGTGTTGTTTTTGGCCAAAAAGTCGCGCACAAGCAACGATGTGTGAGCAGGGGCGTTATCGTGGTGCAAAAGCCAATTTTTGTTCTTCCACAAATCCGGGCGTTTCTGGCGGATTGCTTCGCGCAAATTGCGCATAACTTGCAGGTAATATTCCTTATTGACCGTTCTACCCTGTGGCAAGAACTCATGATGCACCACGCCCCTGCAATCGAAGAAAACTGTCAGCAAAACTTTCACATTCGACCGAACTTGGCGCGCTTTTTTCGGTCTTGGTTCGTGCGGCAGCTTCCATTGAGATGATTGAGCTTTGGTTTCCACGTCATAACCATAAACCCACAATTCGTCACCAGTTATGACCCTCTGGAGCAAATTTGGGTCGTCGCGGACAGAGTCCAACATCTCATTAGCAATGTTCATGCGATGCTGTTTTTGGTCGCAATTGAGCAATTTTGGTACGAATTTCGCGGCGACCCGTCTCATGCCCAAATCATTGATAAAAATCGAATGGCACGAGCCAATCGATATGTTTAGGTCCTCAGCAACTTCTCTAACGGTGGCCAATACCATTTTCTCCACTTTATTAATTTTTTCGTCTGTTGTTGAAGTGCTCGGGCGTCCGGCACGCTCTTCGTCGTTCACATCTTCTCGGCCTTCTGAGAACATTTTGTACCACCGATAAACGTTGCTTCGGTCCAAGGTAGCTTCTCCGTATGCCACAGTCAACATTCGGAATGCATCCGCGCACTTAATTTCGTTTTTCACACAAAATTTGATACAGGTTCTTTAATCCATTTTTTTGAATAGGTAAAAATCGAAGACGATCCAAAACACGTGCAAGCAAAGCAGCTGTCAACAATTAAGTGAACATTCAAAATGGCCGAGCTTGTCGGCATAAGTGAGAGACATGAGTACCAACATAACGCCACAAAAAGATCGAAATTCGAATATACGTAACCCGCGAAAATTCAAAATTCGCGATACTTTTTGAACACACCTCGTATACTTGTAACGTAACTGGTTTACTATCTTAGCACCTCTCTAGCACCGTTGTATCACTACATGATACAACGTTACATGTCGAATTCATATACGCATTACGGCATACAGTAGCCAAAATAGTAAATTTGTTTTTTTTTCGTTTTTTTAACCTTTAAACACACCGATCCGTTAACACATTTGCCGGTTTGGGAAACTTTTTCAACTTTGAGATGCTATAACTTTGGTTCCAATGAATATTTTTCAATAATCTTTTTTCAAATAATAGTTTAGAATCTCGAAAATGTGACTGCACAATCGGTATTTCTAAAAAATAATTTATTGTAGAGGAAAAACCATTAAGAGAAAATGGAAAATTGTTCAAAAATCCAATTTGTAGGTGTTCGAGATTGCACGAAAGTTTATGCATTCGAATCTGCCTGCTGGCTCCGTTTAGAGAGAGTGCGATTGAAATATTTTATATTTTATTTTTTAAGTAACTCAAACACTTTCCAATCATTTTATGTATAAAATTATAAACATTGTATACAATTCTTTCTTTAACCGACATAAATTGCAATACCTCCAATATGACTTTAATTTTTACTCTAATATTGCATCGTTATATAATTTTCATATCCTTATTTTGCAACTTTTATAAGCATTGTATATTAGTATCATTTAAACATAATTAGATAGAAAAGTAATACTCAAATAATGGAGCAACTATGTCCTACGCACTTCATATATGATGTCAAATTCGCGCTAATTAGAGAGAGAGAAAAAAATAACATAAAAAGAGATAATGTTGTCCTTGCCGATTTAATACGTTTAAAAGATAATAATACATTACGCGCAATCAAAGCGCAACGAAACAACGCAATTTTTAAAAAACATAGAATTTAATATAATTGAATTGAAAATAACGCTAAATAAAAGTTTAATAATAACGATTTCCAAATTTATAATAACTTTGGGTATTGACTCGCACGTATCGGCCAGATGAGGGATGTAAAGCGGGTATTTTAATATTTATAAGTTCTAAAGTTGTAAAAGTTCCGATTTTTAATTATTTATAAAACGCTAAAGGTGGTTCAAAAAAAAGCCGAAACGTATTCATATACAAATAGATGCATTATGGATCCACAAGATACATAATATTAAGTTGAAGGATATAATACGTGAGAAATATAATTTGCACACGTTTACCTGCGTTTGCCTTTTATTGGATGTATATTTGTACTTTATAACGCATTTAATTTATGTTTTCATCGGAGCTTTAAAATTTTAATCTTACATACATAATTTCATATAAATTACAGAAATATTACTTTATTAACTCCTCAATACACATAGTCAAAATACGCAATGGTAACTAATAAATAGTTTCTTCGACCTGTTGGAGCGCGGAAAGGAGAGATACGCGCGGGAGGTACCGCCGTGACGATTGACGTAAGTATGAGGATGTGCGATCGAGGGGGCAAAGGGAGCATTTTCCTGTTCCTGCCCCGCTCGCGGGGAACACTTTCTAAACTACCGCCGGTATCCCGAAGTAGAGAGCGGGAGATATTGAGAGTGTAGAGTAGAGATAATAGTGAGAATATGGTGCGCACTTCCTCTATGTCAAATTCTTACAGGGGACCGGGGGCTACGAGCGGAAGCAGGAGAAAATAAATAGTTTGTTGACCGCGCGTGAAAGACGAGTCCTTCGGTTTCTCCTGCGCGTATCACCCCCCTCAATGCTCTAACGAGTCGTAGAAACTGTTAACTATTCGCTACTCGCAATCTTCCCGTGACATCCGCTTACGAAGTTAACACAGGGAAAGAATCGTGTACGTTTTACGTAATAGTAAAATGACCTTCAACCTACACAGACGAAGTTTTTCGATCATACTCTAATTGCTTCCCCCCCACTCAATTGAATCATTTTCAACATACAGCTATCTATAAAAGATACCAAACGTCGAAGGAGAGGTCAGAAATCTCTTCGTCTCGTTGGAGATAAGTTCTTCTTTTGGCAGCAATTCACAGCAACGTGCAACGGTGAGTTTAATTTAAAAAATTTTTTTATAATATTGTATAATAATAGCATCACAAATTGAGGAAAATTTTAAATAATTGCGCTAAGATGATACGTTAATATAAAACAGTTTGGTCGAAATAAAATCTCTAAATAATATTTGTTAAACTTAAATAAATCTAAATTTGAGATATATTTCAAGAAATTGTTTGATCCTTTATTTAAAATGTTACCATGCTAAATGTGTAATATTTTATACAGCAATGTTTTTACATTATAATTTAGAAATAATTGTTTTCCCTACTCAATTGAATTATTTTTGACATACAGATACCTATAAAAGTAATTTCGAGGCAAGGTACTAAACGTCGAAGGAGAGGTCAGCAAAAAATTCTTTGTCTCTTCAAAGATAGGCCTTTCTTTTGACAGTGATTCACAGCAACGTGCAACGGTGAGTTCAATTTAAAGAAATTTTGTAAACATTTATTTTGATTAATTTTATTTCTAAGTGTTTTACACATAATGCAGATAAAAATATTTTTCTTAATAATAATATAAGAATTTTTTTCCAAATTTAATTTTGCAAATATATCACTAAGATGATTCTCCATATCGTTATAGATTTATAACAAAATAGTATTTTGAAATTAATTAAACAAACAATTATCAATATTTTTATGAAAAGTCAATACTTTTACATCTATTTTTGTAAATGTACCTACATATTTCCTGATTATAATTTTTATGCAAGATTTCGTCATATAATTTAATAAGTGTTGTTCTATCGAGATATTAGTCATAACAATTGGTTTCAATCTTAATATAGATGTAATGCGAATAATGTGTCTAAAAATATGTTACATCGTTAATACAGAAACAAACGATTAATTCCAATATTTCATCAACGCAACGATAAACATGGGATATATGGTGTAATTTCTTCGATGTAACATCAAAAATTAGAAATAGACCTAACAGATGTTGTTACGCCAATATAATTTCAAAATTAATTGTCTCTTCGTTAATGATATATGTTGACACGTATTTTTGAACATAATGTTCATATGACGGTTATATCGAAATTGAAATATCTAGATGAGACAATGTTCATATGTCCATATTCTCATTACGTTGTGAATTCTTGTTTTCACGCAAAACCATTTAATACATTTATCACCGGTAATATTTAATGAGTTTACCAAAAATTAGTGAACATTCTAATTTACGTAATAAAAACAATATGTTATTAAAATTTATAAATTTTGATAAAAATTACATCAAAATAATAATTTTGTTGGCAAATACAGATTTTGAAATTTATAAATTTTGATATCACATTGCTTATGTTATGTAAATTATAATATTTGTGTTACATCACTTACAAAATTGTTTTAGAACTTAAAGATGTTACCAAGAGAATTTTAAAACCAATCTCCGAGTCATTTAAACATGCTAAAGATTTGACAGACAGCTCAAAGATAATCATCATATTTATATAGTGTAATGATGTAAAAATTGTAAAAAGATCATTATTTTGATTTTTTATTCCGAAAAGTAGACCAATTTGACACAATTTTGTCAAATTATATTATAAAAATAAAAATCTCGATGTGAAATATTTTCACATATAATTTGTTTTTGAAATCAATAGCCAATTCGCCATATCTTATCACTCTCGTAAGGCTAGCATTTCCTATTGAGAAAAAAACGCGTTCTCGAAGAGTTTTAGATGCCGATTTATGAATTCGGCCTGTAATTTTCCTTGGTTTTATTAATATAGATTTAGATTTGCAAAATTTTTTTACTGCATCTTTTCTAGTGATGCTGAATAGCTGATTTGAAATAATTACCTTTGTATTACGGACGTATAGCAAAATCACTTGATTTTTTATTATATTTAGCATTAGGACGTCGCATAACTTTTAATTCGCCTGATTAATAGTTGAATTGGTAATAAAAAGATGTTGCCCATTTATACAAATTTTTTAAATTAAGATTTTGCGCTCTGGCTGTTCTTTGGAAATATAAAACAATGTCCTATTTTTCTTTTACATTTGTGTTTCCTGTTGATATGACGACTTAATTTTGTTTGTTCCGTTTGATAATAAATAAAGTCCTTCTTATCTCTATATTTCACAGTTTTTACAAACATGTTTGCGTTATCAGATGTGCTATGTTTCATAGAAGTTTTCTGGTATAACGTGATGTTTTTAATATTATAAATCCTAATTTTTTTTATATTGTATAGAAGTTTTTAAATTTTCTATCTCATCATTTGTAGAAGTATCTGAATAAGGTACGTAAGAAGAATCACTTGCTTTGAACTAGACTTCTTTTTTCTAAAATTAAAAAATAATATATTGTACTTTTAGTACTTATTATTCTTTTTTTATTTAATACAATAGTATCATTATTTATCTTCATAAAATGTTTTGTTATTACAAATTAAAGTTTACCCAATTATTGCAAGAAGTGCTTCTAATTAATTTAAAACCTTTTAATTAACATAAGATTTTAATATCCACCTTTTGCACACATTGGTTAGATTATATAGCCCTAAAAATGATACATTTTCAAGACTGTAAAAATAAAATAAATATTTATAAATCATTTGTAAATTGAATCAAGCTGGATGTTTCTTTTTCTGTTTGAAATTCTTTCTCTGTTACATCAAATGGCAGTAAAAGAATGTCCTTGCATCATATCCTGAACTTAATGAAAGAAGCTACTTTTAATTTAACAACAAAATAATTGCTCCGTATCATAATTGTCAGCAAACGCTAAAGACATTATAGATACATTATTATTTAACATTGTTAATTAAAAAATACCTTTGATTATAAAATATTATTAAATGCTATAATTTAAAGTGTGATTCAGTGACAATTACTTTCAATAAAAATAAACACTAAAAAGTTAGAGCATTTTAGAAAACATTATTTAATAGAATAATAGTAGTGTAAAAATATTGAGTTGTCCGGAAAATCCGTGCGGATTTTTCAATAAATGATGTTTGAAGGCAAATTCGAGGAAGTTATTTCACTGCAATGTGTCAGATGCGTACGTATTTTGACAAGTGACATTTCGACGCATATTTAGTGATATTAGTTAACAAATTCAAGTAAAGACATTGCTCTTGGCATCAGTTTAAAAATGGAAGGAAATAACGTGTTTTTTCGGTGCATTATGCTTTCTTATTTTTGTAAAGGCAAAATGCGACACAAACTCGAGAAAAAAAATGTGTCGTGTACGGAAATGCTGTAAACGAACGCATGCGCCAGAAGTGATTTGCTAAATTTCATTCACGAGAAATAAATTAAAGATGACCCTCGTTCTGTTCGGCCAATTACCACAAATAGCAGCTATAATTCAATCGACAATTTACAGTTCGAGAGACCGCAGCGAGGTTAAAAATTGACAAGTCAACTGTTTCCGAACTGTTTCCAAAACTTTTTATTCGAATTTTGCTTGAAAATCCGCATAAATTTTTCGAACAACCCAATAGATGTAAAAATAAATTAAGATTGTCATATACAAGTATAACAAATGTAAAAATAAAATGTAAAAATTCTTACATACATCATGTGTTATATTACACGTGTTTATATTGCTGAGTATAAAATTATAACATTGATATTATGTTATTGTTGTAATTTGTATTTACTGGATTTTAAACATACCTATATCTTCAAAATCATTACTTTTCATGTCATTAGAAAAACTTTTACTTTTATCAGGATCATTTGTTATAATTTTTTGTCATTATATTTTGATGAAAGAAACATACTTTATACCAGTCAAAATGCAAATAAAAATGATAATATAGTAATATAAATATACTTTTATGATTATGTATTATCTTTTTTATGATCTGTTTGCTTTTATTTCTCTTTTTTTCTTAGTGATATTCTTAGTATCACTTAATAGCAATATTCTTAATAATCATCGAATCTCTCATTCAACCTCGCCAGTTTTTTCTTCCGTTCTTGCTGCATTAAAATTCTTTATTATTGTTATTTTTACCTCTTTTCCTTGCTTTGTCAACCTAGTTTCAGTTTTTTAATTTTTGAATTTTTACCTGAACCTTGAATCATAATCTAATATCATTTATTTTTTACTCGAATATAACTACCTTTATATTTATTAATGCTTTCCCTTCCGGTTCTAACGTAATCTCATTTTTTAAGAAAACTTATAAAAACACACCCAAAAATTTAGAGGATTATTTTTCAAGACGCTGTTGTTTTAAAATCCTGATAACAAAGTTGTCGTCGCTCATTTTAGATCGTTTCTTTTTTTAAAAAAATAAACTAAAAGCTGCATTCGCTTTGAATGTATACTGGAAATTATTTTATCTTCTTTTAATTTGTAATAAATGAAAAGAGAATAACATCAGTATAAAAGGATCCAAAACAAAAGTAACAGAAATGTTCACGAAACACCATGGAAAACAATGAATATTATACGACATTCCATTGTCCATGCGAAAGTTTTCAAACGAGGTACGTTGTGTGAAAAATCCGTGAAAGTCGCGATATACACAAATCCGAAAGCTAAACAAATTTTATATTTTTTTCAACCAGAAATAATAGTAGAATTAATTTGATGCCGATTTGATGATTTCGACGATCGAATTAATGTTGATTTTGTTATCATTTCTGGCTGGGTTTAAAGCGAGAGCTTTAATTATTATCTGCTGCAATCAAACGTTTATAGATTCATACTTATAAGGAATATTATAACTACCGATGAAATTGTTCGGTATTCAAACGGCATATGATAAGTTTCGCCGGGTACTGCGATCGCAGTGATCTCATTACCAATTACTTCGACCTATTTCGTGGAACCTCGGTGCGTTCCGAGAATCGCAGTGGGGAGATTAGGAGGTGATCGTCGTCGAGAGCTCATTCTTGCTCCAGCCTTCAGACTAATCATTCGTTTTGAGCAATACATAGAATCGGCGAGCGAACGTAAAGCACATTAGTTTGAACTTGTAACATAACATTCGTCTACTCGGACTACAGTACATCGCAATTCTTGACTTAAAAACAGAAATTTTTCATTTGTTTTGTGAAATACCCGCAACGACATTATCCCTAGTAAAACAATTAATTAAGGAACATTCCTGTCGCAATACACATCCTCGCAATACACACATTATGATACAGAAATAACTTCACACCATATCACGAAACTATCTTATGTGAAATAATCGTCTTTATACATAGATTAGATCACGAACCTCGGGTCACATCGTCACACCAAAATACAAATAATAATATGGTTGATTGTCTTTCAATTGTTTAGAGTACTGTTGCCATATACTCGTACTTGACACTGAGGTATAGACGGCGTTGTTATGCGTAAAATTTTACCAAATTATTTGATTGACGGAAAAAATAATTTTGTGTGAATTATTATTCTTTTTTTCTGTTACATAAAATCTATGTTTCTTCAAAAAAAAATAAAGTTGCATTTATTAAGCATTATTTAAATTAATGTGAAACAAATTTTTATTATTACATAAATGTTATAAATAATTTAATTATAAAATACTTCAGTTTTGTACGTAAAGTTTAACGACAAAATTATTTGATTCACGGAACAAAACAGAAGAATATCTTCTGTGGATGCAATTAAACTTTTTATATAAAACAATATACCCGAATAGCACACAGACGTCCATAGGACGTCCAGTGCTCATTCGATTTCAGACATTGGGATATTCAGAGGATATCTAAATAAAATCCGACGGACATTTATGGGACGTCCTATGGGCGTTCGTTTTTTACAAGTTCGGACGTCCATAAAATATCCAAAAGAACTTATAATGGACATAATTTTCAGTGTCCTATTCTTCATAATGATTGTTGAAATGTTGACAAAATATATAAAAGGAAAACTTTGTAAGCAATAGTAAATCTGAAATACAAAACTGACTCAGATGTTTATTATAAAACTAAACATAAATTTTTAATGTAATAATGTACATTATCTCTAATAATAAGTAAGATAATATGTTATTATACATTGAATTATAATATATGTTATTACATTAATTAAACAAATTTTAAATTTTATTTATAGATATCTATAATCTGTTATATATTTAAAAAAACAAATAAATTTTTAAATATATAACGTTTGGATAAAGAATGTTTTAACTTTCTAATTGATTTAAGCTCGAATTGACTGTGCAAAATGAAAAAAATGTAAGCGCAATATTAATATATTAAATAGTGCATTTTTTTTATAGAATGGATAATGTTCTTAACTTTTTAATCTTTCTATCTCACTGAACTGTTTGTTATACATATAGTCCGCACATACGTTAAGTCGTGCACGACATATACACATACACACATATTCATGTGGATACACACATATATTCATTCACACAAAAAAATAGAATGCAATCGGACGGCACCATACGGTTAAAGCGCGACACAAAGAAAGGGAAAACTTAAACAATGAAAGGGATGTGGGCACTCATTTCCTGTTGACACAGGACTTATTCAAAATACGTTATTCCGACATTGCGGCGTCGATGCTGCAATTGTTCAAATACCAAAATCATAAACATTATCATTAAAGAAACATCGGCGCCTCTAATCCTGAGCTCGTGGCAGCCGTCGGTTCCAACTGTCCGGCATTTATCTGCCGCGCTTGGAATCCGAAGATCCATATTGTCCAATAGAGACAAAGATCTTGGAAATCCAAACCAATCGGAACACAAGCTCAGAAAACTGAAAATTATAAATAAAGCAAAAAGCCTTCTCGCGTTCAGTTCGCTAAAACTCACAGCAGTGTCCGAACCTTATTGCATTGACATTTTATAAATCGTGACTCAGGGCAATCGTTTTATACATTCCCGTAGACGGTTGCTCCTAGGCAAAGTCGCGATCACATGCAAAGTATAACGAGCTCGACTCAGGATGATCACACCCCTAAGTAAAGTCGAAGCCAACGCGTCCGTATCGACTCAGGGTGGTGCACTGTCGGACGCCAGTATTGCCGAAGGCAATGTCGAACGCCGTACCGAATGCCAGTGCCGCTTGAGACGAAAATCATATAATCACAATCAAGTTCTCATGCATATACATATCTGTAGCAATAATCACGTCTCATATACCAGGACAATTATTTTTGTACAATTATTTTTTGTGAGTGAATAATAAACAATACTATACAACGCGAAACCACCAGTGTGGATATTAACCCATCCCCATTGGACACAACACTGTTTATAGAACATCAATATAAAATTATTGTAATTTGCTTTAACAGGTTTAACTTCAATATTGTCTATGTTTTGCAGCTAATTATATATACGTATGTTGTAAAATTATTGATTATTTTCACGTTCATTGAGTTTTCTTCAGTTTTGTATCGTTCTTAACCATTTCTTGCTTTTTCCATTTCCATTTCAGTATACGTTAAATCAGAATATGCATCTCCTGCAGCCGTAACAGAAGTAATTTTATTCATGTATAAATCAATATAATTATTTTTTCAATGAATTATTTTTTATTGAAGATTAACGAATATGAATAAATATATATTTATTAAAGTAGTTGAGAGAGATATTTTGGCCGTTGCTGTATCAATATGCGAAAAAATTATAATTTAATAAAGAACTTTTTTAATATTTGTAATTATATGCTTTTTATGACAATAAGATGTACATAAATATACATATAATAAAATTAATTTTAACAAGTGAAGAGAGTAAAATTTTTAAAATCAAAAATTTGTAAGAAGGTAATTCCACGTCTAAAGCTTTTATTTTAACTTATTAGAAAAAAAAGAAACATAATTATACGCTGTGAAGTATTCACTGACTGATTGACGGATTTATGACAAATTATGACGAATCGTTTTGCTGATATAACATAGAACATAAATAAAATATCGCTCGCAAGACGAGTGCTACAAAAACAAAAAAAAAGTTTTAAACTTCTACCTACAAATATGACTATTTTGTATGCTACATGTCCGTAAATTGTTATATAGAAAGCTCCATAGGTATCCTAAAAAATTTTTTAAAGTGATTTCTCACGTTAATTTAAAACTTATATTTTTCATTCTAATCAAATAGTTGAAACAACTTAGTTTCAAAAATACAAGTGTCAAAGTTGAAAGAATTTTCGACAAAAAATTTTGAAAATGAATTGTGTATGTGCATACTTTGTGTTCAATTATGTGTATTCAACATGACATTCTGTACCTTTAAAATTAAGTCATTTCAGACACATAAATTTATGTATAACAGAAAACATAAAGAATAATTAAAACTTATGAGTGTATTTCAAAATGGACAGAATGGATAATGGTTAAAAAGATAAAATTAAATAAAAAATTAAAATTAACGAAGGTCCTTATTCTTGACAAGTATCGGTATCGTCGTTATAATGTCATCGATATTGTTATAAAGAGTTAAAAATAAACCTTTTTAAATTAAATTTAAGATTAACTTATTTTTTAAATAAATTAAATTTTGAGTTCAACTAGAATTAACTGACCTTCCTTCAAATTATTAATTTATTTTTAGCATGTACGAACCGTTATCTATACCATATCTTACGTAACGGCTCATATATGCTGAAGCAAATTGATAATTTTATGGAAGATCAGTTACACGACCAAAATAACATAGAATGCATTGAATCTTACGTAAACATTGTTTTACATATAGTAAATCAAACGTTTTTGCTTTATTCATCATTTTTCAATCGTGTCAGATAATATTAATTTTAATTTCTTGTTATTGAAATGTTAAATGTGACGGAAAGATATGGAGCTTGGGCTGCCGTATATGCAGCTGTCATTTGTTATCGCGGATAAAATTAAATTTTTATCTGTATTTATGTAACCCGCGTATAAAACGTCGTAATATTTCAACGTAACAATCTTTTGATAATAATTTTATATTTTCACCTTATTTTTATTTGCTTTGTGGCCAATTTGAAGAGTGCGAATAAATTTATAGAAGCGCCATAAAATTTTACCTTAATTTAGAAATACATTTATGGATATAGATATAAAAAAATGTAATAAAATAATTAATAAAATAAAATATAAATGGTAAATAAATATATACATGGTGTCCCAGACCAATGTATAAAAATTATCACGATGAGGTAGAAGGGATCGAGATAAATGAAAAAGTCTAATACCATTTTACGATATTTGCAATAATTTTTGAGTAATAAAATATTAAGGTCAGCCGAATAAGAGCGCGCGGAGAGACAAGAGGTCGCTCGTCTGAGCCGTAGGACTTTTAGACTTTTTGATTTATATTGATCCCTTCTACCTTACTGTAATAATATTTATACATTGGTCTGGAACACCCTGTATATATATATATATATATATATATATATATATATATATATATAAAATAAGTGAAGAGAACAAATTATAAAATAATATAAATAAATAGTAAATAAAATAAAACAATTAGTAACGGGAATTAGGCTAATGAGAATCAGCGCGGGTAAAAGTGCGTAATCGTATTAATATTACACAAATTATTTATTCATCTTTGAATTACGAAAATAAACGAACGTTTTGACTCGCTTTGGAGTCATCTTCAGAGTATCAAAAATATATGAAAAATTCTAGCCGTCATCTGTCACCAAAAACGGGAAGCAGTCGAGTCACCAACGGTTTACCAAATCCGTAGTGGCATCTTTTCCCGGTAACAATGTCGCAGGCAATGACACTTCTCTGTATCACTATCGTATGTTTTGTTTTAGATAGCGAATAATTATCTTAAATAAATATTTTCGTGACTTACCCATTCGAACTAACGAAGCCATGGATAAATTTTGGTCCATAGGAAATAAATTTCGCTTGTCAAAGTATACACTCAATCGTTTATTGTTTAACAACAACCGGTGCTGACTGTCTCAAGTAAGAATGTATACTGATTGTAAATCGAGTCGCTCCGATTATAACATCTTACTTCAACGCTCACAAAAGGTCAAGCGGTCAAGGATATACAAATATTAAATAAATACATGTAAACGAATGGAGAAATAGTAAGTCGTTAACTATAAATATAAAATAAATAAATAGAATAAAATTAGCGGATAGTCAGATATTACAATTCAAATGTCACAAATTTAATAAAATTATAAATAAATAGGTTGAAATAAAAATAATTAGCGGCGAGTCAACTGTAACAATTAAAGTAAGTCACAAATCGTCCTGATAGATAAAAATATAAATAAATAAATAAATAAATAAAATAAAAATAATTTAGCGACGAGTCAACTATTACAATTAAAATCAGTTACAACCTATATCGCTCAAGAGCATATTGATTCTATTATAATTTATCCAATAACGAGAAATACGCATGATGCAGGCATTCAGTATCTGTTTATAAATTGAGACTGTTATCTTGTAATTGAACATGTAACATTTCGGATATCAACCGCCTGGCTAAGAAACATTGGTTGTCTAAGATATTTTCCCAATCAAAATCATGATTAAGTCTATGTTCTGTGATAACCGAGAGATTATTTGTATTTTAATTAATATGAATGCAATGTTCATTAATTCCTGTTTTTAATTTTCTACTAGTTTGCCTTACATATGACGTATTGCCGTCTTTACATATAATTTTATAAACAACATATTTCTTTAAGTTGCTAGGAAGAACATTTTTCGGTACATTAATAATCTTGTAATTCAAAGATAAATAAATAATTTGTATAATATTAATGTACGGGCTTGCAATAGATAATAGAATCGTTTTCCTAACACATTTGCTTTAATATCAAATTACTTTCTTTACATTTGGTATGTAGCGTTACAAATATAATATAATATACGTGTGGTTTGACGGCTGTCTCGAGAGAAACTGACGAATTCTCTAAACGCGCCGAATTCGTCATATTATTAGTAAGACGTCCTCTCGCTTGGTCGTGTGCTTGTTGTGATCAACGGTTTCATGATACATTTGAAATAGGCACCGACAATTAATACGTTGCACAACCTTTACCCGGGCTGACTCTCATTAGCCTAATTCCCGATTATTAATTGTTTTAAATTTCGAGAATCCTAAATTAATTTTAATCAAATTAAATAAATAATAAAATGAATAGAATTGAAAAAAATTAAGAAAAATGATTGTACACGTACATCATATTTCTGTGGGCAACAGGAACTTCACAGAACAATAACAATTACAACAATTTTTCTAAATTATTGTATATGTGTAAACATCGCACTTTTATGTGACTGGTAACACATGTCTACAAAATTAGGGAAGGTCTTGCGCTTTAAACTTTTAATGACGTTTCTATAGGATTGTGATGCGCTGAAAACGACTACATTATCCATTTCTTCCATCACCCTCCATTTTTTAAATAATCGCAAAAACAACTTTCTTTGAACATGACTTCTTTATGAATTTTTTCTGGTTAAAGAAAAAATTATAGCAAGATCAGCTTTACGGTATTCTACGCAGAAATGTTTCCACAATACAGAAAATATTTCTGCGCAACTTATAAAAATGTTTTATGAAATCGTAAACAAAAAACTTTGACAAACAAAACAAAACAAAAGTTAAGGCTCTTATAAATAAATTAAATTCGAAAATAGTGAGCTCAAGAGCCACGCAAGATGTCGGGTGCAAATAAATAACCAATAACTCCAAATGTCAGGCAAAGGTTTCGACCTTTAATGACGGTCTTCCTTAGTGATATTACAAGTCTATAACACAACAATTGCACTAATTAAGATATGAATTTATTGCAATAAACAAATAAAGAATAAAAATAAGAAATGAAAACAAGTTACCGAATAGATAGGGATTGTGCAAAATCGCGGTGTACATCTTACTACAACGTCTTAGCATAATAGTATGAACGACCTCACAGAGCGTGTACCGAGACAAGAGTTTTGTGAAACCACATAGATTGGTTGCTAACAAATAAATAAATAAATAAGAGAATGAAATTAAAATGATGTAACTATAAAAATTAAATAGTTAAAAAAAGAGAATAAACGGAAAATCAATAAAAATTAAATAATTAAATAAAAAAGAATAAAAATGGAAGCTGTACAAGTCATTAGATATAAAATTGTAAAAAAAACGCATTATAAAATAATGTAAATTCAAAAAAAGGGGGAAAAAAGGAAATAAGTCAAAACGAAAATTATGTACAAAATATCTCTAACTACCAAAACTCGTGTCACAGCCTTGAGATGGGATGTTACATCTCGGTGAAAATAGATACAAATAATGAGGACCGAAACGAGATAGCCTCGGTGGCCCGAACAAAAGGAATAGAAGGAGAAGGGATGATGAACCTAAGAAGGGGGAATACGCTCGAGGATAGGAAGATACGCATCCGAGAGAAGTTCGGCATCGCTTTGTTTATTGAGTCCGTGCATTTGATTTTTGATGTGTAGCATCTCGGATATAGATCTTTCAACATAAGATGGCTCCTTGTCTAAAATTTTCACGTTCTCCCAATCAAATTCGTGATTTTCTCCATTGCGATGTACCGAAATAACAGAAGACCTGGCCTTTCTAATGTATGCTTTATATTCGCTAACTCTTGTTTTTAATTGGCGTTTCGTCTGTCCCACGTAAGAAGAATCGCAGTCCTTACAATTAATTTTATAGATCACGTCATTACAAGAAAAAAGCTCTGTATGGTCTTTGCCAGTAGTTATGAATTTATTCAATTTAGAAGAGATTGTGAACGCAACACTGCAATCAAACTTACATGAGAAAGACGAAAATTTCTCTAATACCGACTCAATGTAAGGGATCGTAAAAAATCTTCTTACACGTTTATCCTCAACGCAGGTGTCATCTTTATAAAAAAGGTGTTTGAGTCTGAAATTTATCATGGAAAAGATAAAATTTAAAGGATAGTTATTTTCCAATAAAATGTTAACTTTTTAACTAAAATTTTGAAGTTCTTATATGCATGACCGTTTACAATTTACTATGGAGAGAGAGATCGAGGGGAAAATCAGTTTTCTCGATGTTATGCTTATAAATGTGAATAATAGGATTATTTTCGATCAATACCGCAAACCAACTTTCTCAGGAAGATACTTAAATTTTTTCTCACACCATCCCCTGTGTCATAAAAAGAGTGTTATTTTTGATATGATTGACAAGTTACTGTTATTATCACATCCTCAATTTCATTATAAGAACTTCAAAATTTTAGTTATATAGGATTTTTGATCACAAATCTGTAAACGAAATTGCTGTACCATGTCATATTATTGAGATATTTTACCTTTAAATTACTCCAAAATGTGAAATAGTTTTTGATATTATAACATTAATTTTAATTATTATTTAATAAATAATTCAATAAGTACATATGTATTTATATTTGTTCAGTTTGCAAATCAGCAAACTTTAAATGCCGGTGCCACTTCGAGAGAGTGCAAATAAATTGTGTAAAGATTAGAGTCTGGCTTTACCCTGTTCTATCCAGATACAACATTGAACGCGCGAAAAATGAGTGCGAGCGACGGTACAGAGCGAGGATGACGAAGACTGATTCATTAGCGGAACGGTGATAAAGATGGGAAGTGGGAGCAGACAAAAGGAAAAACTGATCACTCAAAGCGTGTTAACAGTTAAAAAAAAAGTCTTTAGTAATTGTCAAAAGTAACACCACCTGGTTGCGCCATGCGTATCGATACGGTGGATGGCGCTGCTGTATAGTGTGAGAGCACGCTCGCGTCGAAGGTGGTACTACTATAGTTACAGTTATAGTCTTTTGTAAGATGGACGACGGATGCGATCCGTAGAGAACGAACGAGAAAATAGAGGTGTAGAAAGAGGGACATCTTACACGTAGACAAAAATTCTTTTCTGCACCACCAAATGGTCCTTCGAGCCGGATAGCAACAAGCCAGTAAAAATCGAGAAAGCAATATTCAAGACGGAAATCTCAAGCACGTGCAGTTCGTCGACTACGGACAAAGAATCGAGGCCGCCGTGTGAGACAAAGGGCGTGACCACAACAACGAGGCAGACGGAGACATCGTCAATTCGGAAAGGTTGCATCGACAACAAAGATCTCGCAATCTCCTACAAGGAGGTTAGGAGAACAAACCAGAATCACCAAGCAAACTCGATGAGCTGGCAGTGATCTAGAGTTTTCCAGCTTCAACACACATTCAAAGCTGAGTACCTTCAAGCGTTTTAGCCATTCGCCTTTCAGGTAGACTCGCGTCATAACGTATAGCATCATGGCGGAGATAAAAAGAACTCGTGAAAAGGCGCGGAACGATCAAAGCGCAATTGACACGCGCGCGTAATTGGATTAGAGTATTCGATGCATAAGCCCATCAAATTGAAGAAATTGAGGTTAGATTAGTTACAATAGAGCGTGCGTGGGATGATTTTCGCCAAACGCAAGACTCACTCGAAGAGTTGAATGCCGAATGTGAAGACGACGGTGAAAGAGAAACTTTCGAGTCGGAATATTATGCAGCAGCTGCAGCTGCAAAGGCTCTCATCGCGCGACACAGCAGAACGCGAAGTGCGGTACTAGAAAATTGCGGTGCAGATAATCACGACAACGGTAACGCGAGTAATTCGGTAGATTGGATAAAGTTACCACCAATTAATTTGCCCACATTCGATGGATCCTATGATCAATGGCCTAATTTCCGCGATACATTCAAAGCGATCATTGATGAAAATACAAATTTGTCAGATATTAAAAAACTTTATTATTTGCGATTAGCCTTCAAGGGCGTGGCCGCGGAAATCCTAGGATCCATGGAATTGTCCGCGGGCAATTACGACGTCGCATGGAATATTCTAGAAAACCGTTTCGAAAACAAACGTGTTTTGGTCCACCACCACGTGCAGGCATTGGTCGAATTTTCATTATTGCAGAAAGAATCTCGTACGGGATTACGTCAATTATTAGATCACACCGAAAAGCATGTTCGCGCTTTAAGGAAACTTAGTCAGCCTACAGACCAATGGGGCACAATTCTTGTTCATTTAATGACGGTGAAGTTTGACAATGCTATCAAGCGTGAGTGGGAAACCAAAACGTTCGCAAGAGAAGTTGCAACATATGCGCAGTTTATTGATTTAACAACCAATCGGTGTATTATGTTAAAGACATTGCAACTTGATAAATCAAAACAGGCCAAATTTTCACTGTCAACCGGAGACACTTAATCAACTAATACAAATAAAAAATCGGTAGCCGCAGTCACGTCTGAGGTAAAACCGGAAAAGTGTCTAACATGTAAGGAGGGAAAGCATCGGGTATATCATTGTCCGACCTTTCTAAATTTGGCGCCGCAAGATAGAATTAAAGAAATAAAACGCTTAAAAGTGTGTCTGAACTGTTTCAAGGTGGGCCATTCCATCAAAGCGTGTAAATTCGGTACTTGCCGAATTTGTCATAAGAAGCACAATACATTGTTGCACATCCCTAGAAGCGAGGATACAGATTTTGAGAGTAACAATCAAAGAGCGACAACCGTCGAGCAAAAACCACCGACAGAGCAAACGACGAGTGTAGCTCATCTTGCGGTTCCTATCGCCGATAGAGGACTGCTAGCAACGGCAATCATCAAAATTCAAGATAACGACGGAGAATTTCAAGAATGTCGAGCGTTTCTTGATCTCGGATCTCAGTCAAACTTTATGACGAGAGATCTTTGCGAGCGATTAGGTCTTCCTCAGCGGAGGAAGTATTTAGCAATACGCGGCGTCGACAACACGCAAACCGCGGCATTCACAGATACACGCGCAACGATTCAATTTAAATTTAACGCGTTTAAAGTTAAACTCAAGTTTTCAGTATTGCCAAGAATTACCACAAATCTTCCTCTATCTGAAATTGACAAAGGCCATTTACAGATACCAGACAGTATTACATTCGCTGATCCATTATTCTACAAGCCCGGAAGTATCGACGTATTGTTGGGAAGTTCCGTATTCTGGGACTTGTTGTGCGTTGGACAAATCAAACTCGGAAAAAATTAACCAGTCGCACAAAAAACCAAGCTAGGTTGGATCATCGCGGGACCACTCAGCCTTCAAAATCCGAGGGAACCGTCAACAGCGTCAGTCTGTTTCTTTTCCAACAGCGATAATATCGAAACACAGTTAGAACGATTCTGGCAAGTCGAAGAAGGCAGTCTCCACGCCAACTTATCAGAAACAGAGCAAATTTGCGAAGATGAATTCATGAAGGGGCATCGACGCAATGCAGGAGGACGCTTCGAGGTCCGGCTGCCATTACGTGACAAGGTGGAACGTCTCGGACAGTCACGAGAAATCGCCATTAAACGTCTAAAGGAATTAGAGCGGAAATTCGTCTCATCTTCTGAATTGAAAGTGCAATACACTAACTTCATGCAAGAATATCAAGAGTTAGGTCACATGTCCGAAGTCATAAATCAAGGGGCAAACGGAACTATTAATTATTTACCGCATCACGGAATTTGGAAAGATGACAGCCTGGCCACGAAAATCCGAATCGTGTTCGACGCCTTGTGTCCTACAACATCAGGGGTGTCTCTTAACAACATACTTCATGTTGGACCAACTATTCAACAGGACCTATTCTCCATTATACTTAGATTTTGTCAACATCAATTCGTGATTACGGCAAATATCAAGCAGATGTACAGACAAATCCTACTACAGGACGACCAACGAGATTTGCAACGAATTGTATGGCGACCAAACACAAACGAACAAATTCAGAAATATCGCCTTAACATTGTGACTTACGGATTGGCCAGTGCATCATTCCTAGCTATTCGTTGTCTCCACCAACTGGCAAACGAAAATCAAGAAAATTATCCCAGGACTAGCGACGTTATTCGCAATGATTTTTACGTCGACGACCTGATATCTGGTGGAAACCATCCGGACTCCTTAATACGGCTGAAAACTGAGTTGACAAAAATTTTTCAATCAGCGGGTTTCGCTCTACACAAATGAAACTCTAACAAACCTACAATACTCAGTGGATCCTCAGAAACTAAAACATTGCCAAGTCATGAAACTAAAACTCTGGGAATTTACTGGAATACGAAAGACGATTGTTTACAATACCGAATACACATCACTAACAGAAATCAACGTGCAACAAAGCGGTCAGTACTATCAATTATCGCTCAGATGTATGATTTTCTAGGACTGATGGGTCCTAAACTCATTAGCGCAAAAATCAAAATGCAGCAACTTTGGCAGTTAAAGGTAGGATGGGATGAATTTCTTCCCGTTCAGTTGCATACAAAATGGATGCAATACCTAAGTCAACTAAAAGAAATCGAGTCCATATCGATTCCAAGACGCATAATTTGCGACAAACCTCATATCATAGAACTTCATGTATTCTGTGACGTGTCAGAGACAGCCTACGTCAGAGGCATGCATCTACATACGGAGCTCCAACAAGTCAGGAGAAACAATTACAAGATTGTTGTGTGCAAAATCAAGGGTTGCACCTCTCAAAAGTATCACCCTACCACGACTCGAATTATGCAGGGCGGTATTATTAGTCAACGGAAAGACTGTACAACAAGCCCTTTCTATCAAATTTGATTGCATTCAGTACTGGAGCGACTCCACGATCACGTTATCCTGGATCAAACATTCTCCCGGAGAACTGCAAACTTTCGTCGCTAATCGAGTGGCAACCATACAGCGTACAGCACCTGGAGTTCAGTGGTCGCATGTACGATCCAAAGACAACCCCGCCGATGTTATTTCAAGAGGTTCAACTTTGCGAAATCTCAAAGATATGCCCCTATGGTGGACGGGACCACATTGGCTGGCGAAAGGACGACATGATTAGCCGACCGAATCTATCTGAAACATTAATGAGATAGCAGAACTTAGGAAACAAACAGTGGTATCTCATAGCATACAGCTAGATTTTGAGTTATTTGAAAAATTCTCATCTTTGTCTCGTCTAAAGCGAATCGTTGCCTGGTGTCTGCGATTTAAAACAAATGCCCTAATAAAGTCAACACGAGTAATCGGTCCGTTAACAATCAAAGAAGAAGAACAAACTATGTTAATTCTAATACGCGTAGTATAGTCAAATAAATTTACCGTGGAAATGTCAGATCTTCAAGTAAATCGCAGAATATCAAACAAAAGCAAACTCGTTGCATTAAATCCGTTTCTAGACGAATCAGGAATTATACGCGTGGGAAGCAGACTGCGTCATGCAAACATCGACCGTTCCAAGCAACACCCAATAATACTACCTTCTAAACATATACTCACCAATCTAATTATCCGAGATGCTCACCTTAAAGAAATGCATGTCGAGGCCCAAGAGTTCCTTGCTCACTTGCGTTGTAAATATTGGCCGATATCCGGACGCCAAGCGATTTGGCGAGTACTACAAAACTGTATCGCGTGTTTTCGGATTCATCCGCGCTGTTAAACACAGATCATGGGAGATTTACCAAAATCTCGAGTCACCGTAAGCAGAGCGTTCATAAATTCAAGAGTAGATTACGCCGGTCCATTTCCCATAAAACTGTCGCGAAGCAAAACCGGCAAGGTATATTTGTGCATTTTTGTATGCTTCGCAACTAAGGCTACCCATCTGGAGATAGTCAGCGATTTAACCACTACAGCATTTCTCAATGCGCTCAAACGGTTCATCGCGCGACGTGGTCGTTGCATGCAACTATTCTCGGATAACGGCACTAACTTTATAGGCGCGAACAATGAGCTCAGGGCGCTTGCGAATATGATAGATCAGGAACGCGAGACTATTGAACGATTTTTAGCAGATCAAGCGATTCAGTGGCGTTTCATACCTGCGCATTCACCTCATGTGGGCGGGCTATGGGAAACCACCGTAAAATCCGCAAAAACACATTTAAAACGAGTTATTGGTAACAATCTTTTAACATTTGAAGAACTCACCACGATATTCAGTCAGATTAAGGCGGTGCTAAATTCCCGCCCGTTATGTCCAATATCAAGCAATCCTCAGGATTTTGAGGTACTCACTTCAGGGCATTTCATTATCGGTGAGCCGTTAAATTCGTTCCCAGAGACATACCTACAAATCGGGTGACCCGCTTCCAATTGTTGTCACAAATGAGATACAACTTTTGGAAACGATGGTCAAGAGAATATCTCACGCAAATCCAAAATAGATATAAGTGGCAAAAACTCAATTACAATGATATTAAGGTTGAAGCGTTAGTTTTATTAAGAGATAAAGATCTTCCACCGTTGAAATGGCGGATGGCTCGTATTACAGAAACCTATATCGGAGGCGATGGTTATGTCCGCGTTGTCAGCGTAAAAACATCCAGCGGGATAACTAAGCGCGCGATCCACCAGATTTGCGTACACCCTATTGAAACAGAATTGAAAGGACAAGCCTTCCAAGGCCGGCGGGATGGTCGCGCCATGCGTATCGATACGGTGGATGGCACTGCTGTATAGTATGAGGGCACGCTCGCGTCGAAGGCGGTACTACTATAGTTATAGTTACAGTCTTTTGTAAGATGGATGACGGATGCTATCCGTAGAGAACAAACAAGAAAATAAAGGTGTAGAAAGAGGGACATCTTACACGTAGATAAAAATTCTTTTCTGCACCACCACCACCTCTGTCTCGTTAATTTGATTTAAATGCTCGCGACTAAATGCACTGATTGCACTGATAGATGCTGACGCGTGCACTATTCCTCTCAATACTTTCGAAATCTTCGCTCGACGAAGTTTAGTCTTATAAAATATAATTCACTCGCGTCGCTCACTGAATCTGAGGCTGCAATTCTCTCGTCGAGAGCGCGAACCCCAGAGCAATTGTTTAGCAAAGGAAATTCGGAGAAAGCAAATTTTCGCAGGAGATAGCCACATTGACCCGTGTTTGCTTATTGTATTTTGGTAACGTCGATTTGAACAAACAACGGATAGTACCGGTTAAATCACTGTTTAGAAAATCCCGACTTTTCTTTACTTATACATACTAAGAGCACGAAAAAACTTATTTGCTTCGAATACAATGATGTTATGATGGATCGTTACAGTCGAAGCTTCTCGACTTATTATTCTCATGCAAATTAACAAGACAGAATACTCAAGAAGATATACAATAATTAGAACAGATATAATTAGTTGAAAAAATATATAATAGTTGTAAAAGATATGTTAATTTAAAAATAAATAATAATTCAAGTAAAAATACAGTAAAAACCTATAACTATTACAATCTCAAACAATGATGTATATGTTAATTTAGGAAACATCGTCATATAAGCATAAATATGTATTCAATTATTTAAATAATAATGATTCACAATTAGAGCTATTATACTGTTTATTGATTTAAAAAATATCTTAGAAATGACTTACTTCAATTTTATTATTACTAATTTTAATGTTATTTATTCTCACTAAAACTGAATTATTTGTTGTTTTAAAAAAAGAGCTGCAATTATTCAACAAATACATTAACCCATTAAATAACCTCATAGCCAGACCAGCAAAGTTAGACAAAAAATGACAATTGTAAATAGGACAGGATCATGAGAAAACATTGCATAAGAAACACTATTTAAAAATCAATTTTTTGGCTAATTGTTATAAACAAATTATTAAAAAGTGACTATATTATTTTTTTGCATATTTTCAAAATATGAATGATTTAAGAAAGAGTCATATATGTTTTTTTAATAATTTTTTTGTTAAATTCGATTGGCGCAATAAATTTTTCTCTATAATTAATTTTAAATAATATGTTTATAAAAATTAGTTGCAAATTTACTTTTGAACACGCTCTTTATGTCAATGTTTTTTTACGGTTCTATTTCTAATTATTATTTTTTGTCTGTTTTTGATAATCTGGTTATAGACTGGAACAAGTTTTAATTATTTATATAGTTTATTATTTTTTTGTGTGTGTATAAAACAGAAATGATTTAAAAAAGAATTATATTAATCTCCGGACAGCCTAAAATGTTTCTAAATCCCAATATCAGGACACAACTTGTCCCAATGTCCGAACACAATGTAACAATCACTTTGATGATATTAAAAATATATGTATATAAAAAAATGAAAACAATAATAAATCTAATAAATTAATCTTTATTTAAGTGTAAATACAATATATTGTTAGTAAAATTATATAATACTGCATAATTTTTTAAATTTCATTTCTTTGTATTAAGAAAGTTTATTTTTGCTAAGTACTTTTTGAGCTTTGAGGCTTGAAAACTACAGTCTACTGTAACTTTTAAATGTCACATAACTAGGAAAGTACTTAATAAAAAATAATTTATTTATAGTGTTTTAAAAAATTCTCAAAATTGACTACAAAAAATAAAAGATATAGAATATTAAAGTATTGGTAGTTCTCTAATTAAGAGGTATCGATAATTCTCTAACATTTTATATCTTTGCATTTTCTTGTAGTCGACTTTGAGAATTTTCAAAACAATATAAAAAAATTATTTTTTATTAAGTATTTTTTGGGTTGTGACGCTTGAAAGTTATAGTACATTGTAGCTTTCATGCCTCACAACTTGGAAAGTACTTAACGAAAATAAACTTATAGACCAGTGCCATTAATATTGTTTGACGAAAAAATTAATAACAGGACGGCTTTTGGTGGCAATGGTAGATAATTTTGCACTGATTACGGGAAAAAAAATGCAATTTGATCAGATGTATTTTATGGTGTTCTGGGATGACTTTTAGGGGTGGCAAGCGGTTTTATGTGATTTCCGCCAAAAGTTGACCTCGGATCAAAAAGTGTTCTAAGAAAAAGTTGTAGCTATTAAAAAGATCTAAAACTTTTATATACATCATTTTTCACATAACCTCAAAATTTTCGAGAAAAATTTGAAAAACTGTATTTTTCGTTTTTATTTTTTTTTCTTGTACAAAAAAAAATTTCTTTCACCAAATTTGGTGGAAACTTACCTTTTCATGTCCCAAATAAGTTGTAATTTGTTGGAATAAAAATATTTAATTTTCAAAGTTTTGTTGACGTAAAACCGAAAAATTACTCCTTACTTTAATCGAAAAATCTCGTGTTAAAATTTTAGATTTTAGATTTTTTCAGGGGGGGATTTTATTCGTTGAAATGTCTATTTTCAGATGGTTAAAAAAAATTAAACCTCACTTTGCACAAAATTGCCAGAAATTGCGAAAAACTGAAAAAACGTGTTTTCAAAAAGTAATATTTTCAGTTATTGCTTGAAATGTGATATTATTTATTAAAATTTTTAGTTGAAATGTATAAAAATAGTATCATTTAATGTTGCATTGATAAATAAAGTAATTGCAAATTGTTGAAGAAAGAGATGTGAAAAAAATAAGGTTTTGACTGGTTTCAGTCAGAAAAAAATGATTACTGCAATATCTTCATTATAAAAATCTAAATTTATTGACATTGTTGGATGTAGAGATATTATTAACATTGATTTTAAAATATTATTTCAACACAGAAAAGAAATTTCAGGAAATGCCCATGGAAATTATAAATAAATTTTTTTCATTAACCGACGCTAATAATAATTATAATTAAATTTATCAGGTGTCACACAAATTTTCTCTTTTTCGCTGGAAGTTCTTCGTCGTCAGATTGTATAAAACTTGCGGATTCGGTTGGACCTTCATTGATGTTATCGTTTTCTTCAATTTCGATGTTCCGTCTAAAAACTGGTTCTTCGTCGATAGCTTCTTCTGAGTCGCTTATTTCCTGAATATTTTATTGTTCCATATTGCAGCATTTCTCGGAAGCGTGGCAGTTTAAACACAAATTTGTGCATTTCAATCCCTGTTTGCGACATCCACATTTTTTGCTATTACATCTGATTTTACAGTTGCAGCAAATAGTTTTCTGTAATATTTCCGGAATCAATTCTTGTTCTGTGAATATAGGCATAATTCCATCTTGAAATTTTTGCCAGCCCCAATCCGTTGTGGTTAGTGTGTTACCGAGCCAAGTCTGAAGTTGATAATATGCCCGGTAACAATATTGTTTCACAGCGTCTTCACTTGGTGGAAGTTTTTCTAATTTAAATGATGACTTCACTGTTGCTGCTTGATAGTTACAGAATCTCATTTGTTTAAAATGGCATTTTCTTGTTTGCATTTATAAATTGCCTTGATTAGTTGTAAACCGTTTTTGGAGATGTCTTTTTTGTCTGCGTCTCTGTTATAAAAAATGCTGGCCAATGATGATAAATTTTGATCGGACAATAGTGATTTCACTGTTGTTTTTTTTCCTTTTTCAGCAAATGCAGAAGTTGTATCGCAACCAGAAAAACAATGTAAAAATGCAACAAAATTTGTTAATGATTTGTGTTTGAAACTGTTTGAGGTGTAAAAAGAATCTTTGACATTACCGGAACCTGGCTTGTGAAAATAAATGGTACTATTCTTTGAACTTAATTGAACTTTAGAAGAACAAGAAGATCAATATCTTGTCCCACAACTATGACGGTCTTCGCATTGTCCTTAGAAACTTGTATCGAGGTTTTAATTATGTCAGCATCTTCTTTAGCTTGTTGGCAGAAAAATCCTTCCGATGTTAATTTTTTCAGTACAGTTTTTATCATTTTATCCTTGTTTTTTTCATTAGATAGAAACTTTTGTTGTGAAAACGGTATTTTTGTATGATGTTGGTAATGGAATTTTGAAATTTTTTTCACAGACTTTCTTCGAATACGCTCCGCTTGTTTTGTTAAATTAGTAGCTGTTGTCCCAGTAGTGGTATTTTCAACTTCAGAATAAGCATCGAAAATGATGAAATTGTTGGCTGCATAATTGTATCGTACGTAGTGCACATATTTGCTGACAATCTTTTCCACGATATCATTTTTCTGCCAAATAACTTTGTGCAGTAAGAAGCCACCATCCACGACATGCACGACATTGTTGGAAAGTGGTGAGGTATTGATGCTGTGAAATTCATCGTAAAGTTGAGCTTTTACATTTTTTCTAAGGCCATGCTCTGTGAAAAGTGATAGTGGTAATGGGGCAAGCTCGTATTGCAAATAACATTCCATATCTTCCTTACTGTTGATGTTTAATGATATTCGTTGAAAGAGCAACAATGGATCGATTGCTATAGTTTCTCCATGCAACAGAAGACTGGACTGTTTTTAGGGATAAAACTTTATTTTTTTTTTTTTTAATTTAACACTGCCAAAACTATTTCCGACGATGGACTTCAAAGATTTTACCCCTGCTTGATACGCTTTGTGACAATTAACTGCATTATTGCCAACAATTCCAGAAAAATTGATGTTATCTTATCAGTCTCCGGAAATGGGTCATATCTGTTAAAAAATGACTAATTTCTCAAGATCAGCCACATCACTTTTTATACGATATTCCTTGGAATCTACGTGTTGCTCGGTAGTTGCAAAGAAAACACTACAAAAATCCTCCATTTTATTACAAACCTCAACAAGAATAACCATCGTTAAAATAAATTTTACTAAAACGCTTTCGGATAAGCCACGACCGTGAGTAAGTCCTCTCTGGGTTTTCATAGATCTCATCAGAAATTGTTTGATCGTCATATCTGACCAAACCCCACACCAGAACTTGTGAGTACCTCTAATAGTAAAAAATCCGTCAAACGTGAATCGCGTGAATTCATAATCATCGTTGATTGTTTCTTTGAGTTTGCGCACATCTTGAAGATACAGATGAGCAGATTTCGCATACAAAAAGTGTCCATTTGCATGGAAATAAGGAATCATTCTCTGTACGCATGTTAAATGTAATTCCCAGTTGCCGGAACACTCAGCACGTATAAAATCACGAACTATTGAGATCATTTCCCAATACTGAATCCACAGTTGTGAGGTAGGGCCTCTCTTTCTCAAGGATTGAAGTTGTTTTATAAATTTTTGTTTTATCCGTTTAAAATCTCTCATCTAATAACTTTTGTGCGCACTCTTCAGTTCCTAAGTCCATTAGAAGCGCATCCAATACAACTTTTTCTGTGTCTGTGAAATCCATCGATAAAAAAATTATTTTTGTCAATGCAAGTTGTACAAGAAAATGCCCTCTGATAGCTCTTGAATATGCATGACCAGAAAGAGCTTTATCCACCGAATTTTCCGCGTATATCTCACAAAAAGCCTCTTTCAGTCCACTGCCATCCAGATGAATCCCACTCCTCCGAGGAACGACATTACTAAATGAAATCCACCAAGTCTTACTTTGATTTTTGACAGATTATATGGATCATTTTGTGGATCAACTGGCCAGTATTTCGCGAGCTTTTTGATATAGTGGTTGGTCAAAAGTGACGAATCCAATCTTTTGTTCTTGTTTTTGGCAATATTTATATGCTTCCACCAATGAAGTGAAAATTGTGTCATAATCGTTCGGTGGATTATTTATAATTGGAAGAGGAATAATTTTGGAAGCATGACAAGTCAAAGTTGAATGTGCTTTTTCCATAAATCCGTTCCATCCAAGTGATTGTTTATTACAAACTTTGGAATATAGTCACGTAAAATCCAACGACAAAGTTTCATAGTCGACGGTGTCACCATCCAAAATATCTTCTATTAACACTGCTTTCAAACCTTCAGAGTTTTTTTTTCAAAATGTTTTAGTTCAATGAATCCAGTTTTGCCAATATCTTCAGAAGATGGAATCCGCTTCAGTCTTGAAATACTTCTTTTGGAAGAAACCGTAGATGAAGGAGTTGCAGCCACAATTCCACCTATTGCGTGAAAAGTATTCTTGCCATCGATTGTACAAGTATTATGGTCTGCGTTGTCAAAACTGAATTGAATGTATGAGTCTGGTGAACAAGTGTGATTTGCAAGATCTTGAATACTCGAAGCTTCGAAACGCTATGTTTCTTTGTATGAAGCACACAATCCTACATTGGATAATAAGTTAATCAACTCCTTTGAAGCGTATTTTTTGTGGATTATCGATGATAAACCGAGTAAAATTGAAGATATATGAGAGCGGGGCCTTACAATGGATATGATGCAATGAGATATAGTCGCAATTTTTTTATTCATTTTAGAAATAGCACTTTTACTCTTCTGTTTATAACTTGCGCATATAATAGTTAGTAAACTCTTCAATGTACAAAGAATGTCCTTGAAAATATTATCTTCGTGGAAATCTGGAATTTCGTAGCTGCTGAGATCATACAGTTGAGAACGTATATCTTCTAATATGATTTTACCTGCCATTTCAACAATTCTGGCTTGTTCGTCATCTTTATTTTCCATTTTTCTTTCGTATCATTCTTTACAAAGTTTCTTACTGTACTATTTTTACACAAAATAAACATGTCTTTTTTAAAAATATGACAATCGATATCGTTCATAAAATTCTCTTTCAGTTTCTTCTTAATAGTTGTGTAGTCCGGAAGATTTCCTGAAAATCCTTCTTTAATTTTATTGAGTAAAAATTGACATTCACTTTCGTTGTTACGAATAATTAATAAGATACTCAATAAAATTTTTTGTGTTTTCACTTGCAGGACAACCAACGGATGTTGAAGTACTTTCTCTATAAAACTGAGACATACAAGCAGAATAATAACGCGCTTTAACTTCGATTAAATCAGGCACATATTTTAAACGAGCTACAATACTTTTACTGACGTCATCTAATTTCTTTTCGTCTTCAATTCTTTGTAGAATTTTCTGTCTTGTGTCGTGACTTTCGATAGATCGGATATCTTGTTTTGAACAATTATTGAAAGATCCACCGCAGAAGAAGCAATAAGTATGAAAATCAAATTTAAGCACTTCTTTTTGAATTGTTTTTTGATGGACAGATTTTCTCTGTTTCGAAGAGACATATGTAGATATTGCTCTATCGTTGATGTGCATAGTTTGACAACTTCGATGAACAAAAGCAGATGCTAATTTCTCGAATGTTTTGTATTTATTGTCAACTTTTTTCTTGCTACACTCCACTAAACGACCCAAAGCTTTTTCTTTTATTTCACGCATGTCCTTTTGCGTTGCATTGCCGCAAAGTATACAAACAGATGTCTCCATATTGATAATCTAAAAAGTCGTTATTAAAACAATGAATTCTTCTGTGTTTTATATACTGCGAAATCAAATTTGTACGTGTCAAACAAATGAATTTATTATTTTATGAAATTACTTTTAATATATTCACATATTCGAATATATATTAAAAAATATTTTTTACTCAAACGTTTTTCCAATTTATTGAACAAAAATGAAAACATTAAAAAATGTGTATATGATATTGAAAATCGTTACATTTATATATTCTAAGATTAATTTGATTTAATTCAAGTCAATTAAAAAAAAATTCATGACAGAATACTGTACAGGTATACATTTAACTATACTTTAAGAAAAACACTATACTTAAGAAAAACTTAAGAATTAACTATACTTAAGAATTAACTATACTTAAGAAAAACAAAAACAGAAAATTAAAAAAAACGTAATTATAAATTGTAATTGCAATGGACACTTCAAGAACATAATGTACAAATATTTTATATTTTAATCTAAAATAGCACTTTACCTTAAATATTTAGTTGATCTTAAATATATACAGTGCTAAGTCTCATTGCCAGTCCATAATAGTAATCATAACTGTCTGTGTAAATCCTGAAATTTTCACCACAAATATTTTATTAAAATATATCTCTCTCTGCAATTATAGTTGAAATGATATTTATTTTTAATTATTCGTTTGTAACAAATAGTTTGAATTTGAAATAATTGCGATAATTATAGTAACAATAAAATTTAAACAAATATCGTTTACCTAAAGATTTAACAACAACTATAAACATTTCATGGTTTGCAACGAACTTAAGCTATTAAATAAACCTTTCATTTTATTATATTTTTCATTCCAGTATATTAATAAATATAATAGAAAACATTCACCTGAAATACAAAAAACATTACTGTCAATCTGTATCATTGTATACATTTTAGGTTATAACGACAATTGTAACACGTATAGGAAAAATCATAATATATCTATTTTGGAGCAGATCAAAGATAACATTTTCGAATTTACCTTGCAATTTAGATTTCAAAAGTTTGTTGCAAAGCAACGAATTTTTTACGTTCCATTTGTTATTGAAGAAGTTTTTGTCTTAAAACACTCAGCCACATGTAAAAGATGCTGTTCACTGCTTTGCTCCTGGAATACTATAACTATGTAACGGTTCATAAGCTGCTCTGCGAGGTTGCCCCATTATAATCCAACGATCTGGCAACCACGCTATTATGATTCCGACGGATTTAACTTACTATAAATTACATATATACATTTTAATATCTTTGAATAAAAATTAAATTTGTTTAAAACAGTGAAATTTACTTGAATTCAATGGATTTAAAAATTATTTTGACATTTTGCATCCCATTCTTCAACAATTTGCAATTACTTTATTTATTAATGCAACATTAAATGATTCCATTTTTATACATTTCAACTAAAAATTTTAATAAATAATATCACATTTCAAGCAATAACTGAAAATATTACTTTTTGAAAACACGTTTTTTCAGTTTTTCGCAATTTCTGGCAATTTTGTGCAAAGTGAGATCTAATTTTTTTTAACCATCTGAAAATAGACATTTCAACGAACAAAATCCCCCCCTGAAAAAATCTAAAATTTTAACACGAGATTTTTCAATTGAAGTTAGGAGTAATTTCTCGGTTATACGTCAACAAAACTTTGAAAAATAAATATTTTTATTCCAACAAATTACAGCTTATTCGGGACATAAAAAGGTAAGTTTCCACCAAATTTGGTGAAAGAAATTTTTTTTGTCCGAGAAAAAAAATAAATATGAAAAACACAGTTTTTTAAATTTTTCTTGAAAATTTAGAGGTTATGTAAAAAATGATGTATACAAAAGTTTTAGATCGTTTTAATATCTACAACTTTTTCTTAGAACATTTTTTGATCCGAGGTCAACTTTTGGCGGAAATCACAAAAAACCGCTTGCCATCCCTAAAAGTCACCCCAGAACACCATAAAATACATCTGAACAAATTGCATTTTTTTTCCCGTAATCAGTGCAAAATTATTTATCAATTCCATCAAGAGCCGTCCTGTTATTAATTTTTTCCGTTTTTGGTCTCTTTAACAACTAATTGCACTGGTCTATTATTTGTAGTGTTTTGGAAAACTTTTGACACCAGCTACTAGATTTTGGAATCAATAGAATGTTCCATTTAAAAAAATTAATATGATTTTGATATGACCTTGCCGACGCTATCCAAGGTCAAACTGATAAGATTAGTAAATAGATTTCTTGAAACTCTACAATTTTTATCTGAAACACTTTTTTCTAAAATAGAATTAATTTTTTTAATTTCACATGACCTTTTTTAATGTCTTTGCATTATCAGAGATTTTGAAGTGTACAGAAATATGTAGATTATGTACTTTTACATATAAAACAACATGTACAGTATATTTAGTTTATAAAATCGAAAAAGAAAGTTTAATGATTTTTTTCTTTACAAAAGTATAAACTTTAAATTTTATTTTAATTTATAAATTTGTTAGCAATAGCATTTAGCAGTTTAAAAATTTAACTTGACATTCTTCTTGTAGAATTTTATTTTTGTAAGACAAAAGTCAATTAATTTATTTTTCTCCAGAAACAACACCAAATAAATTAATTGATTTTTGTCTCAAAAAAATGAAAAAAATATTCCAATTTCTACAAAAGAATGGTTTTCTTAATAACCCAACAACTGGAAAAACATTTTTACTTGAGTACATGATCAAGTACATGATCAACATGAACGATCCGCAAATCACTTACAAGAAGTTATTGAAGAATACTGCACCTTTATGTTGACCATTACATATACATAAGAAAGAAACAATGAAATTAGGTTTAAATGCTATTGCTAACAAATTTATAAATCAAAATATTTAGTATTTTTCAGAGTTTGTCAGGTTTGTAAAATTAATTTTTCAACAATTTTTATAACTATGTGTAGCAGGGACGGAGATTTCCTTATGGAGGATATGGAGTTTTACACACCCAAAGCTTCTGTGGGTGTGAAATTTCACATTTAGAATTCGGGATATTTAAAAAAAATATTTTAATTTTTGATAAATTTTAAGAATTTTTGGTTTGACAAAAAACATTTGATTATGGTACCCACGCTGCATGCTACCGCTTTGCTTACCCAAAGTTATAATACAAGATTAGATAGTATAAGAGCTAGCTTCTGCATGATATTAGGATAAAAAAAATAAAAGAAGAAGATTTATATTTGTAAAGAAAAAATATATGAAAAAAATTACATGTAGAAAAAAAAATATATAAAAAAGATATTTTGCATATACATGGTGTCAGATGAAGTTTGTCTGTGGTCTCGGTAGTTAATAGAGCGTCCCTGACGTGAAGGATTGCTTCGGTTTCTTTTAATCATTTGCTTTTATTCTGACCCAAAGTCCGCCATGTGCTCTAATCGTTATGCGATATTTAGGTAAAAAATTTTCTTTGCCGAGGACCGGTTCTAATTGAATCTTCCTCAGAATAGCGCTAATGATTGATTTCATTTGGAGCATGGCAAAATTGGATCCTAAAAAAGATACAAAAAAGGAACAATACATTTTTCATATGTATTTTATATTCTATTGAATATGAATTTGTTTTTCTTACCAATACAGTTGCGACGCCCACTGCTGAATGGTATGTAGGCAAATGGATGCCTTGTTTCGGAGTTTTCAGGGCTAAACCGCTCTGGTTTGAAATCGTGAGGATCAGGAAAATGATGAGGTAATCGATGCGTACAATATGGCATTAAAATTACGTTGCAACCGGCCGGTATTACATGTTCTCCTGTATAATATAAATAATAAAATGATAATAATTAGAAATTTAAAAAATGCAAATAAAATAAAATAATTATTGTGCAAAATTTTCTCCTTTGAATCTTACCTACTGTTATATCCTCCCCGAGTGTTCTCGCAAACAAAGGTACTGTAGGATATAATCTTAAAGATTCTTTAATGCACATTTCCAAGTTTTTCATCTTGGTGAGATCTTCCATAATTGGTGATCTTCTATCCTCACCAAAAATTTCATTTATTTCCTCAATACATTTTTTTTGCCATTTTAGATTTCTTGCCAAATAAAAGAGAGTAATTGCAGTAGACGTGGCGACTGATTCCTGGCCGGCCAACATAAAAGTACAGCATTCTTCAATAATTTCTTTTTTAGTTATTTGCGGATCGTTCTCTTTGATCATGTACTCGATCATGAACTCAAGTAAAGATGTTTTCCTTGAGTTATTGAAGAAATCGTTCTTTTGCAAATTTTCGTGCATTTCCTCCACTTTTTTAGAACAAAAGTCCATCAATTCATTTTGGTGTTGTTGCTCTGATTTGCTAGCTGCTGTCAATCGGTAAATCCAATTGATTAGCAACCATGGATGCGCAAATCTATACATGATCCTTAACTGTTTCTGTTTTTAAGACACTTGTTAGTAAGCGTTTACTGTAGTAATATCCAGTAAACACCAAGTTACATGTAATATAAATGTTGGTTGTAATTTTCCACTCAACAATGTACTGTTATATAACTCGTTATATAATAATTACATTGTTAAGTGGAAAATTACAACTAACATTTGTATTACATGTAACTTTGTATTTGCTGAGCAGTTTTCTAAAAGAAAAACACACTATCACAGAAAACTTACTTTCTAAATTTATCCTCTTCGTCATTGTACGTTTGGCTTGCCGGGATGCCCAAAATCGTTTCTGAAATATTATTGTGTTAGATGATTCTACGAGCAAACGCTATGGCGCGACGTACTATTAATATAGTACGTTTCACACTTTTATTACGTGATATATTTATCTTCATTTTTGCGTACCTCTCACTATATCGTAGACCGAGTTGTTAACAAATGTAGTGATGTTTATATTTTCCCCATCTTTTTCGAGCAACTTGTCGACTAGGCGAATGGCGCACTCGCCAAACGTTTCGATAAAATTTTCCAACATAGCTGGACGGAATGCCGGTTGTAAGATTTTCCGATGTGCGTCCCATTTGTCGACATCTTGAGTAATAAGACCCTTACCCAGAAAATCGTCGAGCAGTTTGTAAAAAGATGCCTTTGCTCGGTGTTTCCGGTTTTTAAATATTATTTTGATATCCTCCGGCTCGATGAGCACAACGTGTGGCACAAACGTCAGCCAAATGCGAATAATGCGACCATAATTCTGATGCTCGTCTGTTATTCTTTCCAATACTAGGAAATCAAAGTTTTTTTTATATATGTTACATTACGTTACGAATAATTTATTACTTTCAATAAGATGGAAACCATTTTATTTACAGACCAATAGAATGTTTATAATCTCTTGCAAAAATAATATGTTTATAAGATGTTTGTTTAAGTGTGGATGTTTAATTAGAGTTTTGAAATTTTATTGATGTATTTAGGAGGTGGAAATTTAAACATAAAATTGTTTATGAGATTATCACGTGCGGCGTAGGAGGTGTGTCTTTTGTTGTTTTGTTTTTCAATGAAATTCAACAGGAGGCCGAGCGGATGTCTCCTTGTTGAGTTTCCTGGCGCGAGAGTTTGATAGCGAAAAGGGTGGGCGCAATTACTGCAGCCCAATTCAAAAATTTTCAATTGCTAATATCAAATTGCCAACTAACGTGGCAGCTCGCAGACAAATATCTCCGTTTTTTTTTTAATACTTTTCTTTCTCTTTCTCTCTCTTGTCCATACTCCACCAGTACGTTTATGAATATATATTTTTTCTCATTTTTTTCTTCTTATTACTACATACGTTGGAGCCCACTGTGATGGGTTTAAAGGAGGAAAAAGTTAGGGGAAAGGAGAATCCTCAGACAACAATTATAAAATCGTAAGAAACATTCAATACGATTTTACGCGTGGGATTTATCGACCCATCATTATTGGATTTGTTGAGAGGGAAATAGGGGAATTAATTAAGATTGTGGAAGGCAGTGAAGTAAATTATTGATTAATGTTATTAGTTAACAGAAGAAACAAATATATCTGTCGAACAAGATTTACTGGTGGGTATTTATATGCAATATAATATATTGTTACGGTTTAAAGACTTTACTTTGTGAATGTTTATTAAATACTTGTCTATTGAACATTGTATAAACAATTCTATGTTTAAATGATTGTCTCATAAACACTTCAATAAATATTTTTGCCATGGGTATGATAATTAATTAACAATATTTATGACAATTGCAATTATTATATAACTTACGATTTCCTTCAATAAACAGGTTTGCATTGCCAAGAATGGGCACCATTTTTGGCCCATTAAGAGTGAAAATAAACCTGATGATTCTGAAGTAATTCTTTTGATATAATGCGTGAAATATAGCCAAAATGATGGCTAAAAGGATAAGGTAGACCCACATTTCTGCTGATGTGTGTGATGCAATTCAACTAATAAGAAATAAACAAGAAATGTAATTTCTATATCAGTCAGTTTCTTATATGAAACAATTCTATGTTTAAATGATTATCTCATAAACACTTCAATAAATATTTAATAAATATACTATTTTTGCCATGAGTATGACAATTAATTAACAATATTTATAACAATTGCAATTATTATATAACTTACGATTTCCTTCAGTAAAGAGGTTTGCATTGCCAAGAATGGGCACCATTTTTGGCCCATTAAGAGTCTAAATAAACCTGATGATTCTGAAGTAATTCTTTTCATATAATGCGTGAAATATAGCCAAAATGATGGCTAAAAGGATAAGGTAGACCCACATTTCTGCTGATGTCTGTGATGCAATTCAACTAATAAGAAATAAATAAGAAATATAATTTCTATATCAGTCACTTTCATATATGAAACATTTCTATGTTTAAATGATTATCTCATAAACACTTCAATAAATATTTAATAAATATACTATTTTTGCCATGAATATGATAAATTAATAACAATATTTATAACAATTGCAATTATTATATAACTTACGATTTCTTTTAATAAAGAGGTTTGCATTGCCAAGAATGAGCACCATTTTTGGCCCAATAAGAGTGAAAATAAACCTGATGATTCTGTAGTAATTCTTTTGATATAATGCGTGAAATATAGCCAAAATGATAGCTAAAAGGATAAGGTAGACCCACATTTCTGCTGATGTGTGTGATGCAATTCAACTAATAAGAAATAAACATGAAATGTAATTTCTATATCAGTCAGTTTCTTATATGAAACAATTCTATGTTTAAATGATTATCTCATAAACACTTCAATAAATATTTAATAAATATACTATTTTTGCCATGAGTATGACAATTAATTAACAATATTTATAACAATTGCAATTATTATATAACTTACGATTTCCTTCAGTAAAGAGGTTTGCATTGCCAAGAATAGGCACCATTTTTGGCCCATTAAGAGTCTAAATAAACCTGATGATTCTGAAGTAATTCTTTTCATATAATGCGTGAAATATAGCCAAAATGATGGCTAAAAGGATAAGATAGACCCACATTTCTGCTGATGTGTGTGATGCAATTCTACTAATAAGAAATAAATAAGAAATATAATTTCTATATCTGTCAGTTTCATATATGAGATAATCATTTAAACATAGAATTGTTTCTTACCCTTTTAGAAATTTCTGTAGGAATTTTCAGGTACGTGTGACTGAAGCTTTATCCAGTTACCGTTTCTCAAATTTATTATACGAAACTGAAAATTTTAGAAACAGCAACTGCATAAAGCTTTAGTCACAGTACCTGAAATTTTTGTTACACTTTAGTAATTTTCAGTATTTGTAACTGAAAATTTTAATGGGTGTTACGTCCGCGGATTCGCGAGGGTTGCGATCCCGGGACGTAGATCTGCTTCGTTGGTTAGTTTTGGTGTTAAGGCAGCTGTCACCAGTCGCGGCTCCGAATCGTGTGATAACACGGCCGGATACGCGACAAATTCCTTGTATGGGAAATAGGAGGTATTGTAGGGAGATATATTATTAACTGATTTATGAGTAGGTTTAGAAAATGTAGTAGCGTTTTATTAACGCTACTGGAGGAGTAGCGTGCGTGCTCGAGCTTGGCGTGGGATTAAATGAATGACAGAGCGTGTAATAATTAAACTGAATATGTATATGTATTTTCGTGATTACGGAATAGTAGATGGTTACATATAGGGGCTGCTGGTAAAACGTCATCTTGCGAAAGAAGCGCTTTCTGCCGCCGGCGTACGCGCGGTGTGCCCTTCGTTTGCCCATAGGTGCTTCGAGCGAGGCATGGTAGATTTAAAATGGGTGAAGGATTGCCACGTTAATGCGTATTTGAACAGGTAACTTACCGATCTTAACGCGAGAGAGAGAGAGAACTCGGTATAGAAGATCTACGAAATTTAGTGAAATAGATTAGTGATCGAGTATATGTAACGAGTGACGAATCCGCTGGGTCGGAGTGGTCACCCGTTAGAACGCCTCCCTTAAAGGTGGGAATTATACGAGAAAAGAGGGGACGGTGAAAGCGTCGAGGAGTCGCGCTAGCGAATCTTCCTCGACGGGTTGGGAAGGGAAGAAGGACGGTGTCGAAGAGTCGCGTTAGCGAGTCTTCTTTGACGCCGCAGGAAAAAGAGAGAGAAAGGAGACGTCGAAGAGTCGCGTTAGCGAGTCTTCTTCGACGCCGTAGGAGAGTGAGGGAGGCAGAGAAACGAGTGAGGCCACACTCTAGCTAGTGCTAGCTGAGGTTCAACCCTCAGGATCTCTGGTGGAAAGGAGGGAGAGGAAAAGAGGCGATCCGACCGGGGCCACCCCAAAGACCAACGTCTTCGTCAGGAGTAAAACCCTCCCGTCGCTGAGATCGTACCTGGAGGTCTGAACGTTGGTGGTCGCCGATGGCAGCGAATCTCACTCGACCAACAAGACTGATCTGAATTTCGAGCTCCGATTTCGCTCCTTATATAGGCAAGGATATGGGCAAGAGGTGTCGCGAAACGATTCCTCAGGTTCGCGGAAAATTCGGAGCGATAGTTTTTCGTAACGTGTGGCCCTTAGAAGCCCGCCCCGTTCCGCGACCGCGCGGCTTGCGCCTATATCGCGCGAGCGCTTGTTGACTTCTCCGGGGACCGCGACTCGCGGGGGCACCGCATACCAAGCCCCGACGCGAAATCCAGTGCTCAGAAAATTAATAGAATTTAATAGAATGTATATTAGAATTGAGAGTGTGCGAGGCGATAGCGCCAAGCACATGCAATAGTTTTACGTATAAAAAGTTAAGGTTTAATTATCGTTCGTAGGAGATTAACTGATTCAAAATTATTTGGCATTTTTATTGGTCGTGATTTTAGAGTTGTTTCGATCGGAGTTGCATGGCGCAGCAGTGGGAAGCGTCCATGAGTGGATCACGTTTAAATAATTATAAATTTGCCATTCTTAATATTTCGTATTAAATTGGAAAGATGAATAGAATTCCAACGCGCGGAGCTTGACGGTATCAGAGGGGGCCGCGAGCCGAGGGGTCGGCGCGCACGATGTTTGTCTCGCGCCGATGGACGCTCGCGGGTGTTGCGCGTCGAGGGGGCGGCACGAGGTAGCCAAGCCGTATGAAATTTGAAATCGAGCGATATCGACTGATGCGGGATTTATCTAATTGATCGGAGGATGTTTCCGATTCTGATTAGGTTATTATTAGTACGGATGGCGCGGAAAAATAAAAATTTTCTCGCCAGACGTAACACTGGGTAAAAAAATTTATATCGGTTTATTAATTTTAATATATATGTAGTTTATAATGATATATCTTATATTCTATATATCTATATATAGAATATAAGATATATAATTATAAACTATAATATATATTAAAATTAATAAACCGATAAAAATGTTTTCTTATATATTTCTTATATTTCTTTATATATAATAAATCTTATATATCTAATATTATGTATATTATATATCTTGGCACCTAAATAGTAAGATAATATGAACTAAATATGTTATATGCCATGCAAGCCACTGAGTATACATATACGTATCAAACGTATATCAAAAACTGTTAGTTATGAAAAGTTGTTTTTGAATGTTCATTTAATGCAATGAGAATACTGTGTATAACATATGCACACTTAGTTGTTTGTTTAAACATACTTTATTCGTATTATATGTTTATTTATATGTCAAGATAAATATTATAAGCAATAATATATCAAAATTAATAAACCGAATAATAATATCATTATAATACTTAATCAAATCTTAAAATAATACTTAATCAAATCTTTAAAATAGAAAACTATATCACATACATCACATTTTATATAACATAATATCACATTTTCAGTAAAATTCTGAATAATGACACTTGTTTTTGCACACTGTATCATTCACTGCCACTTCTGGCCACTTCTCACCAATGAGAGATTGCAATGGATGTCTTCCTGCCGATCACTGAGTTGTACGCGGGAAAAAAACTGCGCAGAGTACGAGGTGTCATCAAAAAGTAAGGTGACTTTTTGAATTTTGCGCGCTCTGTACACTCTAATTTCAAAATTTTTTTTTGTGTGTTGGTACACTCGTCACGATCATATGTTCACAGTTTTGACTATATTGCATGTGTTGTTTTTATGTGAGAGGCATAAAGGTTAGACTCGTATTTGCGTGCTCGGCGATTTTTTGCTGTTGAAAATAATGGAGCAGAGAGTTTGTATTAATTTTTGTGTAAAAAATGGTATTAAGTGTTCAAAAACTCTTGAAATGTTGACAGTGGCGTACGGTGAGTCAACTTTGCGCAAAAAAAATGTTTATAAATGGTATAAGTTATTCCAAGAGGGCCGAGAAAATGTTAACGATAAACCTCGCTCTGGACGCCCCAGCACGTCAAAAACGGACAAAAATGTTCAGGAAGTGAAAGAAATTGTGTTGAAAAATCGTTGAATCACGATTAGAGAAATAGCTGATGATCTTAACATATCGTTTGGCTCATGCCAATCAATTTTAACGGATGTTTTGGGTATGACACGTGTGTCAGCGAAATTCGTCGTTACTAGTGAGTAGCTTTTTGGCCAAAAACAATACTATCATCATGCCTCAACCGCCGTATTCACCAGACTTGGCCCCTTGCAACTTTTACCTCTTCCCAAAATTAAAAAGGCCTATGAAAGAACTAAGATTTGCGACGATTGAGGAGATTAAGGCTGCGTCGCTGGAGGAGCTCAAGGCAATAGTACATTTCAGAAATGTTTGACGACTGAAAAAAGCGCTGGCACAAATGCATTGTATCAGAGGGGGATTATTTTGAAGGGGATAACATAATTTTGGGTAAATAAATGAATATTTTTTTATAAAAATGAAAAGTCACCTTAGCAGCAGTCACCCATCAGCAGAAATGTGGGTCTACCTTATCCTTTTAGCCATCATTTTGGCTATATTTCACGCATTATATGAAAAGAATTACTTCAGAATCATCAGGTTTATTTAGACTCTTAATGGGCCAAAAATGGTGCCCATTCTTGGCAATGCAAACCTCTTTACTGAAGGAAATCGTAAGTTATATAATAATTGCAATTGTTATAAATATTGTTAATTAATTGTCATACTCATGGCAAAAATAGTATATTTATTAAATATTTATTGAAGTGTTTATGAGATAATCATTTAAACATAGAATTGTTTCATATAAGAAACTGACTGATATAGAAATTACATTTCTTGTTTATTTCTTATTAGTTGAATTGCATCACACACATCAGCAGAAATATGGGTCTACCTTATCCTTTTAGCCATCATTTTGGCTATATTTCACGCATTATATCAAAAGAATTACTTCAGAATCATCAGGTTTATTTTCACTCTTAATGGACCAAAAATGGTGCCCATTCTTGGCAATGCAAACCTGTTTATTGAAGGAAATCGTAAGTTATATAATAATTGCAATTGTCATAAATATTGTTAATTAATTATCATACCCATGGCAAAAATATTTATTGAAGTGTTTATGAGACAATCATTTAAACATAGAATTGTTTATACAATGTTCAATAGACAAGTATTTAATAAACATTCACAAAGTAAAGTCTTTAAACCGTAACAATATATTATATTGCATATAAATACCCACCAGTAAATCTTGTTCGACAGATATATTTGTTTCTTCTGTTAACTAATAACATTAATCAATAATTTACTTCACTGCCTTCCACAATCTTAATTAATTCCCCTATTTCCCTCTCAACAAATCCAATAATGATGGGTCGATAAATCCCACGCGTAAAATCGTATTGAATGTTTCTTACGATTTTATAATTGTTGTCTGAGGATTCTCCTTTCCCCTAACTTTTTCCTCCTTTAAACACATCACAGTGGGCTCCAACGTATGTAGTAATAAGAAGAAAAAAATGAGAAAAAATATATATTCATAAACGTACTGGTGGAGTATGGACAAGAGAGAGAAAGAGAAAGAAAAGTATTAAAAAAAAAAACGGAGATATTTGTCTGCGAGCTGCCACGTTAGTTGGCAATTTGATATTAGCAATTGAAAATTTTTGAATTGGGCTGCAGTAATTGCGCCCACCCTTTTCGCTATCAAACTCTCGCGCCAGGAAACTCAACAAGGAGACATCCGCTCGGCCTCCTGTTGAATTTCATTGAAAAACAAAACAACAAACGACACACCTCCTACGCCGCACGTGATAATCTCATAAACAATTTTATGTTTAAATTTCCACCTCCTAAATACATCAATAAAATTTCAAAACTCTAATTAAACATCCACACTTAAACAAACATCTTATAAACATATTATTTTTGCAAGAGATTATAAACATTCTATTGGTCTGTAAATAAAATGGTTTCCATCTTATTGAAAGTAATAAATTATTCGTAACGTAATGTAACATATATAAAAAAAACTTTGATTTCCTAGTATTGGAAAGAATAACAGACGAGCATCAGAATTATGGTCGCATTATTCGCATTTGGCTGACGTTTGTGCCACACGTTGTGCTCATCGAGCCGGAGGATATCAAAATAATATTTAAAAACCGGAAACACCGAGCAAAGGCATCTTTTTACAAACTGCTCGACGATTTTCTGGGTAAGGGTCTTATTACTCAAGATGTCGACAAATGGGACGCACATCGGAAAATCTTACAACCGGCATTCCGTCCAGCTATGTTGGAAAATTTTATCGAAACGTTTGGCGAGTGCGCCATTCGCCTAGTCGACAAGTTGCTCGAAAAAGATGGGGAAAATATAAACATCACTACATTTGTTAACAACTCGGTCTACGATATAGTGAGAGGTACGCAAAAATGAAGATAAATATATCACGTAATAAAAGTGTGAAACGTACTATATTAATAGTACGTCGCGCCATAGCGTTTGCTCGTAGAATCATCTAATACAATAATATTTCAGAAACGATTTTGGGCATCCCGGCAAGCCAAACGTACAATGACGAAGAGGATAAATTTAGAAAGTAAGTTTTCTGTGATAGTGTGTTTTTCTTTTAGAAAACTGCTCAGCAAATACAAAGTTACATGTAATACAAATGTTAGTTGTAATTTTCCACTTAACAATGTAATTATTATATAACGAGTTATATAACAGTACATTGTTGAGTGGAAAATTACAACCAACATTTATATTACATGTAACTTGGTGTTTACTGGATATTACTACAGTAAACGCTTACTAACAAGTGTCTTAAAAACAGAAACAGTTAAGGATCATGTATAGATTTGCGCATCCATGGTTGCTAATCAATTGGATTTACCGATTGACAGCAGCTAGCAAATCAGAGCAACAACACCAAAATGAATTGATGGACTTTTGTTCTAAAAAAGTGGAGGAAATGCACGAAAATTTGCAAAAGAACGATTTCTTCAATAACTCAAGGAAAACATCTTTACTTGAGTTCATGATCGAGTACATGATCAAAGAGAACGATCCGCAAATAACTAAAAAAGAAATTATTGAAGAATGCTGTACTTTTATGTTGGCCGGCCAGGAATCAGTCGCCACGTCTACTGCAATTACTCTCTTTTATTTGGCAAGAAATCTAAAATGGCAAAAAAAATGTATTGAGGAAATAAATGAAATTTTTGGTGAGGATAGAAGATCACCAATTATGGAAGATCTCACCAAGATGAAAAACTTGGAAATGTGCATTAAAGAATCTTTAAGATTATATCCTACAGTACCTTTGTTTGCGAGAACTCGGGGAGGATATAACAGTAGGTAAGATTCAAAGGAGAAAATTTTGCACAATAATTATTTTATTTTATTTGCATTTTTTAAATTTCTAATTATTATCATTTTATTATTTATATTATACAGGAGAACATGTAATACCGGCCGGTTGCAACGTAATTTTAATGCCATATTGTACGCATCGATTACCTCATCATTTTCCTGATCCTCACGATATCAAACCAGAGCGGTTTAGCCCAAGCTCCGCACATCCATTTGCCTACATACCATTCAGCAGTGGGCGTCGCAACTGTATTGGTAAGAAAAACAAATTCATATTCAATAGAATATAAAATACATATGAAAAATGTATTGTTCCTTTTTTGTATCTTTTTTAGGATCCAATTTTGCCATGCTCCAAATGAAATCAATCATTAGCGCTATTCTGAGGAAGATTCAATTAGAACCGGTCCTCGGCAAAGAAAATTTTTTACCTAAATATCGCATAACGATTAGAGCACATGGCGGACTTTGGGTCAGAATAAAAGCAAATGATTAAAAGAAACCGAAGCAATCCTTCACGTCAGGGACGCTCTATTAACTACCGAGACCACAGGCAAACTTCATCTGACACCATGTATATGCAAAATATCTTTTTTATATATATTTTTTTCTACATGTAATTTTTTTCATATATTTTTTCTTTACAAATATAAATCTTCTTCTTTTATTTTTTTTATCCTAATATCATGCAGAAGCTAGCTCTTATACTATCTAATCTTGTATTATAACTTTGGGTAAGCAAAGCGGTAGCATGCAGCGTGGGTACCATAATCAAATGTTTTTTGTCAAACCAAAAATTCTTAAAATTTATCAAAAATTAAAATATTTTTTTTAAATATCCCGAATTCTGAATGTGAAATTTCACACCCACAGAAGCTTTGGGTGTGTAAAACTCCATATCCTCCATAAGGAAATCTCCGTCCCTGCTACACATAGTTATAAAAATTGTTAAAATTAATTTTACAAACCTGACAAACTCTGAAAAATACTAAATATTTTGATTTATAAATTTGTTAGCAATAGCATTTAAACCTAATTTCATTGTTTCTTTCTTATGTTATGTAATGGTCAACATAAAGGTGCAGTATTCTTCAATAACTTCTTGTAAGTGATTTGCGGATCGTTCATGTTGATCATGTACTTGATCATGTACTCAAGTAAAAATGTTTTTCCAGTTGTTGGGTTATTAAGAAAACCATTCTTTTGTAGAAATTGGAATATTTTTTTCATTTTTTTGAGACAAAAATCAATTAATTTATTTGGTGTTGTTTCTGGAGAAAAATAAATTAATTGACTTTTGTCTTACAAAAATAAAATTCTACAAGAAGAATGTCAAGTTAAATTTTTAAACTGCTAAATGCTATTGCTAACAAATTTATAAATCAAAATAAAATTTAAAGTTTATACTTTTGTAAAGAAAAAAATCATTAAACTTTCTTTTTCGATTTTATAAACTAAATATACTGTACATGTTGTTTTATATGTAAAAGTACATAATCTACATATTTCTGTACACTTCAAAATCTCTGATAATGCAAAGACATTAAAAAAGGTCATGTGAAATTAAAAAAATTAATTCTATTCAATACTTTTTATGTATAAATATTACTTTTAAATAAATTTTAATATTAATAATAAATTTAATTTAATTATATTAAGTTTGTATGTATTATTTGTACTATAATAAATAATTTTTAAATAAAATATAAATTCTTGATTGTTAGCTTGAAACATATGACGGACTAATAATAAATTATTTATTGCCGTTTTATTATTTATAAAATTTTGTAAAATTTTCGTGATTATCTTTCTCAAGCGAGATTTGTTTCTGACAGAAATCTTGCAACTAAATTCTGGCCATAAGATCATTTTTATTAATTTGCCCACCTCCAAGAGAGATAAAAAGAGAGAGAAAGAGAGAAAGAGAGAGAGAGAGAAAAGATAAGAAAAAGAATAAAATAAGGATGAGAAAGAGTGGAGGTATATTATTCTTTCTTTCTGGATTTTTTATATTCGCCTTATAACCAGATTGTGATTAAAGGATTCCTATCCAGACAGCACACAATATTTATGATAAATATTTATAAATATTTATTACTATTTACTTTTTATATATTATATAATTATTTTATAGATATTTTATACATTTACACAAAAGAAAAAAATCACAAAATTTTTATTCAAAATGTTATTAAAATATTGTATTTTATACAATATAGAGGAGAGGAAGGTAAGATGACGACCTTAGGGTTTGTGAATTTTTGCTAATTTCTGTGATAATGTAAAAATAACAATCTATTTTTTTTAGATTCGCTAAAATCTTGTTTATCATCAATAAAAATTAGAAATTGTTAAATAAACTAAAATTTTTTTTAATTTAAATTATTGTAGAACATGTCAATTTTGTCATCTTGCTTCCATATGCGGGTAAGATAACTTTTAATACCAAATAAGATAAAAAAACAGTCAAATAAAGTTAAAAATGTACTTTTATAAGTAACAAAGATTTATTACAACATAATAATCTTACACTATTTTGATATTACAATGTAGTTAAAGAAAAACGTAAATGAAACAAAAAATATTTATGTAATCTGCAAAAATAAAATTATTAAAAAGGAGATATACATTACAATATATATTGCGATTAAAATTACGTTATATATCGTCAGAATGTTATTAAGATCGAAGAAACCAATGCATTATCTTGCCTATGCACAACTTTTGTCATCTTATCCTCAGTTGCCGTGTTTACTTATTTATGAAGTATAAAATATTACAATATAAAAGTTAAAAAATATAAATATTTTATTGTATACGTTTTTAGCTATACAATATTGTGATTTTATAGAGAGAATAAAAATATTTATTATAATTATTTTATTCCTTATAAACAAACACTAAAAAGTTACGAATAGGTGTTTCTAAAACACATTTCTTATTATATTATCTCATGGACAGATTGAAATCAAACTATCACAGGTTATTCGTTACCATTTAAAATTTCTAATAAATTAAGCATCAAAATATTTCTGAAAAATATTCCAATTCGCATAAAATTGGTGAGAAAAAGTTTTTAGATTTTTGTAGGAGCAAATGTCACAGATCCATCACGGTGGACGCACATCACGGCTGCATCTTGTCTTCCTGAGAGAAGCCTGAAAGAGCGACCATCTACGCCTTTTTTGTGTGATCTTTTTGTTATATTTTTTGTTATTAAATAATGCATTTTTACAAATACATATACATATACTATACATTCTTACAAATACATATACAATGGACTATTAACTTTACATTAAAGTAATTGCAAATTTTTGCTTCTTTTTCTTTATAGGTGAATGTCGATTTAAAAGCAGACAGGATGCAAACTTGACAAAGCGTGTATAAGCATATGTCATCGCCTATTGGAACTAATTGTGAGAGTAATATCACTATTAGTTGCCTTTGTCAGATGACCAGCAGTATCTCAACAAACCATCAGAGATTTAACTTTCCCAGCGCGACCACTTTAGCGTTAAAAATTTGAAATAGACAAGTAAGTGTTTATACACAAGTAGTGTTTATACACTAATATTTTTTACTCAGTTCCTCTTTTGATAAATTTTGACAGCTTGTTTTTGATAAGTTTCTACTAGTTAACTACCCTATCTTCTTGTATTTAGTCGTATTAAATTTTCTAAATTAACAAAATAAAATGTTACTTATCAATTAATCACATGATTAATGATCTTAATGCTTATTTTAAAATAACATAATAAATATCCTCATTTTAAATAGAAAAGAAATTATAACAAAGATGTACTATTTGCATAAAAGATATATTTTTTTCTTTTTTTTTATACTTTTTATGAAGTATAAAAGAATTGGATCTGCGTCGCTATAAATACATTAATAAAATAAACAAAAGAAGCATTATTAACTACCTAAACGACATACTTTTGTCTATGTTGGCTGAATTAATCACGTAACTCCTTATTATTTACAGTTCACAATTAAATTTGGAAGACGTAGTATCTTCGTATATAGAAAGAATAAGAGAGATCTAGTCAATACTTAATTATGTAGTTGCGGAACGTTTTGATGAAGCTTTCAAAAAAGCGAGAAATCGCGACGAACTATCAAAATTTCAAAACGTTTTGTCCGTGGAGCTTTTAGCCAAGAAGAAACCATTGTTTTGCAACCTTTTACTACTAAGGTAACAATTGATTCTTATTTTATTTATATCTTAATTTCATTAGAGGTGATAACTCAAACGAACTAAGTTTTCACATTTTTTGTTATCTATTAACATAATTATGTGATTGTAATTCAAAGATACTATTTGTATTATTAATTTGCAGGATTGTGACGCAGTCAAAAGCGTTTAGCTGACGGCTGGTCTAGTTGTGCGTAAGAACACTGTCATTGACTCTTGTTACACGGAACTATTAATCGGCTTTAGTAACATACGTAGTTATGAAATTGGTTAATCTTCTTCATTAGTATTCTTCTGAAGAACGGAATAACTGTAATTGGTCAGTTTCCTAACTACGGATGTTATTAAACCCGATTAAAAGTGCTGTGCATCAGGGGTTGATTGACTAAAGGAATTGAATTGATAAAGACGCAGAAGTTATAAAACTAATATGATCTAGTGGAGCCATACCTCTGGCATTCAAAATTATTTCTGAAGTGGCAATGTGGTTGGAAAGCAGTAATTGTCTATTCAGTATTACGAAGGATCCTTATAAGGTACGTCATCATCGGCATCACAATATTCATTGAAAACTTTATTATCCAAACAGACATCTTTAAGATAATTATTAATTTTTCTTTATAATGAGCAGTTAAGTTATAAAACATGATATTTATGATAATGATAGATAAAATTATTGAATTTAATTTTATATATATTAACATATATTATAAATTATACATATAGTCGGATGTCTGCAATATTATAATTTAAATTGAAACGTATAACAGAAATCATAACAATTATGATTGAATCCTACAGAAACTTTATTTCATCATTATTATCCTCTTTTAGACATATAGTAAACGGTTCTTCTGGTGGTGAAGGTTGTATACAAGCAGCAGCTGGAGCACCATTCGGAATTGGCTGAGATATTGGTGGCTCTATTCGTATGCTGGCATTCTGCAACAGGATTTTTGACCATAAGCCAACTAAAGATGAGGAAGATTAAAGATTTAGATAACGCATTATTAATATGTTATGAAACACTTGTTATCACATTTTTATTATAAGAATTGTTTCGAATGATGGCCTAGGATTCCAGTGAACATAGTCACGACAAAGATCAATTACTCGCTATTAGACTAACGTGTAAATATGCGCAAGATTTATCGTTAATTCTTAAAATTATTGCGGATAAAAATATTTACTTATTAAAGTTAAATCAAAAGTGGACATTTCACAAATAAGGGCAAGTTAGTTTAATATTGAAATAAAAATATTTAATTATATATTTTTTCTTAAATTTAATCTTACTTCATGTATGCATCCTTTTGCGAGAAAATATCTAAAATAAATAGAGTTAATAATTTGTAATACAATAATCAAGAAACAATATTTCTATGTGACTCTAGATTTATTATATAGAAGACGACGGTGGTCAGCATCTAATTTCGCCAGTGGATCTAGAAATACAAGCCATTATGATATAACTCGTTCATGGCCTTCAATTATTCACTGATTTGATAACAAGCGTAAAACTATTATTGTTAATACATATTTTATCTATTAAAAGAAATAAATTGTTACTATATTATTTTATCACACTTATATTTTCTTCACATTCATTGTTTTTTTTTCTCAGCACCACTGATATGTTGAATAACATGAATTGCTTTGATAATATAAATATTTTTATAAAATAAGATAATTTTGTAATTTAATTAAATGTTTTTAATGAATGAGGCCCGATTGTGCGCAAATTAACAATCGGACACGGTCTCGATCGGACACGGTTTCGATCGGACACGGTCTCGATCGAACACGCCGAACCCAATTGCACACAATGTTTGCGCACGATTCATTTACATTTTTATATTTGTTTTAACTTTGCATATTACTTTTTTTAAAATAAAAATATATATTTTTGAAGCAGAAACACATTATTTATCTATCTAAAGTAAAATTTAAGATAATCTAAATAAAAATTTTATATTGTGTTGAAAAATAATACCTTGTGCGCAAGTTTAGATCTATACATATAGTAGATCTGTTTCTGCCAATGTTCTTATCTAAGTTAATATAAAAGAGGAAAGTAATACATTAAGCATTGATGTTATTATATACATATATACATACATACATACATACATACATACATACATACATATATATATATACATACATACATACATACATACATACATACATACATATATATATAATATAATAAGAAATAATAAGACAAATACTATATATTAATTTGTTTGAATGTTATCATGTAACGCTTAATTAAATCGAAATGTATCGTCAAATATTTTGGCTTGACTACGCGTAATCCTTTGGCTTTATACGGTGGAAATAGAAAATTACGACAAGAAGAAATAGTAAGAAAACATCGCTGAAGCCCCCAGTGAAATCACAACCGAGCGTGAAAAACCTTGCTGCTAAATCGTTTACTGTGTTTCTGGTGAAAAATCCACGGGTGGTTAAAAGATCGAGGCCAAACAATCTTGTTGGTACTTAATAGGTGAAATTACATTTTCTTGTACGATCTACAAGGTCTAGCAACGGTTTCTCTCTCTGTCGCTTCCTTTCTTTTTGGAACCCTTGAGACGGCTGTTCGTGCACGGGCACAATCTTGATCAAGAAGATTAAGCTTCTTAAGCTTAAGAATTCCAAAGAATAGCAAAGCTTCTGATTTCTATGATGAATCGTCAGCAGAAAGAAAATTTCGTTCTTTAATCTTAACGAACCTGGTGTCATTTTTATACACAAACGAGACAATAAACATTTATATAAATTATTGTCATTTTGTTTAGTTTCTTATGCGCTTTTTTAATTATATTTAATTATATTATAAAAGTAATAATTTTAATAGATTTAAATCAATATTATGGTTAGGAATGAATTAACGTAAAGCAGGAAACTTTAAATAATTTATAGCATTAAGTATTTGGCATTAAGTTAATATTAATTGGTTAAGAATCAATTAATATAAAGCAGGAAACTTTAAATAATTTTTAGCATTAAGTATTGCAATTACAATTATTTTAAGAATCTACGGATAATTAATTAAGCGTTAGATTAACATATGAGTTTGAATTTATAAGTATAACATTCAATTAGATGATATACGTGTAAATGTATACCAAATACAGCTAATAATTAATTACCATTTATTCTTAAAGCTATGCTATTTGTAAAGTTCAGTATTTTCTTAGTAAGATTTGAAATCTTTGCTAAGACTCAACTGGAACCTTCGTGTTACAGAAAAGAATCTTGTAAAACAAATTCATTAAATTTACAATAATTTACAACATATTTGTCTTAAATATTTCAGGATGAGTCTTTAGTAGCTTTAAACTCGATTCCTTGATAGTTTTCGGAAACGTGCACCGATTAAACCGTAACTGTATGCCATGCGCGCACAAGTCGTTGCAACATTAATACATCACGTGCACTATAATCCATTATCCCGCTTTCCATTACAATCTCTTTGATCTCACTCTCATCCGTTATTTGGATCCTTAAGAGTATCTCGGAAATCTTCCCCTGTCGATGGATCTTCGACATGGGTCATTTTCCGTGTAGTTAACATTAAAGTAATTATCCATTATACAGTAAACAACAAGAAAGATTTCAACTGTTTATAATAAATTCTTTTGTAAAATAAATTTCAATGTTTTAAGTATCGACATTTTAAATACCTTAATAAAAAGTATAAATTATGAAGATTAATTTATATTATTTAAAATTTTGTAACGGTACGCAGTTTCGGTCGGTTCGATGCGGTGCAGGAACTTCGGGAGCGGACCGGATAAGGCTCGTCGGTTGGTCAGGTGTCCGTAATGATTATACCCAGTGTTTTAAGTGGAAAACGATATAGAATGATTTATTGCTGAACAAAAGAAAAAGAAAAAGCGTTGACAAGATGCATGAGAGAACAAAAATAAGGAGGTCGCAAAGAGATAAGAATATAGAGATCGCAAAGAGATAACAATATAGCTGGTATTCGGATTACCAGTTACGCGGCGGAGTGCCTGTAAAGGTCTTTTTACGCGGTTTACATCTAAATGCAAGAACTATCTATTTACAAGTTTCGGCTAGACTAGTGAGTTATGCGGGCTGCTTGCCCGTACCACATAAGTAGAACTGTGCCCGTAGGGTCGGGGAGTCGCGGGGCGCGGCGGGATTGGCTAACGCGGTGGTGTGAGCGCATGCGTGGTCAACTCCTATGGCTGTGTTCCGATATTAACTGCCAGTACTGAAAATGTATAGTATATGTGACGTGAACTATAAATTTTCAGTACTGCCAGTAAAAACGGAACACAGCCTATATGAAGTTTCAGACCGCGTTAGTTCATTCTCGTATATTCGCCCAGGTGGCGGTAGATCTTTAACGGCCATCTTAGATAATCTATAGCCGTGTGACAATCACAGATCATATAAGTAAAGTGACAATTAACGTATCTGTTATAGGTTATATTATCTATTTAATATAAAAATAAAATTATCACTCGATTAAGTGGATTAAGTTCAATATGTTCGTCAGCGAGTGAACGTAGCTGCATTAAAGACATCGACTGTGAAATTACCGGTAAATTAGATAGATTTAAACATATAATTAATAATAACTAATCCGTACAGAACAAAAACTTTACACACTGTGATTTACATAACGTTATGTGAATATTTGTTCAACATTAAAACAACATTACAACGTTGTATAACATGTAAATGTCTAGATTAAGTATATAAAATGTTGATTTTCTAACATCACTCTGTGAACATTTATACGTTGTTCCAACGATGTGTAAAGTTTTTGTTGGAATAAATTACTATTAATGTTAATTAGTTAACAATTAATAAGTTAATAAATAACTTATTAATTTATGTAAATGAAATTATACAGGATAATACTCTGTATGCACTACATTAATTGTTAGAAACAATAAAAATACACATACACACACTCTATTTTATGCATAATGCATTATACTAACAACAAAATGCATTTAGATTTTTAATTTTTTTTTACTTTTGCTTTGCAGTTCTTAATTTTAATGATGGTAAAAGTTGAATGGATCTGCATTGTACCAGGCTGTAAATCAAATTCAAGGACTCCTGGTCATTTTTTCCCAAAGAGTCCAATATTATCAGAAAAGTGGAAAGAAGCTGTAAATAATAGTATAATTTTAAATATCTCATCAGAAGAATTAAGAAAATATAGAATATGTCACTTGCATTTTTTACCTGAAGATTATATTTATACTCAAAATCGTCGAAGACTGAAACATAATGCAGTACCTAGTGTAAATACATATAATACGCAGACAGTTACAGATAGTACAGAAATAAATGATGCAAATAGAGAGACAAATGATGCAAATACAGAAATAAATGATACAACTGACATACAGTTGCATTCACAATCTGAAACAAATACTGAATTACATTTACAATCTCAAACCAGTAATACAGAAATAAATGATACAATTGACATACAGTTGCATTCACAATGTAAAACAAATACTGAATTACATTTACAATCTCAAACCAGTAATGAACCTGGACCTTCCACAAGTAATTTTATATGTGCAGAAACAAATATGCAAAACGATCAAAATAATATCACAAATAAGGTTAATAGTCCATCACGAATATCAAGAAATATACTTGGATCTGTTACAAGACAACGTCATTTACCACCAAAAGCACAAAAAATATATAAGAAAGCTGTAACATTAGCGAAGGAAAGAAACCGAATGAAAAGACAAATAATAAATTATAAAACATTAAAGATGCAAAAAAGTTATCAAATACTCAATTTTGTAAAAAGTTTAACAGTTTAACTCCAACGCAAAGATTATTTTTCAATATGCAATTACGAAATACAAAATATGCTCCAAAGGTACATTTCAAAACATTATTTAATGAATTAAAATCTTCATTAGAATCAATATGTCCTGAACGTAGTTCACAATATTTCAGTAATATATATTTTGATTCAGAAACATGCAATAATGTAAATTTGCATTTGTAAATAGTGTGATTTGTAAATATTTCTTTTATATTATATTATATATTATTATTATATTATTATATATTATTATTATTATTTCTGTGTGCTATTTTGTTATATATAGGGAAGATTTACACTTGACGAAAAAATTTTAGCATTGTCGCTGTATAAACAATCTGGATCTTGTTATAAATTATTATCAAAATTATTTGTTTTACCAAGTGCTACAACTCTAAAATGTTTGCTACGAACAATTTCTTTGCAACCAGGAATTAATAAATTTATTTTTGAGCATCTTCGGCAACATATAGCACAAATGAAAAATGAAACAGACAAATTATGTATATTAATGTGGGACGAGATGTCATTAGAAGCCAATTTGCAGTATGACCAATTGAATGACAGAATAATTGGTTTTGAAGATTGGGGACATAGACGTACATCACTGATAGCCGATCATGTTTTGGTTTTTATGGTAAGAGGAATTTTGAAAGGATAGAAATTTCCATTATCTTACAACTTCTGCAAAAGTCAAACAAAATCTGCACAGTTAATTAGATGCATAAAAGAAATTATAAAAGAATTATCTGAAGCTGGTTTGACAATAATTGCAACTGTATGCGACCAAGGGGGACCAAATATGACATCCATTAAGAAACTTCTCGAGGATTCAAGAAGTAAATGTATACAAAAAGGTCAAGAATATCGTAAGTATTCTGTTTTAATTAATATATATTAGACATATAATAGAAATATAAAGTAATTTTTAATTTTTTTGAAGGAGGTTTTATTGAACTTTTTGGGCAAAATATTGTACCTATCTATGATCCACCGCATCTTTTAAAAGGAATCTGTAATAATTTATTACTTAAAAATTTGGAAATTAATGCCACTAATTCAGGAAAAAAGGAACGACAGTTTGCATCATGGGACATCATTGATCAGGCATATAAAATGGATATTTACACAAATACATTAAATCGTCAATTGCCAAAATTAACCGATGAACATGTTATTAGGTCAAAAATAAAAAAGATGAAAGTTAAATGTGCTGCTCAAATTTTTAGTGCAAGATTATCAGCATATATTGAATACAACAGCAAAATCAAAGGTAATTTGATAAGTAATAGTTATAACTTTCTTTAATTTTGCATTGTGTGTGTGTGTGTGTGTGTTTATTTATTTATTTATTTACTTTGCAGGAGGATTTATCGAGACACAGATTGGTCCACTACAAATACCAAAGGCAGGATATGACACAGCAATAGTGTTAGATTTTTTCAACAAAGTTTTTGATTCCGTGAACGCTCATACTTTGCATCCAGAGACTCCTTTACGTGTTGCGGTAACAAAAAATAGCAAACACCATGATTTTTGGCCACATGCTACTAAATTATTGTCCGACATGCGATATGTAGATCCGAATACTAAGCAACCAGTTAAGTGCATACCGTCATTAAAAAATTGGATTTTTACTCTACGTGGATTTCAGAACATATGGAAAATAGTTGATAACGCAGGTATAAAATTTTTAAAAATATTAATCAAGATCCACTAGAAAACTGTTTTGATATGATTCGTAGTCACGGACGTAGAAATATTAATCCTTCGTGTAGCCAATTTTGTGGATCATACAAAACATTATTAATTAATAATTTAACATCAAAACGGTCTATGGGCTCTAACTGCGAAGATAAAAATGACGGTAATTTATTATTTAATTTAAAACAATTTGTGAAAAACGTTTCTCATGTAAATAATGCATCAGAACAAATAGTTGAAGAAGACTCTGTAGCATTCCAAAATAACACAATAATACATAACATCTCATCACATAAAAATAATAGTCAAATGTATGTTTCTGGTTGGATTGCAAAAAAGATTTTATCTTTGAAACAGTTTAAAAATTGTTTAGAGTGTAAACAGAGTCTTCTAACAACAGATATAACATCTGAAGAATATGTGCAACTAGTTCATAGAGAATATGTACGAGAGAAACCTTCTTTAACTTATCCATCAATGACTTTTTTCAAACACGCATTTATTAAAGCCGATTCTATTTTAAATAAAAATATTTCTTTATTATTTCGCAGAAATATTTCTACTTTGTTATATACACTTTTAAACGATAAATTAAGTTTAGATTTTATACGTTGTAATAAACATAAAGAAGAATTAAAACATGTTGTAATACAAAAAATTACAAAACTATTTTTATATACATTTTGTAAAATAGTCAATAGAATTTTATCTGGTCGTGACACTCGATATGTTTCTACAAATATTATATTTCAGCAAGCTATTGAACATTATAAAAAGAAGCAAAAGTGATTTATAAAAAAAATGTAAATATTTTGACAATATATCAAATACAATATATTAAATATTTATAGTAATGTTTCTCAAAATTTATTTTATTCATATACTCTTATTAAAGTTGCAATTATTAAGTTTATAATTTAATAATAGCTATAATGCTTTTATCATACTTTAATTAAACTAATTATATGACCAATGTAATAATTTATTTTTCAGTTTATAACTTTATAGTTGCAACTTTTGTTATTTTTTTAAATTTTACTAGTACTAATAAATATATTGTATTAGAGGTCGTCCATATTGAATATTAGTAATCGTTTACGTATATTCGCCTAGGTGGCGATGAAAACACTATTCCACAGCAAACTATGGGAGTTGTTTATCTATTTACTTATATGATCTGTGTGAGAGTGTGCGCAAATGCAGGCCTATAGTTTCTAAACCAGTGGAGTGCACGCCAACCGAATACAACACACTAGAAGCGGGCGCACTCAGTGCGCACCAGTTAAAGTCACTAGATTTATAAAGTACCGCAATCATTCCGCCATTTTGGCTCCAACATGCGGCACATTTAAAACGTGCATATGAGTATAAATGTATTTAAATAAGAAAGAAAATCATAAACTATATAAATTAATTTTATTTACAATGGTTCTTATTCACATATGACTTTAATGCAACACTTTTACTACTATATGTGTTCAATATGCGTTAATATTATATATGCGTATTCTATATGTGTTAAGGTATCTTTTTTAAGGTAAAATGGATGCGTCCTATAATAAATGTTTTGATAAGTTTAACAACAATATTGTGGCATGATGGCACAAAGTCTGTACAACAATTATTTAAAAACACTTCAATAAAGTCTAAAGGTTTTAATTTATTTAAAATTAGGCATGTTTTTAAACGTTTAATTTCTCAGAGTACAACAATAACACAACAGATCTAACGCATCTCACGGTGAATGATTGCACTTAATGTGTAGATACGTACATTATGAAAGTGTGCACTCTTTACACTTTCCGACGCCATTTTGGCTCCAAATCCTTATACATTGAGTCTTATGAATTGCGGTACTTTATTAATCTAGTGACTTTACGCCCCGTGCAAGTGGGGCGCTCGATCGACAGGTTGCTTATGCCCTGCCGATGAATAGATTACGAAATTCGTCGGTGCGGCAGTGAAGGTATTCGAGGACGACGGTGATTGGTCGAGAATGCTCGGCCGGTGATGATGACGAGAATGCTCGTCGAAGATCTCGGACGTGATTGGTCGAGAATACTCGTCGAGGATAGCTGAGTCGGCTGGTCGAGGATACTCGGCCGAGGATAGCGACGGGAATACCCGTCGAGGATGTCGGAGTGCGACGAGAATGCTCGTCTTTAAGGAGTGATCGAGAATGCTCGGTCTTGTGGACGGGTCGGATAGTCGGACGGATCTGCCTTGTGCGTTCCCACTGCCGGCTTATATATCCGAATGCGCGGCTGAGCAGGCCAATCCGCGCGCTCGGTCGGCTGAGCCGGAGTGGAAGCGTTAGGGTGCAGTCCCATGGAGCGTATCAGGCGTATCGCGGATTGCGCGTATCGAAAATCTGACCAATCGCGAACGTTCCGCTGCTTTCGGTACGTGAACGTTTTGTTCCTACGGTCCCATGAAGGGGAATTTGCGTAAGCGTATTAAGCGGATGCTCAATCACGAAACGAATTTTGTTATTTCTCTCATCCAAACAGTCTTGTGATTGGTGAACCGCTGATCCGCTTACGCGAATTCCGCTTCATGGGACCGTAGGAACAAAAGCAGACGGAAGAATAGTAGAATATTCACAGTATATATAAAGTGAATTTTATTTAATTTATTAATTTATTTAGTATAAGTAAATAAAACATTTGACTTTTAACAGGTGCAGAATGAAATCGAAAACAATATTGCTTTCAATTGCTTTATTAATAAAACGTTTAAAACGAATAAATTACGATGTTTTTACCAGGCATGAAATACATCGTAAAATTATTAATCTTTATGCGCTTTATTATTTAGCATTAAAAAACGAGAGAAAAATTGCGAATAAAGGAAAACGGAAATATTGGGTCAGACCAATATTTGTAATTTGCAATTTGTAATTTGCAATTCATAATAC